>NW_020229305.1:0-335613 GCF_003227725.1 Camponotus floridanus | reverse complement strand
ATTGACAGTACAACATCGATTATGTTTTAGAAGATTTTTGCGATGAAGATTATATTAATTATTTTCTTTTTTACTATCGCAAAGCACGCGAGGAATCCTGTAGTACTCGACTTCATATTAGAAAATCTTGAGAATATAAGACCCAGGTAATACAGCTTTTCTTTAATATATATCTATCATTCAACAGTTTAAATATGTATCATTAAATTATGATTTTTATTGTTATAGAACAAGTCAGCGAGCATGCAACATTTGCTGTTATTATTAATCATGTGTATTCTACAGAACAATTGGAAAAGGTAAAAATTGCACGTGTTTATATATGTATATGTTAAAAAAAATAACGATGATGCAACATTAATTTTGTTATTTAATATTTGTTGTTGAATATCAAAAATAATTTATTTTAGATGTACGACTTCCTAACAGATAAATTTATTAATGCAACAGAAGTTGAATTAAATGAATGTAAGAAGTTTGGTTTTTTGTGAAAGAGAAAAATAGGAAATAAAAGTCAATTTTATGAATATTGTACTAGTATTCCACTTGTATTCACTCGCATTAATCATTAATTTTTTGCTTTTCATACAGTATATATTTAATGTCACGGTATCCCAAAGTAACAAGCAAAAATTAAATGTCTTTTAATTTAATAATGTCATTTAATTCTTTTTATGAAATAAACATTTTTTATTTTTTAATTTCTGAAAAAAATACTATTTCCAAAATATATAATTTTTAGTGAATGACAGAGTGAGAAAGAATGAGTGAGCAAGTGAAAGCAAAAAAGGAAAATCTCTCTCTTTTTTTTATTAGATTAAGATATGGTTTGATAAATTTTGAATCCTCAGGGCAAGAGAGGAATTTTAAAAGTTTAGGTTTAAATTTTTCTTTTCCCAGATGATATACTCTCCACCAAGGAGAATCTTTATTGCTAGGAGAATCTTCAATGTCAAGAGAATAGTATAATATTTTTAAACCTTGACAGTATGTCCATTCTTCCCACCATGGCAAAATCCTACGAGATTTAACAAAAGATTTCAAAATTCTCATATAAAAGTTTTGCTCATATTAATCTTATATTTTGATTAAATAATTTAACAAATTATAATTTTATAACATAACATAATAAATTTAAATTTTGATCAAATAATGTAATAAACATTGCACATGTATCTACAAAACAATCAAATTAAAATAACCGAGAATATACAAAAAAAATTACGTGTTGTTTTCGGGATCTTCGAGATGTCGATTTAATTTATGTTGGGCTTTTTCTATGCATGTGCGACCACCAAGATTACATGCCCATTTCGCAGCCTCCATTCTTAAACTCTTTGTAAGCTCGTGTTCATTAGAAATTTCATCGTATTCAAGTTTATCAAGCAAATCGTATAATAAATTTCGCATTTTTACCTAAATATAAATGTATATATGTATATATATTTATATGTATTTATATTGTTACTTAATATAAATTTTATATTTTTCGACTTTTGCATTATATTTTGCTATATAGAAAGATATCTTGCGCAATTGTATTTTACATATTAAGAAGGTTTATATATTAGAACATTCTGTCTTTGTAAACAACTCTGAATTTTTTTTATAAAGATATCTATTATATAGTTATACTTATATATATATATATATATATATATATATATATATATGTATGTATTTATACACAAATTTGAATTTTTCTTGCGTGCACATTCACACATGCTTAACACATGTTCATATTACAAAATAAACAGACATAAATGCATACATGCATATATTGTAAACATATAAACATAAATGTAGACATTATATATATAATATAATGATACCTTACTAATTTGATACCTTACTATATAATGATATATTATATAATGATACCTTACTAATTTGATACCTTACTAACTGTTTGAGTATTAAACAGATAATTAATATATATGTTTCCTATTAACTTTCTATCTCAAAATTAATGATATTTAAATCTTTATTATAAATATCGTGCTGTAATTAAAATTGATAACAATTTTCAAATTTTTCACCCTTTTCCTCTCCAATTTTTTTATAATATTAGTTCATACACTATTCGAATATTAATTTACAAATATACTTATTTTTCATCCAAAATATATATATTTAAAATATCTAACCAAATTTTTTCTAGTTACATGTATTTTATTATATGTATCTTTTTGGATAGCACTTAATAATTATTGTTATAAATGCACACAATATTAATATGTGTAATAAATAATACGTTTCAAGCGTTTTAGTATATTCAATACATCACTGTTGACATTATTTATAATATTTGTTATTACCTTGATATCAGAATATATTGATTCCCAAAATAGAAAGATATTGGACAGATATTCCAAAGCTTTGAACATGGGATACCATGCCACATAGTCTCTTTCTCGTGATAGATATTGCGTAATATTCCAGAATACAATAGAATTAAGTTGGTTTGTTATCATCAAGTGGAAAGCGTCATCGATAATTTGGGCGCGATTCACAACATGTATTTTCATGTAATTTGCAGAATTTAGATAATTTGCAATTCTTCGCCAGTTTTCGAAATCGTAATTGATTCGATAATATCCTACCGATAACAAATGACTATATAACGATATAATTCTTTCAGATAGATTTATCAATACAAGTATCTGTTTTTGTACATTAATCCAGATAAAAAAGTGTATCCAAAATTGTAAATAAGTAGAAAAACAGATTGTAAAATAATATATATATATATATATATATATATATATATATATGTATATATATACACATACAGGGTATCCCATTTTAAATTGGACTTTTTTTACGGCAATTCTGTTATATATTTATTATGAAAGATAGAATAAATATCCTTGCAAAAATCAATATTAATACATAATAGTAAATGTATCTATATAAATGTCTATTGAATGTTGTACGAATATTTATAGGATATTGATTTGTATATCCTGCAGATATCTATGAAATTTCGAATTGCGGACATTTGGATATCTATAGCATTTCTAATGACTGTTTTTCGTATATTCATGAATATCCTTAATGCGTATGCAAGCATATTTAGTGGATATCTAATATCAATTATTTTTCGGGAATTCAATTATTTTATGGGAATGTATTATTATTATATTTTATATTAAGTTTCTCTTTTGCGTTAATTTTAAATCATACGCGCACACATACACACATTCGTGTATACACATCGAACACATCTAGCGCGGCGTATCCCGACTGCTCTTGTAAAATATAGAATTAATAATAATTACAATGTAACAAAGTAATTTGTTAGTAATTTGTTAACAATTTAATTTTAAAATCTTAGCCTTTGTAAATCATATTACGCTAAATATGTGAAGAGAATGAATTCAAATAAAAATAAATTGAAATAATAACATTATTTCTCATATATATATGTGTGTATAATTTTTTTAAATGTAATATTTAATAATAGTATGAAGTTAATTGTATTAATATTTACACATAAATATTATTTCAAACTTTTCTAAGCTTTTGTTTTTATTATTAAATTTAAATATTTGTGAAATGTTTGTTTCTTATTACTTAATATTTTTATATTATTTTTTTAAATTTACTTTTAACTTTTTAATTTTTTTAGTTAATTTATTTAATTAATTTTTTTTAATTTTAGGTTTTTATTTGTTGTTTATTTTTGTATTTTTATTATAATAATTAATTATATTTTGTGTCATACGATGGATTATAAATGGTTTAGAATCATGTAGCTTAAAATTTACACATGCATGCGCACACACATATACACACCCACACATACAAAATGCTATTTAATAATGCTATTTAATACAAAATGTATGATAAAAATAATAAAATTGATAATAAAATTAATCTACAATAGTTTGTAACATGTTAAATAAATTGATTAAATTATCAAATAATAAATTTATTAATTAAATAAAAATATTCCTACTTTTATATATACATGTATCTATATAAATTATATCTTACTTTAAAGAATTAAATTGCAAATTTGAAAAAACTATTTAAGCAAAATAAAAAAAAAGTTTTTATTGTATGTAAACTTTAAACTTTAACTTAAAATATCCATGTCTAATAATATATTATATCAAAACACAATTTTATTGAAGATCTAAATGCATTGCAGAAATTTAATGAAATTCTGAAATTACATATTTAAATTTAACACAGAAGATATATTATGAAATTTACTATACAGGGTATAACTGAAAACACGCTCACGGAGCAAATAGCGTTATTCCTGATTAAAAATCGAGTCAAAGTCCTGAACCTAACCTAATCTAACCTGAATCATTCTTTTCTATAATGTTTAATAAAGCGGTAATTATTGAGTAAAGGTGCGCCAATAAGCACCGACCTTCAGACGGCGCACGTCAGTGAACCGCGCGCCTGATAGTGTGCGTGAGCGCTCCGCTATTTCGGCGCTATGTTATGCCGCTATCGTACAATATTTTTATGCGTTGTAATAATGTGAAAAACTATAATTTGCATTAAAAATCATATTTCTTCCATCGAAAGCGTTTCCTTAAAAAAATATTTCAACAAAGAGGCTAAAAGACAGTGCTTATTGGTACAACTTTTCTCAATAATTATCGCTTTATTAAGAATTATAGAAAAAAATGATTCAGAACTTTTAGACTTAATTTTTAATCAGGAATAACGCTATTTGCTCCGTGGGCGCTTTTTCAGATACACCTTGCATATTCGTAAAAATAAATAACTTTATTATTCAATATTTAAAAAAATAGTATTTATATTTATTATAAATGATAATGTAGTCTCTAAAAGTGAGTCAATGAAAATATCACTAATTTTAACAGTAAAATAAGATTTCACTGACAAGAGAATCAGCGAGTGTTTCACTGACGCTTCCCCTTTAGGAAACGTTTATTTTTTGTTACCTTATCTTATATCTCACTGATTATAATCAGTGGAAGTAAAATTTACTGTAAAATTAGTAAATTTTACTGTAAAACCAATAATCGCTAGTTTGTTTGTTACCGCTACGATGCGCTATCTCTTAAGTAAGTTTTAGTCATGAGAATTAAAATTTTCAAAAGGCGAAAAATGAAATTAAAAAAGATTACTTCTAATACAATTTGAACAGAGGAACTTCAGATATTAAGTAGATTTTATAAATCGAAAACAAATCAATGTTCGGTGAATAAACGAAAATGTTCCATTCATTATCTATATAAGATAACAAATTCAACATGCATGTAATAATAAATAAAATAACATTTTTAATATAATAAATATCAATAAATTTTTAATATAATAAATATCAATCTTACTAATACTGATTGAAACAGTTCATATTACGGATTCTTTCAGTGAAATGTTAGTAATTTACAGTGCTGTACTTATACTGTACTTGTACTGCTATAATAAGTAAGTATTTACTGCTTTTTAGTGATAATACACTGATTCATTTTTAGAGAATAACAGAATATTTATCTAAATAAGAATAGTATAACTTAGGCATAAAAAAACCACAAGGCATTGATGTCATATACAAAAAAATTCGTTTAATATATTAAGATAAATTGTAAATCAAATAATCAATTGCAAATTATTAACAGGAAATTTAGATTAGATTTAAATATTAGAAATTTAGATATTAGAATATTTATATTATTTAATTATTATAGTATTTTAGTCAATCATTTTATGATGAATATATAACAAATAAAAAATGTTTAAATAATTTAGAAGCTTATATATAATTAAAATAATATAAAATTTTCATTATGTTGAAAACATTATAAAGTGTGATAAATTTGTTACACATTTACCAGTTTGTTGTATGTTAAATAGTATCCAGCCATCCTCTTTAGAATTCAAATGTAATCCAAAAGTCAGAAAAGATAATAAAATAGTATCTAAAGTACCAGTAAAATGTTGATGCTTCTGTGTAGTATATGTTACAGGTATGATATAATCCACCACTTTACTAAAATTGTGCGTTAATACATATGTCCACTCTCCATGACGACCACCTTGTCTCATTTTTAATACAGAATAATATTTGTCATCTGTCCAATAATTAATTATCAGTTTCATAACAATAAAATTGTTTGCAGATATTTTTGTAATCGAAAAGTTCTCCAAAACTTCACCAAAAGTGTTAGCAGGCTTGCTAAAGTTACAAAATTTGTGCAAAATTTATCAAAGTATCAAAAAGTATTATAAGCAATATATAAAATTACCATAATCTTATGACAATATATAAAATGACAATATATAAAATTGCTAATATGTTGTTAATTACTTTTTATATAATTTACTTAGTTATATAAATAATTATGTAATTAATAATTTTGATTTATAGTTTCCATAAATATTTGATATGCTATAGTTTACACTATAATTTAATTAGAAATATCCTAATGTAATTATTTTTAAAAGATAAATGTATGTGTAAACTGAAAGTTTATCTTGAATATTTAATGACATTGAAGGTAAAAGAAATTGTGTATGATTATATAATAAAGTATGAAAGATATGATGCAAGTTTAAATAAAAATAAATATAAGATTTGAGAATTTTATGATATATAATTAATCATTCATCATATTTAGTTTTCTGCTATACAGTAATTATAGTAGTACAGTATATTACTTACTTAGCCTTTACATATGTGCGGATAGTCTGCCATAATATTTCTTCAGTAACCATATGTTGAAACATACGCAATATACAGGATCCTACATTTACATCATACGTTAAAATCAGAATATCAGATAACAATACTTATAAGTTAATAATAATTACAATTATATATATGTGTATATATATATATATATATATATATATATATATATATATACAGGGTGTCAGGGAAATTTTGACGGTCACGAAGTAAGGAGGTAGATTGGCTCAAATTAAAAACGAAGGACCTCTACTGTTTTGTGATATTCGCAATAATTAACAAAAAATTAAATAAAGAAGATCGACCAATCTGCGTGAGTAGAAGCGCGCGGCGACGAGAGTCGTTCCACTGTAATCTTATCTCACTGTATACTAGGCGCGCAGCGAAGCGGTGGGCGAATCGCTCTCCGAGATTTGATGGTGGCGTGAGATATATCGCAATACCGCGCCGAAAAATGACCCGTCCTCTTAATGGTGAGAAAATGATGCGTTATCATTTCCACACCACCTTCGGGAGATAGCATGGTGCGCTTTTTTTATAGTGGTTTCCCCAATAGGCCTACTCTCAATTTGAAAATCGTTCATAATACTGTTATTATACGCTAAATCGTAAATGTAAAAAACTAATGGTGACAGTATTTTCACAAAAATTGATTTGAGTTTGAAAATTCCTCGATAAAACATGTTGATAATGATGTGGGCGTAATCCGTTACACGTAAAGCGTGATGTACCGCGTATCGCGAAAACTCAAATTTGTGTGTCACACGACACATTCTAGTTCTAGGATTTTTATAAAATGCTTCAAGAATCCTTTCTTGTGTGTAATGCTGATTTTATATTGTTGCGGCAATATATAATTCGGGTGAATGTTTAACTTTTCTTGAGAAATTTTAATTAGCGGATCGTCGGTTAAAAATGCCGCTGCGACGATGATTGTTAAACTGCTATTTAACAATAGTTTTAGAAACATGATACTACTTTTATCTTAGATATCTGTAAAAATATTTTTGTTAGAAAATACAAACGGACAAATTAAACACAGCACTGTCTCTACCATGATTTAGTGGAAAAGAAGCAATTAAGACAAATATATAGAAATAAACTTAATTTTGAATGACTTACTTTGTATATGAGATATACCACAAATTCTATGCACGTGTATGTTTCGTTACAATAATTAGTTACAATAAATCAATGTTTTATCCACTATAATTGTAACATAAAAAATATATATGCACACTTATTTCTTATTATTTCGAGAATCTTCCAAAGACTAACAACACTTGGCGATAATACAATAAATGTATATATCATATGTAAACACACAACTTCTGAGATCGTTCATAGACGTTTCGATCGAGAAACGGTATGTAATAGCAAAGCACGGTATTTCCTACTCCAAATGCGTGCTAGCGATCGAGCGCAGAAAGATGGCAGTTATAATTTAAATTTTATCGGTTACGACTCGGTTCACCGACTCAATCGCGATCGACGTTTATTTTTACAATTTTATCATTCGACCTGTACAATGCTACTTTCCATTGGTTCAATTTTTTATATTTGTCGATTTATTTTAGTAATCCTTTTATATGTTCTATTAAAATAATTATTGTCACACTGATGACCGAAACGTTTGTATGTTTTAGTAATTATTGTTTTTTTTAAATTATGGATTTATTAAAACACGCATTATCACCTTCGATATTTTGGTCTTAAACAAGTCTCCCTTATAACGTTTAATATTAATAATATGTGTTAATATAACTCACGAAATAATATTTATATCAAGTATATTTAAATATTAATTATATATACAGTATTTTATAATATTACTTACACATATCCACTATTATCCACTATTAAATCACATATATATTATACATTAATATATATAACACATATTAATTTATGTGTATTAGCAAATAATAATTGATGCAATACTAATGTACATATACAGGATGTTATGAAAGTGAACATGACTTTAAAAAATTAAGGTAGATTGGCTAAAATTTAGAAGAAAGGTCTTGTACAATTATGCAATAGTTGCAATAATTAACGAGAAAGAAATTAAAGAAAATCAGCCAATCTGCGTGAATAGAAGCCTTTGCCGCGCACCTACACATACATTGCTTCTTCTCTTTCCAATCACCCCTTCACCGCGCACCGTCATTATGTTACAATGAGACCGCCTTCGCCGTCGCACGCCTTTATTCACGCAAATTGGCCGATTTCCTTTAATTTATTTCTCATTAATTATTGCAAATATAACTGTACCAGACTTTTGTTCTAAATTTGAACCAATCTACCTTAATTTTTAAAAGTCAGGCTCATTTTTATGACACTCTGTATTGATATACATTATTAATATAATAAAAAACTTAAGAGATGTTAAAATAAATAAATAAATATTAAAATATAATTTTTACATAATAGTTATATAATAGTTATTGAGTTACTATATTAATGATTCAGAATTCAGCTTGTTTTTATAATATCAATAAAATATATTAATCTACGTATTAAATAAAAACTTTTTCTCATTTGTATAATTAATAGTACAATTTAAATATCTCATTTGCAGAGCAATAAGAAAATCTATAATTATGCATGAAATATTCTTATAATACAAACGCATCAAGTATCATTGCAGGACAATTAAAATCCTAAGAAATATCCAGTATAATTAAAATCCTAAGAATTAAAATCCGAAGAAATTAAAGCGCATTTTATTTTGCATATTACTCAAGGATATGACCTTGAGAACATATGTCAAGATCAAAATTATTAGTGGGAAGTAAAGATGATATTTCTCAGAATTATTAATAAAATTATACCAGCAAAAAATTCTTATTAGAAGCAATAAATATCATTAACTCCTAGTAAATTTAAATGTTAAACGGAAATGTTACATAACTTTTCAGCACGATTGTGACCGTGACAAAATAAGACTTCCGTCTATATTATCCGTCTATATTATATTATCTCGTTATCTGTGTTGAATACAGGTAACTCTTATAACAGTCCGCTGCGTAGGTGGACTTCGATAAAGGAGGAGGTGAAATGATGCAAAGGTATGCGAAGTTATAGGTGCTAGATTATGGGACAAAGACTGGATCAAGTTTTGTGGAACATGAATAGAGTAATATTAGATTCTTACTTTTATGTCTTCGCAGTCTATAGATCGCATATACATTTGCGACGCGTTTACGCCCACAGGATAGAGTTATGTTTCTTTATGAAGAAACGCTTTTTAACTGATTTATATACAGGGTGTTTCATTTTAATCCGACCACCTAAATTTCTCGGAACCTAAGCAAGATAGAGAAAAATGTTTTAGACAAAAGTTGTATGGTTTCAAGGGGGACATAAAATGGTGTCATTAGTTTGATCTTGAAGAGCCACCTGAAGGACACGCGAAGGTCAGCTCCAACTTTTTAAATGCGACACCCTATACGCTTTTGCATAGTCTTGTAGCTCATCTTAAGAGCTTTCCAAAACACTATAATTAAGTTAGTTTTCATTAAGTACTTTTCAAGTTATGAGGCTTGAAATCATTTTTTAATTTTACATAAAGCGTAAAATATCTTGTAAAATATTCATTTTTCGATTATTTTACCTTAATACTTTTATGTACAAAATAATGAGAAGAATCAATTGGTGTAAAGAAAACTCATAGTTGTTTCAAAAAAAAATATGTAATTTGCAATTAACAATTACATATTTTTTCTGAGAATATAAATTATAGCTTCTACATATATTTTATTTACGATTATATATATTTTTGCTGTGCTGCTTTGAAAATATAACAACGAAAATTATTAGACTGTATTATAATGACATGTTGTTCAAACGAATAATTAGTTTTTGAATATATCAGTATAATTCTGAGAATATGGATATATGCTAATTATCTACTTGCTTGTATGAGAATTATATAAAAATAACTTAATGGCGCATGAGAAATAATATTTCACGTAAGAATGGAAAAAAGTTCAAACATAACATGTAAAAATATAGATAAGTACGGAAAGAAAAAACTAAATAAAAAAAAAATTTGTTGAAAAAGAAAAAAAAGAATAAATAAAATAAATAAGTGTCCAGCAACGTGTGTGTGTGTGTGTGTGTGTGCGCGCGCGCGCGCGCGTGTGTGAGAGAGAGAGAGAGAGAGAGAGAGAGAGAGAGAATATTAAATAATATTAAATTTGCGAAAAAAATAAATAAATAAGCTCGCATATTCGATTTGTTTAATGTTACAAACGGTGCGATTATATACGTGCAAGGAGAGATCTCGTATAATTGAATGGAACAATCATACACACACATTTGGAAACAAATACGAGGTAATCGTTTTAGGAACCGTCTAGTCAAGGTTTATCTACTTCAAATGCACCAAGTTAAATTTTTGTTTGCTTAGCCTTGTGGTGTCAGTGATTTCTAATATTTCGTGACACCATACGTTTACGACCTCATAGACAATGACATGTTTATGAACAAGCAGTGCCACGCTGTCAAAGAATAAAATCTTCTAATTCTGTTAATTACAAAACTACGATTTTATGCTTACAAAGAAATAATTTAGATTAGTAAACAAAAGAATACAAAAATATTAAGCTGTATGTATATTATGTACATTTTCAATAATTTTAAAAAATAACTAACTTAAAAAATTATTATTTTGATATTTCTAAATATTTATGCATCATTTTCTGAGGGAGATTCATTAGATTAATATACTATTTAATTTTTTTGCAAATAACTTTTTAATAAACAATAGCGCTGGCTAGTATCTTTACAAAAATACTTAGAATAATAATTTTGATGAAAATAAATAAAGATACATATAAGGTACAATAATACATTTTTAGTATATATATAATATATATATATATATAATGTCAAATATTAAATACTTTCTCATTTATGCGATTAGAATTATTCATATAATATAACATAATTTAATTTCAATTATTTATAATTATGAACATAATTAACACTTTGCATTATTTCATGTTAATAAAGAAATGAAAATACCGGTTAATTGCAGGCCACATAGTATCTTTGTAAATGCACGTGTATTTAATTATATATTATTAACGCACATAAGCATAAATAATAAATCGATAACTATAAACATTATAAAAAGCTATTTGTAAGAAAGATATATAGATGTGTTTGCGTCATAATTGTTACTTTCATTAAACAGACATAATTGTTACTTTCATTAAACGTATATTATTGATATTTTACAAAATTCTGAAAGTAATCCTGTTGACATTTGATTTCGAAAATGCGCCTTCGTATCTTGCTTTGAATATTTGAAATATGTTGGGATATATAGATATATATTGGTAAATATGCTGCCATACGTCTGTAGCTTTCTGCAAATTCGCTTATCTAAAACAGATTATGTCGATATTAAGTATTAGTGAGAATAGCCAATAATCAATTATCAACAAATATTATATTAAATATGATCTCGTGTATGTATATATATGAATATAATCATATTAATATATATATATATATATATATATATATATATAATACATACACAATAATCTTAAATATATAATAAAGATAAATAATAATTATACATTATAAAAATTATAACTTTTCTTCTCAGAATCAAAATTTTAGTTATCTCGAAAAAAAACTGATTTATATGTTTGTAAACATTTTTAATCAATTAATATCGATTTTTATATAGATTTCTTATTTTCATCAAAAATTCAGTAATCGAACGAAATGACATGAATTTTAAAAAAAATGAGTAAAGCTCTAAATGTGAAATATAAATATAAATTTTTCGAACTCTTAAGAGAGAGTCAAATGTGGATAATAGTGTCTTAGTTTCCAAAATAATTAATTTTTTTTTAAATAAATTGTTATATATGGAATATATTTCTTTCCGCGACTAAATAACTGAATAAATCTCAATTCAAGATTTCTATTAAAATAAATCATTCCTAATCTCTATACAAAAGGATAGGCGAAAAAATATCTGTAAAATTACTGAAACAAAAATCATTCTTTTATCATATTATGTGTTTTATCATATTATGTGCATAGTATTGCACTATACCAGTATTTTACTATACAATTCTTTCGTCTGCAAGAAATGTTTACAAATAATTTTGTAAGTAATGACAAATAAAAATCTATAGAATTTAGAATTACTGATTTTAAAAACAAAATTAGAAACCTATACGAATTACGGCTACTTCAGAGAAAATATCATTATAATAATTGATATATCTAGCAGACTATTGCCTTATTTCGTGTTGACCAATCCATTATTATTAAATTTTTGATAAATTAATGATTAATATATAATTAATGTATAATAAATTAATGTATAATGTTAAAGTATGCGAACCACATTACGTAATACTCTCCCAATCATATTGGAAAATATTTAAATTTATTTAACTAAGAGTTAAACATCTAGATTAACTAAGATTTAAATCTAAAGCTTTTAAATTCTTTTTTTTAAATTTATATAAATAGATTTTTATTAAAATCACTAAAGTTTCCAAGTAAAGAAATACTTTTCCTTTTCTGATTTCACTTGCTCACTCATTCTTTCTCACTCTGTCATTCACTAAAAATTATATATTTTTGAAATAGTATATTTTCAGAAATTAGAAATAAAAAATGTTTATTTCATAAAAGAAATTAAATGACATTATTAAATTAAATGACATTTAATTTTTGCTTGTTACTTTGGGATACCGTGACATTAATATATACTGTATGAAAGCAAAAAATTAATGATTAATGCGAGTGAATACAAGTGGAATACTAGTACAATATTCATAAAATTGACTTTTACTTTCCTATTTCTCTCTTTCACAAAAAACCAAACTTCTTACATTCATTTAATTCAACTTCTGTTGCATTAATAAATTTATCTATTAGAAAGTCGTACATCTAAAATAAATTATTTTGATATTCAACAACAATATTAAATAACAAATTAATGTTGCATCATCGTTATTTTTTTTACATATACATATATAAACACGTGCAATTTTTACCTTTTCCAATTGTTCTATAGAATACACATGATTAATAATAACAGCAAATGTTGCATGCTCGCTGACTTGTCTATAACAATAAAACAATAAATGTAATGATACATATTTAAACTGTTGAATGATAGATATATATTTACGAAGAAAGCTGTATTACCTGGGTCTTATGTTCTCAAGATTTTTTAATATGAAGTCGAGTACTACAGAATTCCTTGCGTGCTTCGCGATAGTAAAAAGAAAATAATTAATATAATCTTCATCGCAAAAATCTTTTAAAAACATAATCGATGTTGTACTGTCATTTTTTATTAGATTAAGATATGGTTTGATAAATTTTGAATCCTCAGGGCAAGAGAGGAATCTTAAAAGTTTAGGTTTAAATTTTTCTTTTCCCAGATGATATACTCTCCACCAAGGAGAATCTTTATTGCTAGGAGAATCTTCAATGTCAAGAGAATAGTATAATATTTTTAAACCTTGACAGTATGTCCATTCTTCCCACCATGGCAAAAGCCTACGAGATTTAACAAAAGATTTCAAAATTCTCATATAAAAGTTTTGCTCATATTAATCTTATATTTTGATTAAATAATTTAACAAATTATTATTTTATAACATAACATAATAAATTTAAATTTTGATCAAATAATGTAATAAACATTGCACATGTATCTACAAAACAATCAAATTAAAATAACCGAGAATATACAAAAAAAATTACGTGTTGTTTTCGGGATCTTCGAGATGTCGATTTAATTTATGTTGGGCTTTTTCTATGCATATGCGACCACCAAGATTGCATGCCCATTTCGCAGCCTCCATTCTTAAACTCTTTGTAAGCTCGTGTTCATTAGAAATTTCATCGTATTCAAGTTTATCAAGCAAATCGTATAATAAATTTCGCATTTTTACCTAAATATAAATGTATATATGTATATATATTTATATGTATTTATATTGTTACTTAATATAAATTTTATATTTTTTGATTTTTGCATTATATTTTGCTATATAGAAAGATATCTTGCGCAATTGTATTTTACATATTAAGAAAGTTTATATATTAAGAACATTTTGTCTTTGTAAACAACTCTGAATTTTTTTTATAAAGATATCTATTATGTAGTTACACTTATATATACGTATTTATATACAAATTTGAATTTTTCTTGCGTGCACATTCACACATGCTTAACACATGTTCATATTACAAAATAAATAGACATAAATGCATACATGCACATATTGTAGACATATAAACATAAATGTAGACATTATATATATAATATAATTTAATAACTTGCTAACTGTTTGAGTATTAAACAGATAATTAATATATATGTTTCTTATTAACTTTCTATCTCAAAATTAATGATATTTAAATCTTTATTATAAATATCGTGCTGTAATTAAAATTAATAACAATTTTCAAATTTTTCACCCTTTTCCTCTCCAATTTTTTTATAATATTAGTTCATACACTATTCGAATATTAATTTACAAATATACTTATCTTTCATTCAAAATATATATATTTAAAATATCTAACCAAATTTTTTCTAGTTACATATATTTTATTATATGTATCTTTTTGGAAAGCACTTAATAATTATTGTTATAAATGCACACATTATTAATATGTGTAATAAATAATACGTTTCAAGCGTTTTAGTATATTCAATACATCACTGTTGACATTATATATATATATGTTATTACCTTGATGTCAGAATATATTGATTCCCGAAATAGAAAGATATTGGACAGATATTCCAAAGCTTTGAACATGGGATACCATGCCACGTAGTCTCTTTCTCGTGATAGATATTGCGTAATATTCCAGAATATAATAGAATTTAGTTGATTTGTTATCATCAAGTGGAAAGCATCATCGATAATTTGGGCACGATTCAGGATATGTATTTTCATGTAATTTGTAGAATTTAGATAATTTGCAATTCTTCGCCAGTTTTTGATATCGTAATTGATACGATAATATCCTACCAATAACAAATGATTATGTAACAATTACAATTCTTTCAGATAGATTTATCAATACAAGTATCTGTTTTTGTACATTAATCCAGATAAAAAAGTGTATCCAAAATTGTAAATAAGTAAAAAAACAAATTGTAAAATAATATATATATATATATATATATATATATATATATATATATATATATATACAGGGTGTCCAATTTTAAATTGGACAGTAAAATATCTCAAAAACTAAGCCTAGCAAAACAAAAATGTTTCAGACAAAAGTTGTATGGTTTCGAGGGGGACATAAGATGGTACCATTGATTTGATCTTGAAGAGTTATTTGAAGGTCACCTTCAATTTCTTAAATAGAACCTTCATTTTCTCATTACATATTCTTGTAGCTTATGTCGAGAGCTTTCCAAAACACTATAATTAAATGTTTTCCATTAAGTATTTTCCGAGTTATAAGGCTTGAAATAATATCTTAATTTTACGTAAACCATAAAATATCTAGTAAAATATTCATTTTTCGTTTATCTTACCTTAATACTTTTATGTACAAAATAATGAGAGAAATCAATTGGTGTAAAGAAAAAACATAGTTATTTCGAAGAAGAAATATGTAATATGCAATTAACAATTACATATTTTTTCTTCGAAACAACTATATTTTTTCTTTACACCAATTGATTCCTCTCATTATTTTGTACATAAAAGTATTAAGGTAAGATAATTGAAAAATGAATATTTTACTAGATATTTTATGGTTTATGTAAAATTAAGATATTATTTCAAACCTTATAACTCGGAAAGTACTTAATGAAAAAACATTTAATTATAGTGTTTTGGAAAGCTCTCGAGATAAGCTACAAGAATATGTAATGAGAAAATGTAGGTTCCATTTAAGAAATTGAAGGTGACCTTCATGTGACCTTCAAATAACTCTTCAAGGTAAAACCAATGATACCATCTTATGTCCCCCTCGAAACCATACAACTTTTGTCTGAAACATTTTTGTTTGCTAGGCTTAGTTTTTGAGATATTTTACTGTCCAATTTAAAATGGGATACCCTATATACACGGTGGGCCATTTTAATCGATGCACTCGAATATCTCGAAAACAGCACTCTTCAGAAAGAAATGTTTCAAACAAAAATTGTAGGGTGTGAAAGGGGACATAAGATGGTGTCATTGGTTTGACCTTGGATAGTCGGTTGAAGATCACGTGAAGGTCACTTTTAATTTCTTAAATGGAAACCCCCATTTTTCAATGCATATTCTTGTAGCTTATCTCGAGAGCTTTCCAAAACACTATAATTAAGTACCTTTTTATTAAGTACTTTTTGAGTTATAAGGCTTGAAATAATTTCTTAATTTTACATAAACCATAAAATATCTAGTAAACCATTCATTTTTCGATTATCTTACCTTGATACTTTTATGTACAAAATAATGAGAGGAATCAATTGGTGTAAAGAAAATATACAGTTGTTTTTAAGAAAAAATATGGAATTGTTAATTGCAAATTACATATTTTTTCTTAGAAACAACTATGTGTTTTCTTTACACCAATTGATTCCTCTCATTATTTTGTACATAAAAGTATCAAGATAAGATAATCGAAAAATAAATGGTTTACTAGATATTTTATGGTTTATGTAAAATTAAGAAATTATTTCAAGCCTTATAACTCAAAAAGTACTTAATAAAAAGGTACTTAATTATAATGTTTTGGAAAGCTCTCGAGATAAGCTACAAGAATATGCAATAAAAAGTAGGCAGTTCCATTTAAAAAATTCAATTTGACTTTTATATGATCTTCGTCCTCCACTCAAAGTAAAATTTTTAGTCATCATTAGGTACATTTTTTTAAGCCCTACAACTTTGCTATTTACAATTTTTCGCTATAGTTGATCCTTTTCGAGATATTTGACCGTTTCCAGACTTTTGCCCAACCCTGTATATACAGTGATGGGAAAAAGTTCCGGAACGGTCAAATAACTCAGCGAGATTGCATTTTTTGGAAAAATGTTATATACGAAAGTTTTATGATTTTTCCCTATCTATCTAATGATGATATTAATTTTGACCTTGACTATTATTTTGAAGGTCATTTCAAGGTCAAGTTCAATTTTTCAAATGGGAACCCCTATTTTTCATTGCATATTCTTGTAGCTTATCTCGAGAGCTTTCCAAAACACTATAATTAAGTACCTTTTTATTAAGTACTTTTTGAGTTATAAGCCTTGAAATAATTTCTTAATTTTACATAAACCATAAAATATCTAGTAAACCATTCATTTTTCGATTATCTTACCTTCATACTTTTATGTACAAAATAATGAGAGGAATCAATTGGTGTAAAGAAAACACATAGTTGTTTCTAAGAAAAAATATGGAATTGTTAATTGCAAATTACATATTTTTTCTTAGAAACAACTATGTGTTTTCTTTACACCAATTGATTCCTCTCATTATTTTGTACATAAAAGTATGAAAGTAAGATAATCGAAAAATGAATGGTTTACTAGATATTTTATGGTTCATGTAAAATTAAGAAATTATTTCAAGCCTTATAACTCAAAAAGTACTTAATAAAAAGGTACTTAATTATAGTGTTTTGGAAAGCTCTCGAGATAAGCTACAAGAATATGCAATGAAAAATAGGGGTTTCCATTTGAAAAATTGAACTTGACCTTGAAATGACCTTCAAAATAATAGTCGAGGTCAAAATTAATATCATCATTAGATAGATAGGGAAAAATCATAAAACTTTCGTATATAACATTTTTCCAAAAAATGCAATCTCGCTGAGTTATTTGACCGTTCCGGAATTTTTTCCCATCACTGTATATATATATATATATATATATATATATATATATATATTTGTATATATATATATATATTTGATTATTTATATAATTAAATAATATTAAAAATTTGATTAAATTTATGTATATATATATATATATATATATATATATATATATATATGAAATTATTTTGCACTACAATTGAGTGTATATAATAGTTGTATACAAAAAATTTTATATAAATTTAATCCAATTTTTTAATATTATTTAATTATATAAATAATCAAATTGCATTAGATTATATAATATTATTTGTTATTATCTATATATTTATATAAAAACAAAATCTAAAATTATAATAAAAAAGTTTTTTTACTCCTGACCGCTGCCAACCTACAGTAAAGGAACTATGCGTTATCGAGTTCGAATTGATTGTAACGGGTATTCTCGATAACTATAAACGTACTTCGCTATCATCTTTTGCACATCAATTTCTTATTAATCAAGGAAGGTTTCAAACATATATTTATCGTTATTCGTTTTATTAATAAAAAACAGAAAAATAAATATTATTTCGTCTATACGTCTTCTCATTGGCTGCGAGTGAATCTAAGAAGCAAAATGATTCACCAATAAGATTCGTTTTAAGCAACCGTATAGGGAATTATAGTAACTTGAGTTGAAATTAAGATATCTTAAAGTAATGGCGGAAATAATAATTGACATAGCCTATATGTCAAATTATTGTTATTGATAATAATAAATTGTTGTCAGTAATTATTATTAAATTGTGAAGTTATAAGGTCTGTTTTTTATTCCTGCACTAACTAAACTATCCAAAGAACACATTGTAGTCAAAATGACATCATTTTGACGTCATGATTATATCACAATAGAAGAAATCAAAATGAGGATTTTTAATTACAAAATTTATCGATTTCTTGACGATTATTAATACACGCAATAAATGGATTATTTCTCATTTATATCCGCCTAATTTCAAATAATCTGTTTAATATTCCGAATTCCAACGAGGAGTCCAGATTATTAAATAAATTATTTTAAATTTAGCTTATTAGAAATTAAACTGATAAATAGTAATGCCAGGAACAGGAAGAGAACACTATCCATACACACACAAGCAGAGAGCTGCTACGTGGTTTTCTGATTGTGTGCATGTGAGCACCGTCCTCTTTCTGGCACTATTGCTCATGAAAGGAAAAAATTTATTTCTGAATTGCAGATTTTACAAAGATAGCTTCATTTTGTAACATTTTCTTCAAAACGGCGTAACTTTATCAAAGAAGGTAAAAAATTTATTAAAATATGAATTTGTTAAGAAATAAATAAGCTTAAAAACATTTTTGCACCAGGGAGCCAATTTTCTTGAACAATGCAACAGTTTAAAAAATTAAATTGTTTTCTATTTTTCAAAGTCTATCTTCAGCATTTCTCACTTTGTAAAACATTTTTTGTAACTTAAATTTGGTTCTTTTAATTTTTAAGAGGACTGTTTAATTTGAGCTTTATTCTATATCAATGCGGTGATATTTTGCTGATTTATTGCCATTAAAAGATATTAAAATATAAAAGATATTAAAATATTTTGCTAAAATTTAGTAGTCCGTTTTTTTGAGTGTGAGTGTATATCCACCAAGTAGCTACCGAAGATATCCAATGGATATTGATATATTTTCATGAGTTTCACGCCTTGCCACTAGGTGGCGAAAAGGAAAACGTCTAAACCCGATAGTGGGATCCATCCAAGACAGTTTACAAGGCCGCGGCAATGATCCTGCGAGTCATGGCTTATCGGTCCAAAAACGCATTAGTTCGAAAATTGTTATAGCCGCATCTCTTCTATCTTTTGTAAAAGGAGCCCCAGAGCTCCAAAAACTAACAGCAGACGTTAATTTTTTTATGGCAATTTCCGTCATATATTTATTATGAAAGATAGAATAAATATCCTTGCAAAAATCAATATTAATACATAATAGTAAATGTATCTATATTAAAAATAAATGTATCTATATAAATGTCTATTGAATGTTGTACGAATATTTATAGGATATTGATTTGTATATCCTGCAGATATCTGATGATACTTCGAATTGCGGACATTTGGATATCTATAGCATTTCTAATGACTGTTTTTCGTATATTTATGAATATCTTTAATGCGTATGCAAGCATATTTAGTGGATATCTAATATCAATTATTTTTCGGGAATTCAATTATTTTATGGGAATGTATTATTATTATATTTCATATTAAGTTTCTCTTTCGCGTTAATTTTAAAACATACGCGCACACATACACACATTCGTGTATACACATCGAACACATCTAGCGCGGCGTATCCCGACTGCTCTTGTAAAATATAGAATTAATAATAATTACAATGTAACAAAGTAATTTGTTAGTAATTTGTTAACAATTTAATTTTAAAATCTTAGCCTTTGTAAATCATATTACGCTAAATATGTGAAGAGAATGAATTCAAATAAAAATAAATTGAAATAATAACATTATTTCTCATATATATATGTGTGTATAATTTTTTTAAATGTAATATTTAATAATAGTATGAAGTTAATTGTATTAATATTTACACATAAATATTATTTCAAACTTTTCTAAGCTTTTGTTTTTATTATTAAAT
The DNA here is from genome assembly GCF_003227725.1 of Camponotus floridanus. NCBI lineage: Eukaryota > Metazoa > Arthropoda > Insecta > Hymenoptera > Formicidae > Camponotus > Camponotus floridanus. The sequence continues at coordinate 314,432 of NW_020229305.1, read as the reverse complement.
TTAAATATTTGTGAAATGTTTGTTTCTTATTACTTAATATTTTTATATTATTTTTTTAAATTTACTTTTAACTTTTTAATTTTTTTTAGTTAATTTATTTAATTAATTTTTTTTAATTTTAGGTTTTTATTTGTTGTTTATTTTTGTATTTTTATTATAATAATTAATTATATTTTGTGTCATACGATGGATTATAAATGGTTTAGAATCATGTAGCTTAAAATTTACACATGCATGCGCACACACATATACACACCCACACATACAAAATGCTATTTAATAATGCTATTTAATACAAAATGTATGATAAAAATAATAAAATTGATAATAAAATTAATCTACAATAGTTTGTAACATGTTAAATAAATTGATTAAATTATCAAATAATAAATTTATTAATTAAATAAAAATATTCCTACTTTTATATATACATGTATCTATATAAATTATATCTTACTTTAAAGAATTAAATTGCAAATTTGAAAAAACTATTTAAGCAAAATAAAAAAAAAGTTTTTATTGTATGTAAACTTTAAACTTTAACTTAAAATATCCATGTCTAATAATATATTATATCAAAACACAATTTTATTGAAGATCTAAATGCATTGCAGAAATTTAATGAAATTCTGAAATTACATATTTAAATTTAACACAGAAGATATATTATGAAATTTACTATACAGGGTATAACTGAAAACACGCTCACGGAGCAAATAGCGTTATTCCTGATTAAAAATCGAGTCAAAGTCCTGAACCTAACCTAATCTAACCTGAATCATTCTTTTCTATAATGTTTAATAAAGCGGTAATTATTGAGTAAAGGTGCGCCAATAAGCACCGACCTTCAGACGGCGCACGTCAGTGAACCGCGCGCCTGATAGTGTGCGTGAGCGCTCCGCTATTTCGGCGCTATGTTATGCCGCTATCGTACAATATTTTTATGCGTTGTAATAATGTGAAAAACTATAATTTGCATTAAAAATCATATTTCTTCCATCGAAAGCGTTTCCTTAAAAAAATATTTCAACAAAGAGGCTAAAAGACAGTGCTTATTGGTACAACTTTTCTCAATAATTATCGCTTTATTAAGAATTATAGAAAAAAATGATTCAGAACTTTTAGACTTAATTTTTAATCAGGAATAACGCTATTTGCTCCGTGGGCGCTTTTTCAGATACACCTTGCATATTCGTAAAAATAAATAACTTTATTATTCAATATTTAAAAAAATAGTATTTATATTTATTATAAATGATAATGTAGTCTCTAAAAGTGAGTCAATGAAAATATCACTAATTTTAACAGTAAAATAAGATTTCACTGACAAGAGAATCAGCGAGTGTTTCACTGACGCTTCCCCTTTAGGAAGCTTTAGCTTCCCCTTTTGTTACCTTATCTTATATCTCACTGATTATAATCAGTGGAAGTAAAATTTACTGTAAAATTAGTAAATTTCACTGTAAAACCAATAATCGCTATTTTGTTTGTTACCGCTACGATGCGCTATCTCTTAAGTAAGTTTTAATCATGAGAATTAAAATTTTCAAAAGGCGAAAAATGAAATTAAAAAAGATTACTTCTATTTAATTTCTGATACAATTTAAACAGAGGAACGTCAGATATTAAGTAGATTTTATAAATCGAACACAAATCAATGTTCGGTGAATAAACGAAAATGTTCCATTTATTATCTATATAAGATAACAAATTCAACATGCATGTAATAATAAATAAAATAACATTTTTAATATAATAAATATCAATAATAAATATCAATAAATTTTTAATATAATAAATATCAATCTTACTAATACTGATTGAAACAGTTCATATTACGGATTCTTTCAGTGAAATGTTAGTGATTTACAGTGCTGTACTTATACTGTACTTGTACTGCTATAATAAGTAAGTATTTACTGCTTTCTAGTGATAATACACTGATTCATTTTTAGAGAATAACAGAATATTTATCTAAATAAGAATACTATTACTTAGGCATAAGAAAACCACAAGGCATTGATGTCATATACAAAAAATCATTTAAAATATTAATATAAATTGTAAATCAAGTAATCAATTGCAAATTATTAACAGGAAATTTAGATTAGATTTAAATATTAGAAATTTAGATATTAGAATATTTATATTATTTAATTATTATAGTATTTTAGTCAATCATTTTATGATGAATATATAACAAATGAAAAATGTTTAAATAATTTAGAAGCTTATATATAATTAAAATAATATAAAATTTTCTTTATGTTAAAAACATTATAAAGTGTGATAAATTTGTTACACATTTACCAGTTTGTTGTATGTTAAATAGTATCCAGCCATCCTCTTTAGAATTCAAATGTAATCCAAAAGTCAGAAAAGATAATAAAATAGTATCTAAAGTACCAGTAAAATGTTGATGCTTCTGTGTAGTATATGTTACAGGTATGATATAATCCACCACCTTACTTAAATTGTGCGTTAATACATATGTCCACTCTCCATGACGACCACCTTGTGTCATTTTTAATACAGAATAATATTTGTCATCTGTCCAATAATTAATTATCAGTTTCATAACAATAAAATTGTTTGCGGATAATTGTGTGACCGAAAAGTTCTCCAAAACTTTACCAAAAGTGTTAGCAGGCTTGCTAAAGTTACAAAATTTGTGCAAAATTTATCAAAGTATCAAAAAGTTTTATAAGCAATATATAAAATTACCATAATATTATGACAATATATAAAATTGCTAATATACTGTTAATTACTTTTTATATAATTTACTTAGTTATATAAATAATTATGTAATTAATAATTTTGATTTATAGTTTCCATAAATATTTGATATGCTATAGTTTACACTATAATTTAATTAGGAATATCCTAATGTAATTATTTTTAAAAGATACATGTATGTGTAAATTGAAAGTTTATCTTGAATATTTAATGACATTGAAGGTAAAAGAAATTGTGTATAATTATATAATAAAGTATGAAAGATATGATGCAAGTTTAAATAAAAATAAATGTAAGATTTGAGAATTTTATGATATATAATTAATCATTCACCATATTTAGTTTTCTGCAATACAGTAATTATAGTAGTACAGTATATTACTTACTTATCCTTTACATATATGCGGATAGTCTGCCATAATATTTCTTCAGTAACCATATGTTGAAACATACGCAATATACAGTATCCTACATTTACATCATACGTTAAAATCAGAATATCAGATAACAATACTTATAAGTTAATAATAATTACAATTATATATATATATATATATATATATATATATAATTGTAATTATATATATATATATATATACATATATAAAATTAAATTAAATTAAATTTTTTGTCTTATTTTGTCTAATTTTTTAAGCACATATATTTATAAATTTACGCATATAATCAATTTTTAATTATACATATTATCATACCTTTAATGTAACGGTAATGTTCGAAAGAAATATCGAATAACGTATTATAAAGTGATGTATTATATTCAGTGTCGAAATGAAGGAATTCCTGCTGAAATTGTACCACAAACAAATCTATCATCCGGATATTATATTTGGATATTATATTTGGAGGAACCTATAGAAAATAATTTTAATGTATTTACTTAGTTAATATTAGACTTAACACATAGTAACAATATACACTAGGACCGCTACTTTTTACGTCTGTAAAAAAAATTTGTTATTTGTTATAAAATTTGTTATACTCTTCCTCTCTCTCTCTCTCTCTCTCTCTCTCTCTCTCTCTCTCTCTCTCTCTCTCTCTCTCCCTCTTTAAATGTGGAATAAATAATTCAGAAATAATATTAATAATGATAACAAAAATGGTTACACAATATAACTTTTAAATTAAATATTTCTAGAGTTATTTATAATATATCATATAGCAAAATTATCTTATTACACAATTTCCATGTGTACATATGCATAACTTTATAATAACTTTATACATAATTTATGCAATCTGAATGACAATTTCATTTTTATTTTATATAATTTAAAGATGTCAAACAAATGTAATATAACAGCGATGACAAAAAAAAAAAAAACAGTAATTAAATTGTTTTACAATACAATAAAAAAACATAATGTAAAAATATTTTAAATTACTTTACATATGTAATTGATTTTCTTGAAAAATTAGCATTTTAAAAAAATTGTTATTTTACTTTCTAAATATAGAATATATAGAATCTTCGCGTAATATTCTAATTCATAAAGAAATGTATACGCTATACAGATAAAGATATAATTATAAAGAGCTTTTACATTACATATGTATATATATCTTTATGTTTAACTCAAACCTTGTTTACTTACAAACAATATACATTTATGTATATCTATCATATTGTTTGCAAGTGAGCAAGTTTTGTGCTAAAGAATGTTTAAATTAACCTCATTAATGATATATAATCCAAGAAATGTGACTATAGCCTCATTTAGCCCAGAAGATAACGACCAAAATGGATTTTCATAATAAAGACATTCCTGTACTACTTTATGGGCTATGAAGTAAGCAACTTTAATTTTACGCGCAGGAGAATCGACATTCTCAATGTAGGTAACATCTGCTTCTCTGAAAATTAAAAAAAAATGTTTTATAGAAAACTTCTTACTTGAAAATTTGTGCTAAAAAAAAAAAAAAAAAAAAAAAAAAAAAAAAAAAAAAAAAAAAAAAAAAAAAAAAAAAAAAAAAAAAAAAAAAAAAAAAAAAAAAAAAAAAAAAAAAAAAAAAAAAAAAAAAAAAAAAAAAAAAAAAAAAATAAAAAATATAAATTATTTTAATTATTTAATGATTTTATGTTATAATTTTTAATTTTGTGATTATAAAATATATATATATATATATATATATGTATATAAAATATTTTAATATTATTTTTCGTATAAGTTGATATAAATGAAAGGTATAATAAACATTTAAGTATATTTCTCTCATTGTCTTCTACAATTTTACTTATTTTTTTAAATATATTTAAATAATATTTTTAAAATAGACAAAAGATATGTAGATAATTTTACTTTAAAATATGTAGATAATTTTAATAGACAATAGATATGTAGATAATCTTACCAAGAATTATTACCCGTTTTTCATCTTTCAAACTATATTAATATTTTTTAATTATATAATTACCTATAAATAGCAAGGCCCAGATTTATGATGCTTTCGTTTTCTGGAAAATCCGGAATTGCAATATGATTTATTTGCCAAAATTTATTCAGGCGTTCCCATTTACGAAACAAGTAAAGAGTTATATTTTGCACAATTTTGTGTGCAAATGCGCAGTGCATTCTACACCACATATTAACGTTGATCTTACTTTCACTTGGACCAGATATGAGAGATAAATTAGCCCGGTTATCCACAAATACAAAATAATTAGGCCTTACAAATGTATTAAAATGTGCCATCATTGTGTCTTTATCATACATTACTATTGTCTGTAGCGGTATATTTGATAAAACTGTATAATTTTTATGATGTTTTATAATAATATTATAGACGGGCGAGATGTGTAAAGATTCGGTCAAATGTGGAATCATGTGTTGGATTCCAGTAGTATTAACATATGTTGCCAACCTATCACATTTAGAAATATGAATTAATGATAATAACTTTTCGACAATTACATAAAATTATTAAAAATTGAATAAAAAGGAGACATACGGATGCAACTTATATGTAAGAATAATATATTATATAAAGAAAATTATGGCATAGAGTTCTTCTTATTCTTTTACTGTGTATCTTATCTTGTATAATGTATTCTATTATGTAATCTAATAAAGATTTTGATAGTATCGTGACATTAATATAACGTAATGATCATGAAATGTTAGGTAAATGTTTAGTTGAGAATGTACAGGTACAAAATAAATAGTTAATATTTAAAAGTTTATATTTTAGTATCAAATTTATGAATTTTAGTAAAATTAAAATGAAACAAAATTTTGTTCAATAAAATTAAAATAAATTTTAATATCACACAATATTAGAATAACTTTTTTAAATTGATTTTAAATTGACTTTAATTGATATATTATGATTATTGACATTGACATATTACCTTACCATCATTACATAATTTTATACATGTTAAAGAAACTGCATATTTTAGTGATAATTTATTATTATGTGAATATATATATTTTCAGTTATTTGCATATTATAGAGAGAATAATTCTTAAATAGTACTATGTATGCGTGTATCTAAATGTTTAAATACATGAAACAGCATGTGTATAACCTGAAGTTGAATTAATAAATATTGTAAAAATGACATGTTTGCCAACATTTTAAATTTCAAATAAGCAAGTTCTATGAAAACAAACATAAATCTTTCAGAATTGTATTTTTTAATTAAATTTTGAAAACAATTCAAAACACTACCGGAATATTTGAATTCGTCCGACAGTTAATGATAAAATGTTGTATAAGATGTGTATTATTGCTAACTACTTTAATTAAATTAATTTTTATTTGCAGTTTACATTCATTTTAATAATAGTGATAATAATAATAATGATAATAATAACAAATTGCAAAATTTGTTACTAAGATCTTAAAAGACACATAATTATAAATGAAAACTTTCCAGATACGCACATGTTTATATAAAAATGTCTTTTCTTAGAAAATATTTTTTAATAAATAAAATGCTGTACTAGTATTTTTTGATAAACACCCTGTGAAATTACTATATATTTACTTACCATTGTCGTTCACCTCTTTTATAAAAGCTTTTTAGGCCTATATCTTCAGTTATGTTAGTAACTAATTTTATGATGTAATATCCCGGCGATAGGTCATTCGTGAATATATATTCGACACTGTTCTTCTCATTATTATACAAAGATTGTACCGGTTTAAAAGGGATTATTTTTTTATTACTTATAGAGTGTTCACTATTTATAGAATATCGTGAATAATAAAGCACGGTTATACCGATATATTTTACGGGCGAATATAATATTATGCTTGATATTGGAGATAAAATCTGTATATGTATCCTGCAGTTGCTGACAAGAATATTTTTTTCGATGTGTGTAATGCTGATTTTATATTGTTGCGGCAATATATAATTCGGGTCAATGTTTAACTTTTCTTGAGATATTTTAATTAGCGAATCGTCGGTTAAAAAAGCCGCTGCGACGATGATTGTTAAACTGCTACTTAACAATATTTTTAGAAACATGATACTACTTTTATCTGAGATATCTGTAAAAGTATTTTTGTTAGAAAATACAAACGGACAAATTAAACACAGCACTGTCTCTACCATGATTTAGTGGAAAAGAAGAAATTAACAAGACAAATGTATAGAAATAAACTTAATTTTGAATGACTTACTTTGTATATGAGATATACCACAAATTCTATGCACGTGTATGTTTCGTTACAATAATTAGTTAGAATAAATCAATGTTTTATCCACTATAATTGTAACATAAAAAATATATATGCGCACTTATTGATTTCTTATTATTTCGAGAATCTTCCAAAGACTAACAACACTTGGCGATAATACAATAAATGTATATATCATATGTAAACACACAACTTCTGAGATCGTTCATAGACGTTTCGATCGAGAAACGGTATGTAATAGCAAAGCACGGTATTTCCTACTCCAAATGCGTGCTAGCGATCGAGCGCAGAAAGATGGCAGTTATCCACTTTTAATTTAAATTTTATCGGTTACGACTCGGTTCACCGACTCAATCGCGATCGACGTTTATTTTTACAATTTTATCATTCGACCTGTACAATGCTACTTTCCATTGGTTCAATTTTTTATATTTTTCGATTTATTTTAGTAATCCTTTTATATGTTCTATTAAAATAATTATTGTCACACTGATGACCGAAACGTTTGTATGTTTTAGTAATTATTTTTTTTTTTAAATTATGGATTTATTAAAACACGCATTATCACCTTCGATATTTTGGTCTTAAACAAGTCTCCCTTATAACGTTTAATATTAATAATATGTGTTAATATAACTCACGAAATAATATTTATATCAAGTATATTTAAATATTAATTATATATACAGTATTTTATAATATTACTTACACATATCCACTATTATCCACTATTAAATCACATATATATTATACATTAATATATATAACACATATTAATTTATGTGTATTAGCAAATAATAATTGATGCAATACTAATGTACATATACAGGATGTTATGAAAGTGAACATGACTTTAAAAAATTAAGGTAGATTGGCTCAAATTTAGAAGAAAGGTCTTGTACAATTATGCAATAGTTGCAATAATTAACGAGAAAGAAATTAAAGAAAATCGGCCAATCTGCGTGAATAGAAGCCTTTGCCGCGCACCTACACATACATTGCTTCTTCTCTTTCCAATCACCCCTTCACCGCGCACCGTCATTATGTTACAATGAGACCGCCTTCGCCGTCGCACGCTTTTATTCATGCAAATTGGCCGATTTCCTTTAATTTATTTCTCGTTAATTATTGCAAATATAACTGTACCAGACTTTTGTTCTAAATTTGAACCAATCTACCTTAATTTTTAAAAGTCAGGCTCATTTTTATGACACTCTGTATTGATATACATTATTAATATAATAAAAAACTTAAGAGATGTTAAAATAAATAAATAATTATTAAAATATAATTTTTACATAATAGTTATATAATAGTTATTGAGTTACTATATTAATGATTCAGAATTCAGCTTGTTTTTATAATATCAATAAAATATATTAATCTACGTATTAAATAAAAACTTTTTCTCATTTGTATAATTAATAGTACAATTTAAATATCTCATTTGCAAAGCAATAAGAAAATCTATAATTATGCATGAAATATTCTTATAATACAAACGCATCAAGTATCATTACAGGACAATTAAAATCCTAAGAAATATCCAGTATAATTAAAATCCTAAGAATTAAAATCCGAAGAAATTAAAGCGCATTTTATTTTGCATATTACTCAAGGATATGACCTTGAGAACATATGTCAAGATCAAAATTATTAGTGGGAAGTAAAGATGATATTTCTCAGAATTATTAATAAAATTATACCAGCAAAAAATTCTTATTAGAAGCAATAAATATCATTAACTCCTAATAAATTTAAATGTTAAACGGAAATGTTACATAACTTTTCAGCACGATTGTGACCGTGACAAAATAAGACTTCCGTCTATATTATCCGTCTATATTATATTATCTCGTTATCTGTGTTGTATACAGGTAACTCTTATGACAGTCCGCTGCGTCGGTGGACTTCGATAAAGGAGGAGGTGAAATGATGCAAAGGTATGCGAAGTTATAGGTGCTAGATTATGGGACAAAGACTGGATCAAGTTTTGTGGAACATGAATAGAGTAATATTAGATTCTTACTTTTATGTCTTCGCAGTCTATAGATCGCACATATATTTGCGACGCGTTTACGCCCTCAAGGTAGAGTTCTTTATGAAGAAACGCTTTTTAACTGATTTATATATATAAAATATTAAAAGTATTTCTAGCACAATTGCTCGTGCTTAAATAATGACACTTATTAGAATCAATTACATTACTAATTTGCTCCGCATTTTTTGTTTTCATTCCAATATTTAAACAGACCAAATTCGGAAACAGGAAGAAATTAATAAGATTTTGTTTAGAAAATATCTTTCATTTATCAATATAAGATCTCTTGGAAGGAATTAAATGTGTTTTATATACGATCATAAAATTCTTCGGAGCTTATTTCTCGAATTTAATAATATAGAGAGTGTTCTTATGGAAGAGTGCTTTCCTCCGTTCTCTATTTTTACATTTTTTACGCGTGTTTGGAACATCTTTATTCCATCGTTATCTTTAGCGGACGGATGAATTATTTTTCCTTTCGCCGCGAAAGGAGAAAGTTGAGTTTTACAAATATCATAGCAAAGCAAAAAAAGATATGTATTAATTTCGCTTTAATTATTTGAGTACGTAACGTTCTACATTTTCCTAATTGATCTCTGCCATATGGACAATCTTCTTTTTCATTAACATTGGGTGTCGCCGTATATTGGATATAGAGAGATTAAGGAAATAATTTCTCCTAGAGACGTACCAGCCTTCTCAAGATCATGGATTTATCTCTGGAAAACTAGTAAGTGAATTGAAACAATAAATCGAAGACTTTTGCTAGCGCGGAGATAAGCACGAGATAAATTTTAACCTATCGATGAGTTTCGTTTATTTTACATATGTATCAATTAAGTCTGATGTCATTGGACACACTATTCTATTTTATTCGCGTTTCTTGGACTTCTAAATTTGTACACAGGATATATAATAAAAATGATATAATAAATATGACGAAAAAATATAATATAAATATTATAAAATATAATAAAAATAATAAAATAATATAATGTTAAAAATATTTGCGAATAATGCCTTCCAAAATTATCCAATATGAATGAAATTTTAATTATGATTTTACATAGTTTGCATTTCTCTTCATTTAAATTTCTTCTTACAATGAAATTTAAATCTCTTCTCATCATTTAAATTTCATTATAAAAATGACTACTTTACAGAAGTTATTTAAATAGCACATTTAAGTGAAAATTTATTAACTAAAATATCTCTACATATATATTTCACGATATGCAATCATCAAAACAGACAATTCAATTTTTTGCAGCCATAGATTTGACGTTACAATATGCGGAGAGAATATAAATTATAGCTTCTACATATATTTTATTTACGATTATATATATTTTTGCTGTGCTACTTTGAAAATATAACAACAATAATTATTAGACTGTATTATAATGTCATGTTGTTCAAACGAATATTAGTTTTTGAATATATCAGTATAATTCTGAGAATATGGATATATGCTAATTATCTACTTGTTTGTATGAGAATTATATAAAAATAACTTAATGGGGCATGAGAAATAATATTTCACATAAGAATGGAAAAAAGTTCAAACATAACATGTAACAAAAATATAGATAAATACGGAAAGAAAAAACTAAATGAAAAAAAATTTGTTGAAAAAGAAAAAAAAGAATAAAAGAATAAATAAGTGTCCAGCAACGTGTGTGTGTGTGTGTGTGTGTGTGTGTGAAAAATAAATAAATAAGCTCGCATATTCGATTTGTTTAATGTTACAAACGATGCGATTATATACGTGCAAGGAGAGATCTCGTATAATTGAATGGAACAATCATACACACACATTTGGAAACAAATACGAGATCGTTTTAGGAACCGTCTGGTCAAGGTTTATCTACTTCAAATGCACCAAGTTAAATTTTTGTTTGCTTAGCCTTGTGGTGTTAGTGACTTCTAATATTTCGTGACACCATACGTTTACGACCTCATAGACAATGACATGTTTATGAACGAGCAGTGCCACGCTGTCAAAGAATAAAATCTTCTAATTCTGTTAATTACAAAACTATGATTTTATGCTTACAAAGAAATAATTTAGATTAGTAAACAAAAGAATACAAAAATATTAAGCTGTATGTATATTATGTACATTTTCAATAATTTTAAAAAATAACTAACTTAAAAAATTATTATTTTGATATTTCTAAATATTTATGCATCATTTTCTGAGGGAGATTCATTAGATTAATATACTATTTAATTTTTTTGCAAATAACTTTTTAATAAACAATAGCGCTGGCTAGTATCTTTACAAAAATATTTAGAATAATAATTTTGATGAAAATAAATAAAGATACATATAAGGTACAATAATACATTTTTAGTATGTATATAATATATATATATATATATATATAATGTCAAATATTAAATACCTTCTCATTTATGCGATTAGAATTATTCATATAATATAACATAATTTAATTTCAATTATTTATAATTATGAACATAATTAACACTTTGCATTATTTCATGTTAATAAAGAAATGAAAATACCGGTTAATTGCAGGCCACATAGTATCTTTGTAAATGCACGTGTATTTAATTATATATTATTAACGCACATAAGCATAAATAATAAATCGATAACTATAAACATTATAAAAAGCTATTTGTAAGAAAGATATATAGATGTGTTTACGTCATAATTGTTACTTTCATTAAACAGACATAATTGTTACTTTCATTAAACAGATATTATTGATATTTTACAAAATTCTGAAAGTAATACTGTTGACATTTGATTTCGAAAATGCGCCTTCGTATCTTGCTTTGAATATTTGAAATATGTTGGGATATATAGATATATATTGGTAAATATGCTGCCATACGTCTGTAGCTTTCTGCAAATTCGCTTATCTAAAACAGATTATGTCGATATTAAGTATTAGTGAGAATAGCCAATAATCAATTATCAACAAATATTATATTAAATATGATCTCGTGTATGTATATATATGAATATAATCATATTAATATATATATATATATATATATATATATAATACATACACAATAATCTTAAATATATAATAAGGATAAATAATAATTATACATTATAAAAATTACAACTTTTCTTCTCAGAGTCAAAATTTTAGTTATTTCGAAAAAACTAGTTTATAAGTTTGTAAACATTTTTAATCAATTAATGTCGATTTTTATATAGATTTCTTATTTTCATCAAAAATTCAGCAATCGAACGAAATGACATGAATTTAAAAAAAATGAGTAAAGCTCTAAATGTGAAATATAAATATAAATTTTTCGAACTCTTAAGAGAGAGTCAAATGAGGATAATAGTGCCTCAGTTTCAAAATTAATTCTTTTTTAAATAAATTGTTATATATGAAATATATTTCTTTGAGCGACTAAATAACTGAATAAATCCCAATTCAAGATTTCTATTAAAATAAATCATTCCTAATCTCTATACAAAAGGATAGGCGAAAAAATATCTGTAAAATTACTGAATCAAAAATCATTCTTTTATCATACTATGTGTTTTATCATATTGTGTGCATAGTATTGCACTATACCAGTATTTTACTATACAATTCTTTCGTCTGCAAGAAATGTTTACAAATAATTTTGTAAGTAATGACAAATAAAAATCTATAGAATTTAGAATTGGTGATTTTAAAAACAAAATTAGAAACCTATACGAATTACGGCTACTTCAGAGAAAATATCACTAATAATTGATATATCTAGAAGACTATTGCATTAATTCGTGTTGACCTATCCATCATTATTAAATTTTTGATAAATTAATGATTAATACATAATTAATGTATAATAAATTAATGTATAATATTAAAGTATGCGAATCACATTACGTAATACTCTCCCAATCATATTGAAAAATATTTAAATTTATTTAACTAAGAGTTAAACATCTAGGTTAACTAAGATTTAAATCTAAAGCTTATAAATTCTTTTTTTAAAATATATAAATTGAATTTTATTAAAATCACTAAAGATTCCAAGTAAAGAAATACTCTTCCTTTTCTGCTTTCTCTTGCTCACTCATTCTTTCTCACTCTGTCATTCACTAAAAATAATATATTTTGGAAATAGTATATTTTCAGAAATTAGAAATAAAAAATGTTTATTTCATAAAAGAAATTGAATGACATTAAATTAAATGACATTTAATTTTTGCTTGTTACTTTGAGATATCGTGACATTAATATATACTGTATGAAAGCAAGAAATTAATGATTAATGCGAGTGAATACAAATGGAATACTAGTACAATATTCATAAAATTGACTTTTACTTTCCTATTTCTCTCTTTCACAAAAAACCAAACTTCTTACATTCATTTAATTCAACTTCTGTTGCATTAACAAATTTATCTGTTAGAAAGTCGTACATCTAAAATAAATTATTTTGATATTCAACAACAATATTAAATAACAAATTAATGTTGCATCATCGTTATTTTTTTTACATATACATATATAAACACGTGCAATTTTTACCTTTTCCAATTGTTCTGTATAATACACATGATTAATAATAACAGTAAATGTTGCATGCTCGCTGACTTGTCTATAACAATAAAACAATAAATTTAATAATACATATTTAAACTGTTGAATGATAGATATATATTTACGAAGAAAGCTGTATTACCTGGGTCTTATGTTCTCAAGATTTTCTAATATGAAGTCGAGTACTACAGGATTCCTTGCGTGCTTCGCGATAGTAAAAAGAAAATAATTAATATAATCTTTATCGCAAAAATCTTCTAAAAACATAATCGATGTTGTACTGTCATTTTTTATTAGATTAAGATATGGTTTGATAAATTTTGAATCCTCAGGGCAAGAGAGGAATTTTAAAAGTTTAGGTTTAAATTTTTCTTTTCCCAGATGATATACTCTCCACCAAGGAGACTCTTTATTGCTAGGAGAATCTTCAATGTCAAGAGAATAGTATAATATTTTTAAACCTTGACAGTATGTCCATTCTTCCCACCATGGCAAAAGCCTACGAGATTTAATAAAAGATTTCAAAATTCTCATATAAAAGTTTTGCTCATATTAATCTTATATTTTGATTAAATAATTTAACAAATTATAATTTCATAACATAACATAATAAATTTAAATTTTGATCAAATAATGTAATAAACATTGCACATGTATCTACAAAACAATCAAATTAAAATAACCGAGAATATACAAAAAAAATTACGTGTTGTTTTCGGGATCTTCGAGATGTCGATTTAATTTATGTTGGGCTTTTTCTATGCATATGCGACTACCAAGATTACATGCCCATTTCGCAGCCTCCATTCTTAAACTCTTTGTAAGCTCGTGTTCATTAGAAATTTCATCGTATTCAAGTTTATCAAGCAAATTATATAATAAATTTCGCATTTTTACCTAAATATAAATGTATATATGTATATATATTTATATGTATTTATATTGTTACTTAATATAAATTTTATATTTTTCGATTTTTGCATTATATTTTGCTATATAGAAAGATATCTTGCGCAATTGTATTTTACATATTAAGAAAGTTTATATATTAAGAACATTTTGTCTTTGTAAGCAACTCTGAATTTTTTTTATAAAGATATCTATTATATAGTTATACTTATATATATACATATATATATATATATATATATATATATGTGTATTTATATACAAATTTGAATTTTTCTTGCGTGCACATTCACACATGCTTAACACATGTTCATTTTACAAAATAAACAGACATAAATGCATACATGCATATATTGTAGACATATAAACATAAATGTAGACATTATATATATAATATAATGATACCTTACTAATTTGATACCTTATTATATAATGATATATTATATAATAATACTTTACTAATTTGATACCTTACTAACTGTTTGAGTATTAAACAGATAATTAATATATATGTTTCCTATTAACTTTCTATCTCAAAATTAATGATATTTAAATCTTTATTATAAATATCGTGCTGTAATTAAAATTGATAACAATTTTCAAATTTTTCACCCTTTTCCTCTCCAATTTTTTTATAATATTAGTTCATACACTATTCAAATATTAATTTACAAATATACTTATCTTTCATCCAAAATATATATATTTAAAATATCTAACCAAATTTTTTCTAGTTACATGTATTTTATTATATGTATCTTTTTGGAAAGCACTTAATAATTATTGTTATAAATGCACACAATATTAATATGTGTAATAAATAATACGTTTCAAGCGTTTTAGTATATTCAATACATCACTGTTGACATTATTTATAATATTTGTTATTACCTTGATGTCAGAATATATTGATTCCCAAAATAGAAAGATATTGGACAGATATTCCAAAGCTTTGAACATGGGATACCATGCCACGTAGTCTCTTTCTCGTGATAGATATTGCGTAATATTCCAGAAAACAATAGAATTAAGTTGGTTTGTTATCATCAAGTGGAAAGCGTCATCGATAATTTGGGCACGATTCAGAACATGTATTTTCATGTAATTTGCAGAATTTAGATAATTTGTAATTCTTCGCCAGTTTTCGATATCGTAATTGATTCGATAATATCCTACCGATAACAAATGACTATATAACGATTATAATTCTTTCAGATAGATTTATATACAAGTATCTGTTTTTGTACATTAATCCAGATAAAAAAGTGTATCCAAAATTGTAAATAAGTAGAAAAACAGATTGTAAAATAATATATATATATATATATATATATATATATATATATACATACAGGGTATTCCATTTTAAATTGGACAGTAAAATATCTCAAATACTAAGCCTAGCAAACAAAATAATGAGAGGAATCAATTGGTGTAAAGAAAAAATATAGTTGTTTCGAAGAAAAAATATGTAATTGTTAATTGCATATTACATATTTCTTCTTCGAAATAACTATGTTTTTTTTTTATACCAATTGATTCCTCTCATTATTTTGTACATAAAAGTATTAAGGTAAGATAATCGAAAAATGAATATTTTACTAGATATTTTATGGTTTATGTAAAATTAAGATATTATTTCAAACCTTATAACTCAGAAAATACTTAATGGAAAACATTTAATTATAGTGTTTTGGAAAGCTCTCGAGATAAGCTACAAGAATATGTAATGAGAAAATGAAGATTCTATTTAAGAAATTGAAGGTGACCTTCATATGACCTTCAAATAACTCTTCAAGGTCTAACCAATGGTACTATCTTATGTCTCCATCGAAACTATACAACTTTTGTCTGAAACATTTTTGTTTGCTATGCTTAGTTTTTGAGATATTTTACTGTCCAATTTAAAATGGGATACCCTATATATACACCGTGGCCCATTTTAATCGACGCACCTGAATATCTCCGTTGGTAAGCTGAATACAAAAAAAATTGTTGAGACAAAAGTTGTATGGTTTCAAGGGGGACATAAGATGGTGTCATTTGTTTGATCTTGAAGAGCCACCTGAAGGTCACGTGAAGGTCAGCTCCAACTTTTTAAATGGGACACCCTATATGCTTTCGCATATTCTTGTAGCTCATCTGAAGAGCTTTCCAAAACACTATAATTAAGTTAGTTTTCATTAAATACTTTCCAAGTTATGAGGCTTGAAATCATTTTTTAATTTTACATAAACCGTAAAATATCTTGTAAAAAATTCATTTTTCGATTATTTTACCTTAATACTTTTATGTACAAAATAATGAAAAGAATCAATTGGTGTAAAGAAAACACATAATTGTTTCGAACAAAAAAATTTAATTGTTAATTGCAAATTAGTCATCATTTCAGTCAATTTAGGCCCGATTTCACCAACCGCGTTTAACTTTAATCTTAGTTCAATTCACTCTTTGTCTCTTTCTAAAGGAAGAGTTAGAAGGAGATAAAAAGTGAGTTAAACTAAGATTAAAATTAAACGCAGTTGATGGAATCAGGCATTAGTCAATCATTTTATGATGAATATATAACAAATGAAAAATGTTTAAATAATTTAGAAGCTTATATATAATTAAAATAATATAAAATTTTCATTATGTTAAAAACATTATAAAGTGTGATAAATTTGTTACACATTTACCAGTTTGTTGTATGTTAAATATTATCCAGCCATCCTCTTTAGAATTCAAATGTAATCCAAAAGTCAGAAAAGATAATAAAATAGTATCTAAAGAACCAGTAAAATGATGATGCTTCTGTGTAGTATATGTTATAGGTATGATATAATCCACCACCTTATTTAAATTGTGCGTTAATACATATGTCCAGTCTCCATGACGACCACCTTGTGTCATTTTTAATACAGAATAATATTTTTTATCTGTCCAATAATTAATTATCTGTCTCATAACAATAAAATTATTTGCAGATATTTGTGTGATCGAAAAGTTCTCCAAAACTTCACCAAAAGTGTTAACAGGCTTGCTAAAGTTACAAAATTTGTGCAAAATTTATCAAAGTGTCAAAAAGTATTATAAGCAATATATAAAATTACCATAATATTATGACAATATATAAAATTGCTAATATGCTGTTAATTACTTTTTATATAATTTACTTAGTTATATAAATAATTATGTAATTAATAATTTTGATTTATAGTTTCCATAAGTATTTGATATGCTATAGTTTACACTAAAATTTGTTAGGAATATCCTAATGTAATTATTTTTAAAAGATAAATGTATGTGTAAATTGAAAGTTTATCTTGAATATTCAATGACATTGAAGGTAAAAGAAATTGTGTATGGTTATATAATAAAGTATGAAAGATATGATGCAAGTTTAAATAAAAATAAATATGAGAATTTTATGATATATAATTAATCATTCATCATATTTAGTTTTCTGCAATACAGTAATTATAGTAGTATAGTATATTACTTACTTATCCTTTACATATATGCGGATAGTCTGCCATAATATTTCTTCAGTAACCATATGTTGAAACATACGCAATATACAGTATCCTACATTTACATCATACGTTAAAATAAGAATATCAGATAACAATACTTATAAGTTAATAATAATTACAATTATATATATGTATATATATATATATATATATATATATATATATATATACAGAGTGTCAGGGAAATTTTGACGGTCACGAAGTAAGGAGGTAGATTGGCTCAAATTAAAAAGGAAGGACCTCTATTGTTTTGTGATATTCGCAATAATTAACAAAAAATTAAATAAAGAAGATCGACCAATCTGCGTGAGTAGAAGCGAGCGGCGACAAGAGTCGTTCCACTGTAATCTTATCTCACTGTATACTAGGCGCGCAGCGAAGCGGTGGGCGAATCGCTCTCCGAGACTTGATGGTGGCGTGAGATATATCGCAATACCGCGCCGAAAAATGACCCGTCCTTTTAATGGTGAGAAAATGATGCGTTATCATTTCCACACCACCTTCGGGAGATAGCATGGCTTTTTTTATAGTGGTTTTCCCAATAGGCCTACTCTCAATTTGAAAATTGTTCATAATACTGTTATTATACGCTAAATCGTAAATATAAAAAACTAATGGTGACAGTATCTTCACAAAAATTGATCTGTGGTTGAAAATTCCTCGATAAAACATGTTGGTAATGATGTGGGCATAATCCGTTGCACGTAAAGCGTGATGTACCGCGTATCGCGAAAAACGAAATTTGTGTGTCACACGACACATTCTAGTTCCAAGATTTTCACAAAATGCTTCAAGAATCCTTTCTTCATCTCGTACACGAAGACGCACTGCTAGATCGGTTATATATCCCGATAATATGCACGACACTCAGTTTCACATAATTGTTGCACAACATGTAAATTGCGGCCGCACAATAAGTATTTTCTACCGCTAGTCCGTATGCCACAATCATATCCGTATATTCCTGAGGAGTATACTTCATTTTCACTGTTAATTTACTACGCGAACACAAGATTTTTACTAAAACGTCTTAGCTCTTGCAGACTGCTGCCAGAGTGCATTTGTTAGCAGCACGCAACTACAGCTAAGCGGATATGTGAGTGTAATCATAGTGCGCAGGCATCCAGCTCACACGTACATTTGATTTTTCGCGATATTTTTGTGGTGCATCACACTTTAGGTGTAACGAATTACGCTCGATCATTATTAATATGTTTTATCGAGGGATTTTCAACCACCAGATCAATTTTTGTGAAGATACTGTCACCAACAGTTTTTTATATTTACGATACATTCAGTATAGTAATGGCATTATGAACAATTTTCAAATTGAGAGTAGAATAGGAAAAACCACTATAAAAAAGCGCACCATGTTATCTACCGCAAGGTGATGTGGAAATGATTGCACATTATTTTTTGCCTTTAAAAGGATGGATAGATGTATAGCTTGACACGATGGTGCCATTAATTTCACCTTGAAGAGTCATCTGAAGGTCACGTGAAGGTCACCTTCAACTTTTTAAGTAGGACATCTTATATACTTTTACATATTCTTGTAACTTGCCTCAATAGCTTTCCAAAACACTGTAATAAAGTATTTTTTCATCGAGTAGTTTTCGAGTAATAAGACTTGCAATAATTTTTTAATTTTACATAAATCCTAAAATATCTTGTAAAATATTCATTTTTCGATTATCTTACCTTAATACATTTACGCACAAAATAATGAGAGAAATCGATTGGTGTAAAGAAAACACATAGTTGTTTCGAAGAAGAAATATGTAATTTGCAATTAACAATTACATATTTTTTCTTCGAAACAACTATGTTTTTTCTTTACACCAATTGATTCCTCTTATTATTTTGTACATAAAAGTATTAAGGTAAGATAATCGAAAAATGAATATTTTACTAGATATTTTATGGTTTATGTAAAATTAAGATATTATTTCAAGCCTTATAACTCGAAAAGTGCTTGATGGAAAAACATTTAATTATAGTGTTTTGGAAAGCTCTCGAGGTCAACTACAAGAATATCAAATAAAAAATTGGGTTTCCATTTAAGATTTTAAAGTTAACTTTCACATGACCTTCAAATGATATTCCAAGATAAAATCATTGTCACCATCTTATGAATTATAAGCTGAATGTATCTTAAATGTAAAAAATTGATGATGACGGTACCTTTACAAAAATTGATCCCTGATTGAAAATCCCGCGATACGATATATCGCAAACCACCATCATGTCTCGGAAAGCGACCCGCCCACCGCTTCGCCGCGCTCGTAGTATCGGATTACGGTGGGACGACTCTCGTCGCCGCGCGCTTTTACT
This sequence comes from Camponotus floridanus, assembly GCF_003227725.1. NCBI lineage: Eukaryota > Metazoa > Arthropoda > Insecta > Hymenoptera > Formicidae > Camponotus > Camponotus floridanus. Next base: position 293,697 of record NW_020229305.1, on the reverse strand, counting down.
CACGCAGATTGGCCGATCTTTTTTATTTAATATTTCGTTAATTATTGCGACAATCCCAAAATAATACAGGTCATTCCTTTTTAATTCGAGCCAATCTACTTCTTTATTTCATTAAGGTCGAAAATTGACGGACACCCTGTATATATATATATATATATATATATATATAATATATATATATGTATACAAGGTGTCCCTGAGCATGAACTCATGCACTCGTGAGGAGATAGAACGCAGTAAATTAAATAAAAAAATCCTTTTCCATGTAACGTTTTTGTAATAATAATCGAAATATTAATTATTGAAATCGAACGAATGAAAGAAGCGCTCGACCACTCGAGCTATAGCACGGCCCACCGTGTCAGACATTGTCTGCCGGCGCGCGGTGAAACGTGAAGATGGCCATGGCGGTAACCACGGGTAGCGACGCGTTGTCCCTCCCCTCGCCGCACGCCGGCCGGCAATATCTCACACGATGGGTCATGTTATATAGCTCGAGCGGTCGAGTGCTTCTTTCATTCGTTCGATTTCAATAACTAATATTTCGATTATTATTACAAAAATTGTTATATGGAATAATATTTCTTTATTTAATTTACTGCGCTCTACTTCGTCACAAGTGCGTCGGCTCATGCGCAGGGACACTCTATATATAAAATTAAATTAAATTAAATTTTTTGTGTTATTTTGTCTAACTTTTTAAGCACTTATATTTATAAATTTACGCATATAATCAATTTTTAATTATACATATTATCATACCTTTAATGTAACGATAATGTTCGAAAGAAATATCGAATGACGCATTATAAAGTGATGTATTATATTCAGTGTCGAAATGAAGGAATTCCTGCTGAAAATGTACCACAAACAAGTCTATCATCCGGATATTATATTTGGATATTATATTTCGGGGAACCTATAGAAAATAATTTTAATGTATTTACTTAGTTAATATTAGACTTAACACATAGTAACAATATACACTAGGACCGCTACTTTTTACGTTTGTAAAAAAAATTTGTTATTTGTTATAAAATTTGTTATACTCTCTCTCTCTCTCTCTCTCTCTCTCTCTCTCTCTCTCTCTCCCTCTTTGAATGTGGAATAAATAATTCAGAAATAATATTAATAATGATAACAAAAATATATATATAAATATATACATATTATATATATATTATATATATATTATAAATAACTCCAGAAATATTTAAATTAAAAGTTATATTGTGTGGTTACACAATATAACTTTTAATTTAAATATTTCTAGAGTTATTTATAATATATCATATAGCAAAATTATCTTATTACATAATTTCCATGTGTACATATGCTTAACTTTATAATAACTTTATACATAATTTATGCAATCTGAATGACAATTTCATTTTTATTTTATATAATTTAAAGATATCAAACAAATGTAACAGCGACTTTTGACAAATACAAATAAGAGAAACACAGTAATGTAAGAATATTTTAAATTACTTTACATGTGTAATTGATTTTCTTGAAAAATTAGCATTTTAAAAAAAATTGTTTTACTTTGTAAATATAGAATATATAGAATCTTCGCGTAATATTCTAATTCATAAAGAAATGTATACGCTATACAGATAAAGATATAATTATAAAGAGCTTTTACATTACATATGTATATACAGGGTGTTAAAAAAGTATCGCATACGCTTAGTGCCATCCGATAGAGAAGGAGAATTTAAGAAAAAATGTCTAATAGTATTTTTCGATCCCATGAATAATTTCGCCGCAATTAATTATTGTAATCAATTAATCAGCGCGGAGCTACAAGAGGAAGCCAGGGGCGAAGCGCGCGAAGTTTGCGACGCGACGACTAGCGCGGTAGCCGTTGTGCCGCAGACTTTGCGCGCTTCGCCCCTGGCTTCCTCTTGTAGCTCTGTGCTGATTAACTGACTTACAATAATCAATGCGGCGAAATTATTCATGGGATCGAAAAATAGTATTACACATTTTTTCTTAAATTCTCATTCTCTATCGGATGGCACTGAGCGTATGCGATACTTTTTTAGCACCCTGTATATATATCTTTATGTTTAACTCAAACCTTGCTTACTTACAAACAATATACATATATGTATATCTATCATATTGTTTGCAAGTGAGCAAGTTTTGTGCTAAAGAATGTTTAAATTAACCTCATTAATGATATATAATCCAAGAAATGTGACTATAGCCTCATTTAGCCCAGAAGATAACGACCAAAATGGATTTTCATAATAAAGACATTCCTGTACTACTTTATGGGCTATGAAGTGAGCAACTTTAATTTTATTCGCAGGAGGATCGACATTCTCAATGTAGGTAACATCTGCTTCTCTGAAAATAAAAAAAAAATGTTTTATAGAAAGCTTCTTACTGTTGAAAATATCTTGTGCTTGCAAATTTAATATAACTAAATAATCTATAAATTAACCTATTAATTATATACTAATGTTTTATAATGTCTACGCGTATAAATGACTCATCACATAATAATGCGATAGTTATTTAATAATGCTTCCAACGTATATATATGTATATATATATATATATATATATACATATATATATATTTATATATATACATACATATATAAATTTTTTAAATTTCGATCGATAAAAAATATAAAAACTTTAATATAACACGTTACTTTATTTTAATTATTTTAATGTTTTTATTTTATAATTTTTAATTTTGTGATTATAAAACATATACATATATATATATATATATACATATATATGTATATACATATATATGTATATACATATATATATATATATATATATATAATATTTTAATATTATTTTTCGTATAAGTTGATATAAATGAAAGGTATAATAAACATTTAAGTATATTTCTCTCATTGTCTTCTACAATTTTACTTATTTTTTAAAATATATTTAAATAATATTTTTAAAATAGACAAAAGATATGTAGATAATTTTACTTTAAAATATGTAGATAATTTTAATAGACAAAAGATATGTAGATAATTTTACCAAGAATTATTATCCGTTTTTCATCTTTCAAACTATATTAATATTTTTTAATTATATAATTACCTATAAATAGCAAGGCCCAGATTTATGATGCTTTCGTTTTCCGGAAAATCCGGAATTGCAATATGATTTATTTGCCAAAATTGATTCAGGCGTTCCCATTTACGAAACAAGTATAGAGTTATATTTTGAACAATTTTGTGTGCAAATGCGCAGTGCGCATTTCTACACCACATATCAACGCTGACCTTACTTTCACTTGGACCAGATATGAGAGATAAATTAGCCCGGATATCCACAAATACAAAATAATTAGGCCTTACAAATGTATTAAAATGTGTCATTATCGTGTTTTTATCATACATTACTGTCTGTGTCGGTATATTTGATAAAACTGTATAATTTTTATGATGTTTTATAGTAATATTATAGACGGGCGAGATGTGTAAAGATTCGGTCAAATGTGGAATCATGTGTCGGATTCCAGTAGTATTAACATATGTTGCCAACCTATCACATTTAGAAATATGAATTAATGATAATAAATTTTCGACAATTACATAAAAATATTAAAAATTGAATAAAAAGGAGATATACGGATGCAATTTATATGTAAGAATAATATATTATATAAAGAAAATTATGGCAAAGAGTTCTTCTTATTCCTTTACTCTGTATCTTATCTTGTATAATGTATTCTATTATGTAATCTAATAAACATTTCGATAGTATTGTGACATTAATATAACGTAATGATGAAATGTTAGGTAAATGTTTAGTTGAGAATGTACAGGTACAAAATAAATAGTTAATATTTAAAAGTTTATATTTTAGTATTAAAATTTATGAATTTTAGTAAAATTAAAATGAAACAAAATTTCGTTCAATAAAATTAAAATAAATTTTAATATTACACAATATTAGAATAACTTTTTTAAATTTATTTTAAATTGACTTTAATTTATATATTATGATTATTGACATTGACATATTACTTTACCATCCTTACATAATTTTACACATGTTAAAGAAACTGCATATTTTAGTGATAATTTATTATTATGTGAATATATATATTTTCAGTTATTTGCATATTATAGAGAGAATAATTCTTAAATAGTACTATGTATGCGTGTATCTGAATGTTTAAACATGAAACAGCATGTGTACATGAAACAGCATGTGTATAACCTGAAGTTATACACATGAAACAGCATGTGTATAACCTGAAGTTGGATTAATAAATATTGTAAAAATGACATGTTTGCCAACATTTTAAATTTCAAATAAGCAAGTTCTATGAAAACAAACATAAATCTTTCAGAATTGTATTTTTTAATTAAATTTTGAAAACAATTCAAAACACTACCGGAATATTTGAATTCGTCCGACAGTTAATGATAAAATGTTGTATAAGATGTGTATTATTGCTAACTACTTTAATTAAATTAATTTTCATTTGCAGTTTACATTCATTTTAATAATAGTGATAATAATAATAATGATAATAATAACAAATTGCAAAATTTGTTACTAAGATCTTAAAAGACACATAATTATAAATGAAAACTTTCCAGATACGCACATGTTTATATAAAAATGTCTTTTCTTAGAAAATATTTTTTAATAAATAAAATGCTGTACTAGTATTTTTTGATAAACACCCTGTGAAATTACTATATATTTACTTACCATTGTCGTTCCCCTCTTTTATAAAAGCTTTTTAGGCCTATATCTTCAGTTATGTTAGTAACTAATTTTATGATGTAATATCCCGGCGATAGGTCATTCGTGAATATATATTCGACACTGTTCTTCTCATTATTATACAAAGATTGTACCGGTATAAAATGGATTATTTTTTTATTTCTTATAGAGTGTTCACTATTTATAGAATATCGTGGATAATAAAGCACGATTATACCGATATATTTTACGGGCGAATATAATATTATGCTTGATATTGGAGATAAAATCTTTATATATATACTGCAGTTGCTGACAAGAAAATTTTTTTCGGTGTGTGTAATGTTGATTTTATATTGTTGCGGCAATATATAATTCGGGTGAATGTTTAACTTTTTTTGAGATATTTTAATTAGCGGATCGTCGGTTAAAAAAGCCGCTGCGACGATGATTAAACTGCTACTTAACAATAGTTTTAGAAACATGATACTACTTTTATCTTAGATATCTGTAAAAATATTTTTGTTAGAAAATACAAACGGACAAATTAAACACAGCACTGTCTCTACCATGATTTAGTAGAAAAGAAGAAATTAAGACAAATATATAGAAATAAACTTAATTTTGAATGACTTACTTTGTATATGAGACCACAAATTTTATGCACGTGTATGTTTTGTTACAATAATTAGTTACAATAAATCAATGTTTTATCCACTATAATTGTAACATAAAAAATATATACGCGCACTTATTGATTTCTTATTATTTCGAGAATCTTCCAAAGACTAACAACACTTGGCGATAATACAATAAATGTGTATGTCATATGTAAACACACAATTTTTGAGGTCGTTAACAGATGTTTCGATCGTGAAACGGTATGTAATAGCAAAGCACGGTATTTCCTACTCCAAATGCGTGCTAGCGATCGAGCGCCGAAAGATGGCAAAACCGTCTATTTCGCATTGGTCTAAAGCAAAAAAGGCCGTTACGTAGAATGCAAAAATATCTGTTAATATATATATATATGAATTCTTTTATACTGTTTAAAAGTAGTATATACCTTTATCAAAGATTTGATAATTTTTATAATTTACAATATACATTTAAGTAAAATTTTATTAACTATATTATTACGAGTTTGTATCGGTAAATTATCTTTAAGCAAGTTAATGAAAAAACGTAACTTATTAACACTAGAATATAATATTACAGTATTGTATGTAAGAAAATATAATGAATAACTATTATTTTTTAGGTTTTTATTCACTCTTGCAAATTTATATGGTGGATATATGAATAAAACAACGGAAAATCTTTCAAATCGGTCAAATTAATAATCGTGTTTTTCCCATAACGAAGATTTTTAACGCAGATTTTTAACACAGATTTTTAACGCAGATTTTTAAATTAAAATTAAGAAAGGTTTTTTTATAATGTGGAATAAAAATATTATAGAAATAGTATGCTCCAAGAATTATGCTATATCATTTATTAATAAATTAAAAATATTAATAGTACATTAATAAAATACATTCGTAAATAATAGTTTTTATAGAATTTAAAATATTAATAACACATGTTAATATATTTATTAATTTGTTTATATATACAAATATATTTAAATATTATTTATATGTACAGTATTTTATAATATTAATTAAACATATACTATTTTATTATGTACAACATTCGTAATTATTTTACATTATATTAAAATTATAATCTATACTGTAGTATTATCCACTATTAAATCACATATATATCACATATACATTACATTAATATACAATATTAATTTATGTGTATTAGCAAATAATAATTAATGCAGTACTAATATACATATATTAATATACATACATTATTAATATAATGAAAAACTTAAGAGATGTTAAAATAAATAAATATTATGATGTAATTTTATAGTTATTATGTTACTATATTAATAATTCAGAATTCAGCTTATTTTTGTAATATTAACAAAATATATTAATCTACGTATTAAAAAATAACTTTCTCTCATTTACATAATTAATAGTATAATTTAAATATCTCAGATTTGCAAAACGATAAGAAAATTTGTAATCATGCGTAAGTATTCTTATAATACAAACGCATCGGGTATCATTGCAGGATAATTAAAGTCCTACCCAGTATAATTAAAGTCTTAAGAAATTAAAACGCATTTTATTTTGCATATGACTCAAGGACATGATGTTGATAACACATATCAAGCTCAGTAGGGAATAGGGGGAAGTAAATATGAATATTTATCAGAATTATTATTTTAAGAATTAATAAAAGAATTAATAAAATTATACCAGCAAAAAATTCTAATTAGAAGCAATAAATATCATTAACTCCAAGTAAATGTTAAACGGAAATGTTATATACTTTTTTAGCACGATTGTGACGAAATAAGACTTCCGTTTATTATATTATTTCCGGAACGAACTTGACCTAGTTAAGAAATATGTCACGTTATTTGTGCTGAATGCAGGTAACTCTTATGACAGCTTATGTTCGCTGCGTAGATGGACTTCGATAAAGGAGAAGGTGAAATGATGCAAAGGTATGCGAAGTTATAGGTGCCAGATCATGACAAAGACTGGATCAAGTTTAGTGGAACATGGATAGAGTAATACTAGATTACTTACTTTCATATCTTCGCAGCATAGATCGTACATACATTTACGCGAGCAAACATGCGACGCGTTTACGCCTTCAGGGTATAGTTCTTTATATGAAGAAACGCTTTTTAGATGATATATATAAAATAAATGATATATATATATATATAAATGATATATATATAAATGATATATATAAAATATCAAAAGTATTTTAAGCACAATTGCTCGTGCTTAAATAATGACACTTATTGTACCTAATTACACCTCTAATATGCTCCGCATTTGTGCTCTTGATTCTAATATTTGAACAGAGAGAATTCGAGAACAGGAAGAAATTACTGTAATATTTAATTTTGCTTAGAAAATATCTTTCATTTATCAATATAAGATCTCTTGGAAAGAATTAAATGTGTTTTATATAAGATCATCAAATTTTTCAGAGCTTATTTCTCGTATTTAATAATATGGAGAGTGTTCTTGTAGAAGAATGCTTTCCTTCCGTTCTCTATTTCTACATTTTTTACGCGAGTTTGGAGCATCTTTATTCCATCGTTATTTTTAGCGGACAGATAAATTATTTTTCCTTTCGCCGTGAAAGGAGGAAGCTGAGATTTACAAATATTATAGCAAAGCAAGAAAAGATATGTATTAATTCCGCCATTAATTATTCAAGTAACATTCTACATTTTCCTAATTGATCTCTGCCGTACGGACAATCTTTTTTTTTCTTGATATTCATTGGGTATCATCGATATCGCGGGAGATAAGGGTCGGAAATAATTTCTCTTAGAGACGTACCAGCCCTTGCAAAATCATGGATTTATCTTTGAAAAACTAGTAAATGGACCGAAGCAAAAAGCCGAAAGTTTCTGCTACCACGGAGATAGACACGAGATAAATTTTAACATATCGATGAGTTTTGTTTCCTTTGTATATGTATCAGTTACAGTGTGTCTGATTCCATCGGACACACTATTCTATATTTGCGTTTCTTGGACTTCTAAATTTGTACACAGAATGGAGGAGTCCGGGGACAAAAGTAAATTTTTTGTATTATAGGTCACTAATTAATTAGAGATGTAACAAAAAAGATTATATGTTAAAAAGCTCCATTTATTGTTCTATTATTATGTCTATGTTTCAATCTCAAATGATAGATATTTAAAGAGCCACTATAGCTTTTCGCAAGTACGTTGATTGTTACTTTTATCCTGGGGGCCTGGGACGAAAGTAACATAATCTGGGGATAAATATACCAGTTTCTTATTTTCGGGAAAATAAAATAAATATGATTTTTTTCAATTTAAAGCAACTTTTATTATAATCTTTCATTAAGCAAAATAACTTTTGCTATAAATTTGTATTATATTATATTAAAATAAAGAATAAAACAAATATTTATTTTTATCATCTTTGAAAAACTTAAAAGAAATAATCTTCATTAAGCAAAATAATTATAAGTAATATCAATAAGTAATATATAAGTAATATAAGAAGTTGTTCTAACTCTACGTCTTTTGGCGATCATTCATCCAAGTTTGTTGTTCAATCTGCGTCTTTCCTTGTAAAAAATATGTCGAAAAAACCAGAATTGTTTGTTAAAATAATTCTCCAATATGTACGCTGGAATGTACTTAAAGGCTGCCCTGGAAAGTTGTAGAACAGTGTAACGTAATCGGCGCAATGATCTAAATGCATCGGCAATCTCAATATTCAAAATACGTAAGGATGTCTTAAATTTAAAACTGTCGTACGTCCGGACAGATCTATTGTTGCGTAAATCAATATCGTGATTAAAAAGACGTGAAAGATGCGGCACCTTAAATTTTTTACAGTTTCTCAGAAATCTAATTCTCTCTTTAATCTGCGTAATACAAATGTCAGCACGCGACCATTCTCTACAATATATATATTGTATACACATATATGATTAAATCAGGTCAAAAACCCATAATTATATCTACATAATTATATCTACACAATTATATATAATTATATATAAACTTTTTTCTTGGATTTGTGAATTTTTGATGTTTATTTTAACAATAATTTTGAAGAGTAGAGGGCACTGAAAATAACGTCCATTTTAAGTCCTTTTTTGGGTATTATTTTGGGCGTTCAAAGTTGTGAAAAATCGACATCTTATGGACGTTTAATTAATATCCGTCGAACTTAATTCAGACGTCTTTTGGACAACAAATGTGCAAACTCAGGCATTCACTGGATGTCCATGTGCTATCTGGGTAAATATGTAATCAAAATTTTTATTATCATACTAATTAAAAGTTCGGATTTACGTTGTGTTTGATGTCATTTTAATCACAAAAATCTCATTAATTCATTAAAATTACTTTCAAACCGATAAAATAAAAAATAAGTTTCACTTTTTATTTTATAATAGCGATTTCGGCTGGTCTGCACCGACTGCACATTTCGGGTGTTGTATGTTCGGCTGGTCGAATGGTGCAGTCCCTCACTGGAGCTGCGTATTCGTCTGGACTCAGTACACAGGTGCATGTTGGGTGTACACAAAGTGGCTCTCACAAATTTGTTGAAGCCAGTTAATGTAATCGGTAATTGTCGATAACATTGTTAATTTCACTTGTATCATAAATGTTGTATGCCGATTCGCGTCTCATGACTCTTTGTGTTCGGCTAAAAAGATATACACTGCCGTGGTGGTAGTCGAAATATCGAGTGCAACACTGCATGAGTGTATGCACTGACACACTTGCACCAACTCTACACAGGTGGCACACCAGTGCAGACCAGCCAGAAATCGCTATAAGATTTACATTCTCATAAATTACGGTCGGTAATATCATTAATCTTCAAATTTCATGACCAAGTGAGTCGATGAGCCAGAAGATAATAAAAGATTAAGGATATTACCGACAACATTAATTGCACGAATTATTTAAAATTATGCGAAATTTTAACTGATCCAGCTATTATTTTATTAGCATAGATCCTTTAATGTAACTATATCAAGAATAATAAAATAAACATTGTATTGCATTAAATTACTATTTTATTACACGCAATTCACACAGCACCGATCGAGCCATCTAAAAGTACTATTAATACTGGACTTATTTTTGTCACAGACATCTTTTACTGACATCGCAAGTCGATGAAAAGATTATCAAAAACCATCTCATGATTTGTATTGTCTAAATTAAGTGATTTTTTCAGTCTTATCCATATGATGACTAAAAGATAACTTTTGATTCATGGATTTCTATATAGATTATCGACACCCGGTAATAGGGATACTTTAATAAACAGATTATTTCCCGTCTAATTTCAAGCAATCTGTTTAATATTCTGAATCCCAACAAGAAATAAGAACAAAGCGAAAAGATGTTTTTATAGACATCTTCTCGTTTTGTCGGAAAAATAATTTAAAAAAGATATCTTTTCCTTACCTTTTAATATAATGTGCTTTAGTATAATGTGGGAATGCAAAAATGTTCTTTAATTTTACATGTAATATAGAGTTAATTTGATTATGCGAATGTATTTATAATAAAATAAGAAGATCCTTTCTGATAAAAACAAGGAAAACGATTCTCTTTAGTCAATTATTTGCTTAATTAAATTTATAATTAAACACGATTTTTCAGATTCCTTTTAGAATCATTATTATTCAGAATTATTAATTTCGATATCCAGCTTGTAACAATTAATTATTACACAAAACATAACAAACAATAATATTGTGACATAGATTATAATCCGTGACTCTTAAACTATACCGGCTTGAGAAAAGGCTGCACATTACGTGATATTACTTGAGAAAGCAGATTGTTAGCATGACATCTTCGCTAATTAGAACTTTAAGCTTGATGAAATCGCAGTCACGGTGCGATCATATTTAATTATATGCGAATCGGGGTTGAACGAGGATCCAACAAATTTTCTCACCGAATTCAAACATCCAGATAGAAGATTTCGCAATATCGTTACGCTGGGAGAACTTGATATATAGCAAAGTGTATTTTTATATAATATATACCTATATATTAGATGTGCATACGGATTAATCATTTTAAGAAATTTAATAAAAATTCATCTTTTTGTATTTTTTTTTATTTCTGACGAAAATAAAATATCTTATATTAATTAATCTTTCAATCAAAGTACATTTTAAAGTAAATAATTAGTTGCGAGAGTTTCTGAAGAAACAGATATTTGTAAACCTGAGCAGTAGAACATTGCATAGAAAATATATTATTTCTTACTTTACAAAACATATATAAGAGATAATTCATGGATAAGCAATATATCTCTTTATTTAATTTTATATATTTACATAAAGTTTAATGCATAATGCAACGTGAAAGATACGAAGTCATATTGATTATTACACGAAGGACAAGTAAGAGCGAGAGAAAGAATAAGACATGTATTAGATACTCTTAGAATATATTTTCGACTTTAATTTCAATAGTCTCTGAGAAATAAATCAATTTTTACAAACAAATATATAATAAACAATAATTAATAACAATTAGAAATAATAAATAATGAGATATAGTTTCATGAAAAAATAAAAGTGATCTCTCTGTTTACATTTCTCGTATATAATTTTTAAAAGAATTATTTTTAAATATATTAAATATACGCCATAAATACATGACAAATACATGCTAAAAGATTATTTCTCGCTCGTAAAACGTTACAGAAATGGAAAATTATTGCCAATGCAGATGTTTCTACATCCGACATCGGCGTGTGAAACTACAAGCAAAGGGACCGGTGCAACGAGAACCTGGGAGTGCCTTTTTAATGTCACGGAAGGAGTTACCTTTAAGTATTGTCGATGTCGAATCACATGAATCGTTAGATTGGGAGAGAGTTCGATAATAAGAGAATCGGAGACAGAGACACGACATTCCTCGATCGGATTTTTGCAGAAGGACGACCCAATCGCGAGATGGGTCTCGATGCTCTTCAGGGAACGCAGGGAATGCCTACGTCCTTCCTTCGCTCGTAAGTAACGATTAAATTAAATGTAATGCTCAATCCGAGCGTGTAATCGTAATTATACGTTCTGGCTTAACATAATTCATAAACGTTAACATTAATACGCCGTGCGATACCCTGCAATCACGATCGTATGCATTTCTGCAGAAAAATTCCATTATATCTCCGATTAAGCAAAAGCAAATTCTGCGCGCGATTGAAAAAAAGAAGCTGGCCATCATCGATAATTATACACGGTGTTAAAAAAGTCTGGATACGATTGAATATCAAAAGGAAGAGTTTTAGTAGAAAGTGTTTCAGACAAAAGTTATATGGCTTCGAGGGGGACATAAGATGATGCCATTAATTTGACCTTGAAAAGTCACCTGTAAGTCAAGTAAAGGTCACCTCCAACTTTTTAAATGGGACCCTATATACTTTTACATATTCTTGTAGCTTGCCTCAAGAGCTTTCCAAAACACTATAATGAAGTATTTTTTCATTGAGTACTTTTCGAGTTAGGAGGCTTGAAATAATTTTTTAATTTTACATAAACCGTAAAATATCTTGCAAAATATTCATTTTTCGATTATCTTATCTTAATACATTTATGCACAAAATAATGTGAGAAATTGATTGGTGTAAAGAAAAAACATAGTTTTTTTTGAGAAAAAATATGTAATTACTAATTGCAATTACATATTTTTTCTCCGAAACAATTATGTGTTTTCTTTACACCAATCGATTCCTCTCATTATTTTGTGCATAAATGTATTAAAGTAGGATAATCGAAAAATGAATATTTTACAAGATATTTTATAGTTTATGTAAAATTAAGATATTATTTTAAGCCTCATAGCTCGAAAAGTACTCAATGAAAAAATACTTTATTATAATATTACTTATATTATAATATTTTGGAAAGCTCTTGAGGCAAGCTGTAAGAATGTGCAATAAAAAGTAGGCATTTCCATTCAAAAAATTAAAGGTGACCTTCACGTGACCTTCAGGTAACTCTTTAAGGTCAAATTAATGGTACCATGTTATGTCTCCCTCAAAGCCAACAATTTACAACTTTTGTCTGAAACATTTTCTAGTAAAACTCTTCCTTATCGAGATATTCGACCGTGTCCAGACTTTTTTAACACCGTGTATACATATACAATGTGCAGAAATTTTTGCTATAAAACGCGAATAAGAATAAATTTAATTACATATAATATATTTATATTATATAATTACATATAATATATTTAATTACATATAATATATAATATATTTATACATTACTGTATGATTTTATTTTAAAAAGAAGCATAAGAAATATAAATGCGCAAAAAAAAATAAAGCAAAGAAGTGAGGAGATCGACAATAGGATAGATACAGCTTCACGAATCCTTCAACTTCCTTCTTCTTCCTCGAGAGAAAATGATTCGTTAATCGATTGTTAAGGGTTGAACTGGGATGGTCGCGTCCTTATCGGGAATTACCATCGTTGGTACAAAAGAGGGGATTAAATCCGTGTTCTAACCTTCCTCCTCGGTGACCTTACCCAGCCGCTCGTCATTCCACAGCGTGCTCCTGCCCGATTTGCATAAGAGTTACCGGAGTATGTAGTCGAGCGTTCGCCAGGCCATACCGATAGATATCTCCTATACATGCGCTTCTCAGCGGCAATATGTAGCTACATATAAGGTCTCGCGTTGCAGGCGCACGATTCAGGTAAATGCGCTTACTATTCTGCGCTCGCACTACGAGTCTGGTTCATCCGCGTCTTACAAAGATCAAATTACATCCTCCTCTTACACGTACATGTACACTTAGAGACAGCTGCTGGAGTGATGAAGGATTTCAGATAGGCCGGAATAATTAACCAGAGTGTGAAAAAAGAGTCATTATTCAAGCTACTATTGCGCGTTTCGTGCAAGACAATCTTCGTCTTGTAGGGTAAAGATAAATAATTTTATCGAACATGACGATTGTAATCCTTATTTTGCATTTCACGGCGTTTTGTTTGGGCATAATCTTAAAAAAGCGCTCGAGCGTCTGCTTTTAGCGAAACGTGTAACTCTAATTTTGTAATGTTCTATATGAAATGTTGTAATGTAATTGTCATGCGAATGCGTCTCGTTTCAAGTACGACGGTAACCGCATAATGAATCTTGCTGTCGTAAATAATATTCCTTTTAGGTCGGATCCTCGCATGTCAAGAAAGAAGGTCGCCCTTAGATGTCAACGATAAATAAATCTGTACAATTGCGTTACTTAATAATTCTCAGTAATAGATTTGCTGCGACAAGTGACACGGCGTGTAATAATGTCTCGTAAATAAAAAATCCGAGTTTTTCTTTAGTCTCTTTATCTTGATCATCTTTATCGATCATCTTTAAACGGCGCCCTAACATCTGGGTTTTCCAGCAGTCTAAACACAATAGTCTTCTGACAGGTGTCTAGGAATCGTTAGCCTCTTAAACCCTCTTCTTCACAAGTGTTTCCTCATACGCTATTGAGAAAGACGATAGCTTTTCGACAGAAGGATTGCACCAAACATCTGTCATAATCTATCTATCGATATCTCTATATCAGGTCGTTTTCAAATATGTTGTAACAAAGATCTTCAGATTCTAAATTATGCTCATGCCCGAGAGAGCACGATTAATCCTTTATAGAAATAGTTTGTATGCTTATGACAATTTGAAATATAATAGCACGGGAGATGTATACAGACTGTCTCATTTTAAAAAACCTCCATAATTCTTCAACGAAGCATTTTCAGCAAAAATGTTTCAGACAAAAGTTGTATGGTTTTAAGGAAGACATAAAATGGTGTCACTAATTTGACCTTGAATAGTTACTTCAAGATTACGTGAAGATCATTTTCAATTTTTTAAACGGAACTGCCTACTATTTATTACATATTCTTGCAGCTCATCTCGAGAGCTTTCCAAAACACTATAATGAAGTATTTTTTTATTAAGTACTTTTCGAGTTATGAGGCTTGAAATAATTTCTTAATTTTACATAAACCATAAAATATCTTGTAAAATATTCATTTTTCGATTATCTTACCTTAATACTTTTATGCACAAAATAATGTAAGAAATCGATTGGTGTAAAGAAAACACAGAGTTGTTTCGAAGAAAAAATATGTAATTTGCAATTAACAATTACATATTTTTTCTTAAAAATAATTATGTGTTTTCTTTACACCAATTGATTCCTCTCATTATTTTGTACATAAAAGTAAAATAATCGAAAATTGAATATTTTATAGTTTATGTGAAATTAAGAAATTATTTCAAGCCTCATACCTCGAAAAGTACTTAATGAAAACTAACTTAATTATAGTATTTAGAAAGATCTTAAGATGAGCTATAAAAATATGCAATAGAAAGTGGACGTTTTCATTTAAAAAATTAAAGGTAACTTTTACATGATTTTCAAGTAATTATTCAAGATCAAATTAATAACACCATCTTATGTCCCCCTTGAAACCATACAACTTTTGTCTGAAACATTTTTGCTGCAAATGCTTCGTTGAAAAATTATCGAGGTGCGGTTTTAAAATGGGACACCCTGTATATTGAATTACGTGTTGTAAAGAATTCGCACATGTATTCTGTTAATTTGTATTTTTAACAAAAAGTTTAGCCTCCTATAATTCTGTCTTAGTGTCGGTTTTATTTAGTTAAAAATCTAAATTTATAAATCGAGATAATTTTTTTAATAAAGTTATTTTGTGTGTGTATAAATAATTCATATTAATCGTGAACACAATAATACTAATGCGACGCTAAATCTATCCTTTATTAGCTTTCTTCTCGCATAATGACACAATATTTACGATCTGCAGGAGTCATAAATTCAAACGAAGTGCACGGAGTAGCAAATTGCTATGCGAGTATGTACTTAACGAATAGCCGTTTGGATAATATGTGATACCAGAAGCAGCTAACGGATATTAGAGTTTCTCAACCGAAATTTCATTTAATCTCTCATGTCATGACACTAGCACCTGCGCGAAATTTAATTTTCGGACGTTTGCGACACGTGTTAACGCGCGAATATCTTGCCCTTTAACATCAATATAGACTAATATATATTCCGAATATTTTTATGACATGTAAAAGCCATTGATGTAACGCAATTGTGCATAAATTTGAGAATGAAAGTTACGTAATAGTATGAAAAGCTATGAACAATCAGTTGTGCGAGAAAAAAATGCCACGGATATAAAAAATAATTGATAATTGATAATTATATATACAATAATTACATTTAAAAAAAGAATAATTACACATAGTATAACTGCATAATTAAGATTCGAGAATAATACAGAGGCAAGATCTCGGAAAATCTTCGCTTTAATTTTATTTTAACAGGAATAATAAGTTGGAATCTGCAAAATCTTTGATTGAAATGTCAAATTCAGTTTATTGAAAAATGTCCGTCGTACTTAATGCGCTCGCATCGTTTGGGAAACCATCGTTTCCAATAATCTTCTTTCGTTGACATTTCCGATTGTATCATAAATCAGAGACCCGCGATTTCGTGGCGTAACGTCTCGATACGTGTAGCAAGGAGCTAATTACGGTGCAGGTCGAATCGTCAGTGCTGTATTGGCGTGCATACGTATATACGTATATGCTCGTATGTGTAACCCGAAGTAATATCGGTTGCGATCCTCCACGCGCGAACATCTCCAACTTCTTCCTTTGCCGTGCGTTGAAATCTCCGCGCGAAAATTCTCACATCTCGACTTCTCAGCTAATAATCGACCGCGATTGACGGGCATCTCTGAGTTATGTTCCAGCACTTAATCCTCGCGTAAGTTTAATAAAAAGTTCGAAACGTTCGCCGCGAGAAAGGTCGACCGGTAATCTAACTATTCGCGCGGATACATATTGTAATCTCAATATTATCAAGGAGAATTTTATCCCTCATTAAACAGGCGCCGCCAATTTGTGTCCCTGGCTTAATTCCCAGTCGCGCAATCTATATTATTTCTCTCTCTTCGAGAGATCCTCTTCAATCCAAACAAGACATCTGTCGTGTTGTCATAAGATTTAAAAGCGTACATTGCATTTCTCATTAAAGAGATTTCAGACCACATTTTTTTCGAATTAATAGTATAACTTCGACGTATTTGTAATTAATTTTATTTCTATCAAGTTAATGATTCGCATATGTATTGAGAAAATTGCAATATTAAAATAATCGATTTTGTTTTTCCCATCTTAATTGCTATTGTTTCATTATTTTTTCATTTTTCTTTACATTATTTTTAAATTTTACTTTATTTATTTTTATTATCTCATTCTCATATTCTTTAAACTCATAATTCAAGGAATATATCTACGTGTTGTTATGTAAAATTTAAAGACCTTTATCGAATTTTTCAGTAAAAGGATTTTAGATCACGACACTTTTTTAAATTAATTTTTATAATTTTTTTATATATGTAATTAATTTTATTTCTATCAAATCAATGAAAAGCGTATGAATTGAGAATTTCAATATTAAAATAATCGGTTTTATTTCCTTATTTTATTAATTTTTTTATTGTATTAAATTATTTTGATTAGACATCGCATTTTTCTCCTTTAAACCCGCACTCTTTAAGATTCGTTTCATTCAAATTACACGCTTCGCGGAATCGCGTTACGTATGGATCGAGGACGGCGGAGCGCTAATAGTTATAGTTACGGTCGTTTAGCGTTTGGGACAGTAGATTTTGCAACCGTTGTGCATATCATTAGTGCAATCGGCGTGTGTATTAATAGCAGATGCAATCTCGTCGAAATTCGCCGGATGTCTCGCTATGTTCTTTGTCCGTCCGCGATGAAAGAGGCTTCTCCCCCTCTCTCGTCGCTCTCCTTCCGCACTCCCTCGCATTTCGTCACAGGGCGATGGGAACAATTTGATATTTCGCGTTCGGTTTCATATACACGTAGGATGTATATCCTTCCCATATTACGATATGCCACTCGGGCTGGCATTGTCAGACTAAACTGTGCCCATATCCCGTCTAAGTGTCCCATTTCGATCCAACATGTATCACGAGATCTCTCACAATTATTAGTTGCGTGGCATTCAAAGATTCTTAAATCTTATGCATTCGTGAAACAATCGAGTTTTGTAATTGCTTGTTATTTGTTGAGACTCCAAGACTTGTTTCAAGCGTAATTCGTTGTCATCGTTACAACTCTTTAATTATTGTGATTTTTTAAATTGTTGAATAAATAAATTGCGCACTGAGAAAAAAATCTGGTTGCATTAATTAGAATTCTGGCAGATTCAACCGGTATGTCTGTTGGAAAATGGACGAACCAGAATTCTTGTAGGAATTACCAGATGAATCTGATTAATTTCTTCCTGTTAAATTTATCAAATTTTCTGATTAATGATACTAAACTCGTCAGCACCAAGTCGTCTAAAATTTTTTCCATCTAATTTCAAAAGTCTATTTAATATCCTGAATTCCAACAAGATTATTGGATAAATTCAATCCAGATTATTGAATAAATTATTTTAAATTCAGTCCGTTAGAAATTACTAACTGATAAACAGTGATGCAAGAAGAGGATGCAACTCAAACACACACAATCAGAGAGCTAGCGTCCTCTTTCTGGCACTACTGCTCGTAAGAGAAAAAAAATATACTTTAGATTTAACGTTAATACTAGTTGTTTATATACATTTCATGGCAAATATTGAATACGAGTTAAGTTAAGAGTGGGTCGTCGCCTAATGGCAAGCAGAGAAATTAATGTAACAAGAAATTTTATAAATTCAACCAGAAAATACTAACCGAAGCCTTATAGTAAAATCTATTAAACGTTCTAGTTATAAAAAATCGAGTCTTATGCGATATCCGATAATTCTATACATGTGCGATTTTTCCGCATTTATTTTTTTTTGAACGTATCATCTCGTATATTTTGCTTCAAAAATCTCGAAACATTCGATATTACACTGAGAGATACATTGAGAGAAATCATTTGATTGCACCAACAAGACGTATATGATTGAAGGCATTTTGGTTAAATCAAACAAGAATTTAGTTATCATGATAACATTCGATTTTTTATAACTAGAATGTTTAATAAAGTTTACTGTAAGGATTTGGTTAGTACTTTCTGATTTGATCTATAAAATTTTTTGTTATTAATTGTTATTAGTTCCTTTGCTTGCCTCTAGGCAGCGAGTCACTCTTAACTTAACTTATATTCAATATTTGCCATGAAATGTATATAAAGAACTAGTATTAACGTTAAATCCAAAGTATATTTTTTTTCTCTTACACGCAGTAGTGCCAGAAAGAGGATGCTAGCTCTCTGATTGTGTGTGTTTGAGCTGCATCCTCTTCTTGCATCACTGTTTATCAGTTTAATTTCTAACAAACTGAATTTAAAATAATTTATTCAATAATCTGGATTGAATTTATCCAATAATCTTGGAATTCAGAATATTAAACAGACTTTTGAGATTAGATGGAAAAAATTTTAGACGACTTGATGCTGGCGAGTATCATGATAACTAGAAATTCTTGTTTGATTTAACATTGCTTTCAATCATATACGTCTTGTTGGTATATAAACAATCAAATGATTTTTCTCATTGAGTGTGTGTGAAATGAATAATTCGATCGATTAAATTGCCAAGTTATTGATATTCGATATTTGCTAATCATCCAATCTGGCCTACTGTAAACTCGAAAGGCAAACTATGTAAATATACATAGCGCTTAGATGAAGTCATTTAATATGAGTTTCTCAGGCCTTTATGCATCTCTCAGGATGCACGTTCCAGCTATGATTGCATGTGATCGCGAGATAGCGGAATCTCATTTGTAACGATGCCAATTGCTATGATTGCAAGTTGTAAGAAATTTGTAACAAAAAGCATATGAGAGAGAAAGAGAGAGAAAAATAATCTCTACAAAATTACAAACATTATGATAAAGAGTCAAATTTTTACGACTAAATTTCTTATTATTTTCTTGGAATTTATTTACAAATTAACTGCAAAATTTATTTGAAAAATATCTATAATTAAAAATTTGCAACGCACCCTCCCTTCCTTCCTCTCTCTCTCTCTCTCTCTCTCTCTCTCTCTCTCTCTCTCTCTCTCTCTCATTCTCTTTCTCACGCTATTTAATAAATAATAATTCCAAGCATTCCCTATTAAATGTGGCAGTACATCACGCTAAAGATAGATTTTTTAGACGAAAAATGTTTCGTAAAGTATCGTGATAAATTGTTCTCGATCTCGAATAAAAGGTTACGGCCGCAAGCTGAAGCTGATGTTCATCCTCGGTGCTTTTCACGCGCACGCAGACCTTGATCTCGCAACAGTCTGTGACCCTGGTGTCGCAAATATACCCGCAAGTACATTGAAACCCGTTGCTGCTGATGCTGTTATTGTCGTGTTTTAAGGAAAAAGGAGGATCATCATTAAGGCCGTGCGTCTCGCGGCCGATCGCGTGACTAATTTTCTTCTTGTGTTCGTTCACTGAAAGATGCCTGAAGAGATCAGACAGGCCGTCTTCTGTTCGTGCGAATACCTTACTCTCCACGTGACCTCGTACATGTCACTCACTAAAATTGATTAAGGAAATCTAGTAGAGAAGTATTAAATTTAACTATTCAATTCAATCATCTTCTTTCGATTCGATCGAAAGGAAAAAAAATAAAGAGGTAATATCTGTAAAACGGTCTAAACAATTTAGCTGGGAGGAACGACGGTGTCGGCAGGAGACACTTGATTATGAGTTATGCAAAGTTATGCCGAACGATCGATTGTTACAGCTCACATCGACTTCGAGGAGCTTACGGTATCCTCGGGAAACTCATGAGAAAGTTAATTTTCTCCTCTGACATGAGACAAGTAAAAGTATATTATATTCTTCGGGAATGATGTCAAGTATCGTGTTTGGGGAGGAGAATGGGGGGAGGGTGTTTCAAAAGATGCTCTCGGACACACATGTGACAGCGAGCGGGACAGACACATACTCGGTTCAGGTGCTCGTTCAGAAGCTAATTCTAGAAGTATGCGTGCGAAGCAACGGTCATAATGGCATAATTACAAGTTGAAGATGAGGTAATCGAGCGTGCGCTGGTTCGATAGTTTTGTAAAGTACGATTACGTCCTCGCGCGACGAGGAGAGATTGCGAAAGATGAAGTGGACTTGAGGGAACATGCGATTTTATAATACTTTAATTCTTCTCTTAATATAGACGTACACAATCGTCGACAATAATAGGAAGTAATCTTAAATTACGTAAAAGGATCTTCCTTTTAAATCGACAGCTTGTAAATTCACGAGACTTTCGCGCGAGCGGACTCGCACGTATCCCGATCGGTCGCGCATTTCAGATTCTCTCGTACTCGAAGAACTGGACTTGGTTAAGCGGATGAAAAAAAAAAACGATAGAAAGTGGAGAGAAAAATCGTTTGATTGTACCAACAAGACGTATACAGGGTGACCCATTTTAACTTAGGCAGCCAAATAACTCGAAAAATAAGCACACTACGAAAAAATGGTTAGAATCAAAATTTCGTCATTTCGAGGGGGACGTACAATGACGTTAAAATCAGCCCCCCCACCCCTCCCCTTGGGCGATGAGGGGGGGCAAGTTTGAAATCTTAAATGGGAACCCCTATTTTTTATTGCATATTCCTGTAGCTTATCTCGAGAGCTTTCCAAAACACTATAATTAAGTACCTTTTTATTAAGTACTTTTTGAGTTATAAGGCTTGAAATAATTTCTTAATTTTACATAAACCATAAAATATCTAGTAAACCATTCATTTTTCGATTATCTTACCTTCATACTTTTATGTACAAAATAATGAGAGGAATCAATTGGTGTAAAGAAAACACATAGTTGTTTCTAAGAAAAAATATGTAATTTGCAATTAACAATTCTATATTTTTTCTTAAAAACAACTGTATGTTTTCTTTACACCAATTGATTCCTCTCATTATTTTGTACATAAAAGTATGAAGGTAAGATAATCGAAAAATGAATGGTTTACTAGATATTTTATGGTTTATGTAAAATTAAGAAATTATTTCAAGCCTTATAACTCAAAAAGTACTTAATAAAAAGGTACTTAATTATAGTGTTTTGGAAAGCTCTCGAGATAAGCTACAGGAATATGCAATAAAAAATAGGGGTTCCCATTTAAGATTTCAAACTTGCCCCCCCTCACAGCCCAGGGGGAGGGGTGGGGGGGCTGATTTTAACGTCATTGTACGTCCCCCTCGAAATGACGAAATTTTGATTCTAACCATTTTTTCGTAGTGTGCTTATTTTTCGAGTTATTTGGCTGCCTAAGTTAAAATGGGTCACCCTGTATAATTGAAGGCATTTGGGTTAAATCAAACAAGAAATTCTAGTTATCATGATAAGACTCGATTTTTTATAACTAAAATGTTCAACAGATTTTACTATAAGGATTTGGTTAATATTTTCTGGTTGGATCTATAAAATTTCTTGTTACATTAATTTCTTTGCTTGCCACTCTTAACTTAACTCGTATTCAATATTTGCCATAAAATGTATATAAAGAAATAGTATTAACATTAAATCCAAAGTATATTTTTTTCTCTTACGAGCAGTGCCAGAAAGAGAACGCTAGCTCTCTGATTGTGTGTGTTTGAGCTGCATCCTCTTCTTGCATCACTGTTTATCAGTTTAATTTCTAATAAACTGAATTTAAAATAATTTATTCAATAATCTGGATTGAATTTATCAAATAATCTTGTTGGAATTCAAAATTAGGATTGATTCAATATCAGTGAAGTATTGATATCAGTACTCATTACAATACTCAAATCGGGATATCGATACCTGTAGAGTATTGAATGCAAAGCATCGATATTTACTCGTATTGTATCAAATGAGTACTTTTTTAATTTTGTGCTGGATCACTAAGGGAATTAAATAAAACAATTATATAAATTTAATTAAATGAAGTTTATTAAACAAACATATAATAAAGAATTTTTCAGTTGAATTATGTATATGATATAATTTAATTGAAAAATTCTTTCTCAGAAAGGCCACTCAAAAATATCAATTTTTGTAAATACTTACTGCTAACAAGTTGTAAGTTGATTTCGAGTTTTACAAACTATTGCCCCCGCCTTGGAAAATAACCGTTGGCAAGGAACTGAAGACGCGACCAAGACCAAAAATGATCGTGTCGTTTATAAAGCGATAAGAAAACATATTTCATATCTTCCCATTTCTCGAGCGGATTTGATTTTAAGTTGCAAACAGGGCCACTCAAATACAAAGAAAGCTCGTCACTTTCCTTGTTTCTCTTCCTTTTCTTTTTAATATGGACAAGTTCTTTGTGATGTTGCCAAAACATAGCCTTACAAGTACTCATATTCGATACCACCATTTTCTTTCGATACTTCCTTGAATCGAAACAAAAGGTATCGATACTAATTTTACTTGTATCGAATGAAAAGCATCGAGTAAATATTCTTATTTACTTGGATCGAATCAACCCTATTCAGAATATTAAACAGACTTTTGAGATTAGATGGAAAAAATTTTAAACTTGGCGCTTGCGAGTTTAGTTAATCAGAAAATTTGGTAAATTTAACAGGAAGAAATTAATCAGATTCATCTGGTAGTTTCTACAAGAATTCTGGTTCGTCCATTTTCCAACAGACATACTTCGTCCATTTTCCAACAGACATACTGGTTGAATCTATCAGAATTCTAACCGAGACAGCACAGGACATTCTATGGACATTCATTTTATGTCCATTTTACATCCGTACGTCCATGGACATGAAATGACTGTTCATCGTACATCCGATTCGGGACATCCGTTAACGGCCAATATTTGGACGTCCACAAAATGTCCGATCTTGGACATCAAAGTTTCGCACGAGCACGCAAGGATGTGTGAGTTCGTTCGTTTACCGCTATGCGACGTGCGATGCGCTATCTTTCTCGTATTTAAGTTTTAGTTATAAGAATTATATAAAGTTTGTAAAGAGTAACAAATAAGATTAAAAATATACTGTTCAATTTAATTTGTGATCTCAATACAAGAGTTTCAGATATTAAATTGATTTTATAAGTCGTACAAGTAAATGTCCGGCAAATAAACAAAAATAATTCGGTACTTATTTAAACTTGCTTGTTGCACTTTACATTTTAAATTACCTATTTAAAATGTAGAGTGCAATAAGCAAGTATAAATATAAATAAAATTTTTACATGAATTTTATGTAAAGTTTTATATGAAATAGATAAATTATACTATTTTATTATATTATTTAATTTTGTTGGGCCAAAGAATTTTTTATGTTTTAAATGTTATGAAGGATACATAATGCTATTTATTTATGTATAATAAAGAACAATTTTTTATATATGATTAAATTAGGTCAAAATCCATACATAATTATATCTACACAATTATACATAATTAAATATAAATTTTTTTCTGAGTTTATGAATTTTTGATATTTATTCCAATAATAATTTGAAAGAGTAAGACACTGAAAATGATGTCCATTTTAAGTTCTTTTTTGGATTGTTTTTTGGACATCCGAAGAAGTGAATAACCGACGTCTTATGGATGTCCAATGGATATCCGTCAGACTTAATTCAGACATCTTATGGACATCCACATGTCCAAACTTGAATGTCCATTGGACGTCCGTAGGAGTTCCATGTGCTATCTGGAAATTAATGCAACCAAATTTTTTTCTCAGTGCGCCAATTCGAGCGGACCACTTTCCTTGAAGCGCTCGGGGAGTCCTGCGGATGCATAAATATAATGCCACGGCGCCACGATGCACCCAGATTCTTGGCAAGCAGTAGGTCGCATCTCTCTCGCGAGCAGAGCGAGGAGTTTTCACTTTCATCGCGACCGAGGGAATGCCTACTTATGTTAGATCCGCGCGCGCGACAGACAAAGGCATCGCTGAGATGCGGCGGTTTAAGTATGACACGCGGCTTCGAAACGAGGAGATCTCGGGGTATTCGTAACCTTCCATTGAATTCGTGCGAATTCTACGTTCCACTTGGCCTCTTCCTCTCCCCCCTCCCCGGCCGCGAAAATATCCTCTCGACGTATTATATATGATAGGAGGAAGTCCTCGTTCGGAGACGAGTCCTTCCGTTCTGTCGCCCAACTGACCTGTGCGACCTGCGAGTAAAATTCGCCAAAATGCCTAAAGGTCGATCGCTATTTGCTGCAAAGCTACAACTTGAAATTCCGTAAGCGAATTATAAATCGAAATCCAAAGCGGATGTTGAGAAAGCGGAGAAAATATTGAGATTTCCAATATTTTTAATTATAAGTTACATACAATATATGAAATTCCCTTCCCTCGCGAATCTCCTTCGTCTCCTTCGTATGCAAGATACACGACCCAGCATCCTCCCGCGCGATTCACGCGGAGCATCCCGGCGAAAAAAGGATCGTGGCCTCCAACTACGCTCACTTCTTACGCCATGCGATAATAAGCGCGCTCGGCGTCAAATGTGCTGTCTAGGCGTTACGGCAGTTTCTCACTTGTGATGCAATGCATTCTGAAATGCATTTCTTTCCCTAGGATTTGGATCAGCCTGAGCGGGAAAGTTACAGAAACCGAGGGTCTCGTCGGGACTCTGCGACCGAGACTTCCAAGTCGCAAGAATGTCAAAGAAGTAAAAGCGATTAAGATGGGAAGATCAACATTTTCAGCCGATAGGTCTCAAAATTTCATAAACTTCTGGACACGAAAATTGAAAAATGGAAGGTAGTGCCACAGTATGTACAGTAGCGCAACTCTCCCGATTTTGAGTTGGCCAAAATGGAGTGCGCATGCGCGAAATAAAGGAGTTGAATAGTAACGCCATCTAAACTTCTCTCTCGCTTACTCTTTCGTTTTTCGTTCTCTCTCACACATTTAAATCCTCAGTTTAAATGCCTACGTAAATATATCGCGTAGTAAATGACTTTTACATGTCGTTTGCGCCAATTTATCGTTGTTGATGAAAAGCGATTGACAAGTTATAAAGCAACAATTTATCTCTATATATCATTAAAATATATTATTTTGAGTTCTAACATCATTATATCGACGCTGTTAGCATTAATAGCATCTCTTTCTGAATCTATGTTTGTGGCTGCGGTCGGGAAGACGCTCTGGATGCTTTGAAACATTATTCTATCTTTGTTCTACATTCCATGAGAATAAAGATAGAATGATGTTTTGGAGCATTCATAGTGCAGTCTTGACAGCAGCCTGTATCAATGAGTTTGAAAGAGAAAAAAAATGAGAGGGTAAGCGAGAAAGAAGTTTAGATGGCGTTACAATCAACTCTTTTATTTCGCGCATGCGCATTCCGTTTTGGCCAACCCTGACGTCAAAGGTGCCGACAGGGAGTTGCGCTACTGTATATACTGTGATAGTGCACTGAGAAAAAAATCTGGTTGCATTAATTAGAATTCTAGTAGATTCAACCAGTATGTCTGTTGGAAAATGGAAAACCAGAATTCTTGTAGGAATTACCAGATGAATCTGATTAATTTCTTCCTGTTAAATTTACCAAATTTTCTGGCTAATAATACTAAACTCGCCAGCATCAAGTAGTCTAAAATTTTTTCCATCTAATCTCAAAAGTCTGTTTAATATTCTGAATTCCAAGATTATTGGATAAATTCAATCTAGATTATTGAATAAATTATTTTAAATTCAGTTTGTTAGAAATTAAACTGATAAACAGTGATGCAAGAAGAGGATGCAGCTCAAACACATACAATCAGAGAGCTAGCGTCCTCTTTCTGGCACTACTGCGTGTAAGAGAAAAAAAATATACTTTGGATTTAACGTTAATAATAGTTCTTTATATACATTTCATGGCAAATATTGAATACGAGTTAAGTTAAGAGTGGCTCGCCGCCTAGCGGCAAGCAAAGAAATTAATGTAACAAGAAATTTTATAGATCAAACCAGAAAATACTAACCAAATCCTTATAGTAGAATCCATTAAACGTTCTAATTATAAAAAAATCGAGTTTTATCATGATAACTAGAAATTCTTGTTTGATTTAACCGAAGTGCCTTCAATCATATACGTCTTGTTGGTACAATCAAACGATTTTTCTCAGTGTGGTAAATATAATTTTTCATAAATATAAAAAAATTAACGAGTAGAACAAAATGTAGAATAGATAAAAATAGAAAATAGGTAAAAATAGCCGCATGATGCTTCTCGGCTTGAAAAAGTGTAGAAGTTCATTCTTTCACGAGATGTAGCTGTTGAGCAACATTCGGGCTTTCTTCAACGACAATGGTAATCGTAATTAGTCAAAACGTGTATTCGTATCTCTGACGAAGTTCGCTAGAAATGTTCATTACGTGCACGTATGAAAATTGCTACGAAGTAACCCACGACCGGCGAGCGCGATCTTGGAGCTCGGACTTTAAGATCGGGGAGAGAACGAAATGGCATATGAATGTCTTCGAACAATACGACGAGGGAACAAGAGGGAAGAGGACGCAAGTAGATACGACGAGTATATCGCGAAGGAAGGTATGCCATCCCTCTATTCAAGAGGAGAGGGGGGCACCGATCCAGAAGCTAGGCGTTAATGTCACGCACTTCGGGGCCGAGAGGTCTTATTCTCCGACGAACCTTGATCTTTAAAGCGCATCTCAGCTTCGGAGAAGGCTATTTGATTGAGCAGGAGATGCCGTTTGTCCTCGATGTATCGCGGAACCATCGTTTCATTGTCCGCCGACCAAAACAGTTCGCGCGAGGCCTTCCACTTTCGTCGCTTCATCGACCTTTTGGGGACAAGCCGCGCTTTGTTTCTTCGGAACGTTTCTTATTCTCCCCTGTCAGGAGAAGCCGCCGAATGTAGCCGCTCGAAATGAAAGAAAAAAGGAACGAGAAGGAGAGAAAAGTGCGATTCGCGCGCGCAAGATGAGGATGAGACGAGGAAGAGATGCAACATCGCGGATCACATATGAATGTTCACGGATAAAAGTGGGCGACACAACTCGCGTAATTATCGGGTAATTCGTGCACAATTGCATTCCAGCGAGGCGATGCGAATTTCACAATGAGGATATGATTGAGACGCGTCTCTTTCCTTCGACGTATCTTAATTGCGAATTAAAGCGCTTCTGGAATGATGAACATTGACGTTTTCTCTTTCCTCTTTTTTTTTAATATTGTCGTCCGAAGGCGATCTCGACGAATATGCGATATCCGATAATTCTGTACATGTGCGATTTTTCCGCATTTATTTTTTATTAACGGATCGTATATTTTGCTTCAAAAATCTCGAAACATTCGATATTATTACACTGAGAGAAATCATTTGATTGTACCAACAAGACGTATATGATTGAAGGCATTTTGGTTAAATCGAACAAGAATTTCTAATTATCATGATAAAACTCTATTTTTTATAACTAGATAAATAAAGTTTAATAAAGTTTACTATAGATTTAAGGATTTGGTTAGTATTTTCTGGTTTGATCTATAAAATTTCTTGTTACATTAATTCCTTTGCTTGCCTCTAGGCAGCGAGCCTCTCTTAACTTAACTTATATTCAATATTTGCCATGAAATGTATATAAAGAACTAGTATTAACGTTAAATCCAAAGTATATTTTTTTTCTCTTACGAGCAGTAGTGCCAGAAAGAGAACGCTAGCTTTCTGATTGTGTGTGTTTAAGCTGCATCCTCTTCTTGCATCATTGTTTATCAGTTTAATTTCTAACGAATTGAATTTAAAATAATTTATTCAATAATCTGGATTGAATTTATCCAATAATCTTGGAATTCAGAATATTAAACAGACTTTTGAGATTGAATAGAAAAAATTGTAGACGACTTGCTGCTGGCGAGTTTAGTATTATTAGCCAGAAAATTTGGTAAATTTAACAGGAAGAAATTAATCAGACTCATCTGGTAATTCCTACAAGAATTCTGGTTCGTCCATTTTCCAACAGACATACTGGTTGAATCTATCAGAATTTAATGCATTATTTAATGCAATCAGATTTTTTCCTCAGTGATAATAGATGTTCGAATTACATGCTATTATTAAATAAGAATTTGGAGTGTCAAGTAATAGATGTTTCGATGGGGTTTTTCCTCCATCACAAATGTGTGATTCCGGATGATTAACATAAACGATACATTTTATTGAGTTATTTCAACAATACGAATGATTGAGTAATCCGCAGGAATTTATTGCGCAATATTACGTACAATGCAAATTGAGAATTCCTCGATTTGCATCGCGTCTCCCTCTTGTCGCCATTTAATGAGCAATAAAAATTCGCTATTAAAGAATACGCGAAATACGTAATCGCTGTTTGGGCTATTCTCTCTTTATCGTGGGTACCTCTCTCTCTCTCTCTCTCTCTCTCTCTCCTCTCTCTCTCTCTCTCTCTCTCTGCCTCTTTCTCTCTCATCCGATTATTGACACAACAGGTGCACAGATGATCGATTTAATTACAAAGGGAAAGGTTCGAAATAATCCTGCCCTGACCTGCTCTTGCTGGATGAGCGTTGAGCGATTAGGAATGAGCGAGGCTGGGCTTGTGCCCACAATCGTTCGTCGAACAATCCGGATCGTGCATGTGTGCCTTTCTCCGACCGCTCGCTTTGCAAACTCGAAGATGCAAATCCCATATATAAAAATAGATCTGTCGATGAGGCGCACTTGTGACCTCCATCCAACAACGATTGCCTGGATAAAAAGCTCTGCAATTATCGATTTTCTGCGACTCGCGGCTATTTTCTCGAGGAAGCTCTTAAAGAATATTATTTTTTTTTATCTTCACGCATTTGCATTTTCTATTTCACGTTGACGAAGGAAGAGGGAAGTGCGATATCGATCTCGCGAAAGAGCACACCTCATTATTATCAAATTGAGATAGCATACATTTACTCTTTAATAACAGATAATAACACGCTTTGAGCATGGTATTAATTTATAATGTTAGATGAGTGTCAAACGAGATTTCAAGTAGGAAACTTAATTTTAATATAAATAGAAGAGAAGTATATGTGTTTGTAAATTTTTAAGCGAATAAATCATCATCAAGGGAAGTCATGTAATATATGCATAAGACAACAAGTTGGCATCCTTCTAGTAATCTTTAGGAATAAAGTATCCATTAAAAATTATATTCGATTTTTTTCAATAGGAATGATAAAATGATATTGCAATATATTTTCAAACATATACAATCTAATATATAAATATATAAAAATATAAGATTTCTAGACTTTCTCAGACATTTTATTATTATATAATTATTGTATCATTCTTATATAAGGAATAACTTCTGTTTCCCCTTTAACCACCTCGTCAAGAAAAATCCCACGCAGAAAACAGATTTGCATATACGAAGTACACTTAGCGTCTAATATTTCATGATGTTACAACGCCCATGTGTGTTGATACGAGTCACTTTAAAGCTGATTCTCAGCACGAGGAAAAAGGCACGATGCAAAATGCAGAATAATTATATTGCACAAGTCTGAGCATTTTCCACGGTATGTGTGTACATTTGTGTGATGTGTATTCCACGTACATGTTCTCTTTATATCGCGTAATAAGTTTCACGCGAAAATATTTATTAGTGCGTAATATCCATTGGAAGAAATTGGCGTAGCACAGGAAGAAAAAAAGACAAATAAATGATATCGAACAATATTCCATATTTCGTATGCAAAGAAAATATAATTCAAAGCAATTTCACGCGGAAAAATTAGCTTTCGGGAAATATAAATCAATGATTATTTTTACTCTCATCGATAAAAGTAAAGATTTTTCGAAAGATAATTCTCAAATAAAAAATGATATCTCATTGATCTTCCGTTTCGATTTTAATGATTGAATCATTTTCCTTATAGAAACAGAAAAGAAATTATGAAACAAAAAATTACTCCATGGTTTATTAAATAATTTCTCAAAAACATCTTATTATATATATATTTATTTATGTATAATATTATCAACATTTTTATCTGCTTCGCAATGTTTATCGAATCTGGTAACTAATTTTAAATAAAAGTTTTCTAAAATTTGCAAGAATATTTTGAGAATTCTCCTCATTCTCTCTCTGGCAATTAAAATATAGATTTGAAAATGAAGTTGCATTTCTTCAAATAAACATATGAATACTAGCTACATAAGTCTTATCTTATTCAGTGATTAATTTAATAGCGAATAATTAATAGAAACTGCGAACACGTCTTTAAGGAAATTTCGCGCAAGGAATGTCAAAGAGACAAAGAGTCGCAGAAAGCGATAATCTTACGTGAATCAAGGAATAAAAATATTCCGCGCCGCGTAAGATTGACAAGAAACGGAAATGAAGAAATAAATAATAAGCGTACGCGGGTCATGATTTATCCGCGCGCGAAGCATCTGCAGATCGAATCGCACAACATTTCTCATGATTCATACGCGCATTTTCCATTTTTCATCGGCGAGTTATTGCCGGCCGTAATCAATTAAAGGAAATCAAGGAAGAGAGAACGTCTTCCTTATGATACGTTCGGTATCATCCTGAAGCTAATGGACTTACTTTCTCGTCGGAGACCGACATTCCGCAGAGTTATTTCAGATGTATCAATTGTGTATATACATATATGGACGCGCACGTGTGAATCTATCGCGGGTTTTAAAATTACAGGTATTTAATAGCACATATATATGAAAATAAATATGGAAACATGAGTATTATTAAACAAGAGAGATGCAATCATTTATTGTAATTGTGCGAAATTCGTTATAATCTCCAGCTAACTGCAATTAGCGTTAACAAGTTAATTATCTTTTTCTTCGTCATGCTTACGTAATCAAATTATTGTGCCCCGACGAACAGGCGGGCGATATAGAATTTAACAAAGTACAAGGAAGCGATTTTACGATGATTGAATATCATGCGAGAGAATCTCCCCCTTTTTTCCTTCTCTCTTTCTCTCCTGATTCGTGGAAGAATTATACATAGGGGTTAAACGTCATGGGAGAGGCATGAAAGATGAACTCGGCGAATTCGAAACCTCGCATTACACCATCGATTACGCGGACGGTCGTATTAGAAACTCGTAGATCAAACGCTGTAGTGCAGCATCGAGCGTTGCATTGAGTGCCGTCTCTTTCATTCGCCTCGTTCACAGATAACTGGACGAAGATCGCCATTCACTGGTACAGATCGGCTACGACGTTGTGAATCTCTCGATCTTGGTTTAGCAACTTCAAATGCTAACAAACCGACAGGCATCAAACGAATCCTAAGCTAAGCGGTTCGTTAAAGAAGAAAATTCCGATCGCGAAATCCGGGATCTATGATCGGTTATCAATGAAACTCTCGTTATTTTTTTCGACGATAAAGAAAAATTATTTTTAACGAGCTTTACACATTCGCTACGAGAATACAACAGTCGAAAGATTAATGTAAGGCACATTGATTGACATATAGCGTATCCAAATTTTGACTTGCTAATATGATATCGATGTATCTATTATATTTTTGATATTTATTGTAAATTTAAATCAAAATTAATAAGTAAAAAGTTAAATTAATAAATAAATAAATAAATAAAAATTTAAACTAATTAATAAATAAAAATAGTAAATTTTTAATACAACGAGAAGTAATAGCTCTTATATTATAAATATATAAAATAAGAGTGTGTGTGATAAATATTGCAACATAATACGCATAATATTTAACAGTCATCGAGAATTAGAAAATACCTATTGATTTTATAATTAGTGTTTTTATTTAAAAATTAATTAATTAATTTAAAATAGAGATGTTTATGATTAATTCATGTAAAATAGAGATGTCCATTTAATTTTCTTTCTTTATAATTATGCGCGTGCCTTTTATTATATTTATTTTTTCTTTTATAATTTTATATCGTTCTTATATCCATTTTTTATTCTGTTTGCGTCCGTGAGATCTCTGTTTATATCGATTTTATTGCGACTTTTTTTTTATCCATATTTTGTTTTTATAATTTTCCGTTAATTTTGAATTTTACCTTTGTTAGACATTGATAATGATCCGAACGGGATCGAAACGTACGTCTATCGTTTTAATTATGCGTCAACTGATTATGATTATATGAACATGTGTTGACTTATTATATATTAAAAATTCTTTCATTTTTAATTGTAGCTACCATTAACCTAGCGCTGTGGTTTTTTTGCCTTTTTCCCTATTTTATTTTGATTGCTATCTTATAATCACTTTTATATTCTTATATTTTTAATTTAAAATATTCAAAGATATTTAAAATCTTAATTATCTCACTTGATTCTATTCTCTCTGTTTTTATTTTAACTTTTAGTATGATTCAAGTGCGTCAATTATTAAAAAAAAAGATTATTATTTTGGAAAAATCATTACAAATGAAAAATCGCGAAAATCTGAATTCTAATTAATTGATCATTTAATATCACATGATTAGGAAATGACGAAAATTTCAATATCGGATGACACTTTGACTTTTGCGTCCCCGGGAAACGTGTATGAGGGAGCTCTCCTCTTTTTTTTCCTCCAGAGATACACCCTATATAGCTGACCGTATCGCGACCTAACGAGAAAAGGATCTCTCGCGCGCTTTACCCTCCCAAGTTGTAAGGCAAGGTAAGACGCAACGATGAGGCAAGGTAAGACAAGGCAAGGCAAGGCAAGATAAGACAAGGCGCAGCAAGGGAGTCGGTCCCTCCGTGCGACGAGGGGGGGTCCCCCTACTCGCCCCCTACTCGCCCCCTACACCGGGGTCCCAACACCGTTCAAGAATCGTCTTATTAGAGGCCCATGCTATATAAACCCAACGTGCCGGCATGCCGAGCAGTTACATACCGACTTTATTCACAGTCGTGCGACGGAGAGTGTGACAACAACAACACAACAACAATAATCGACGACAATTCGCATACTCTGTTCGTATACACATACACACGTGTGCTAACATAATCCCGCAGCTTGTCTCGTCTGTGAATACTCTCTCCTCCTCCCTTCGCCGCGAGAAAAACTACCAAACCCCCGGTGATATTTCATTTTGGCATTTTTTCGGTGATGCATCGTCATTGATCTTCAATATTGCATTCTTTTTTTTTTTATTAAAAATTTTTTTAATTTTTGAATCAGTGTAATTTCTTTCGATTATTCGCATTGTGTTTTTGAAAAGCATCGAGATACTATCAGCCTCAAACTTTGATAGCGGATGATACTTATGTGCGCGTTATTATTGTTGCAAAAAAAAAAGATTGGAAACGTAACACTAATTTGATACTTTTAAGGATCGTTGAAAAAAAAAGTGTAGTCGACCAAACTAGCCAGAAATTTTGTTTATTATGTTATAATACGACGTTTCGACCATATGATTGTGGTCCTTATCAAGTATATACGATGTAATAATAATCAGGAGACAGGCATAGAAGATAATCTTGCAAAACTGCACAAGTCAAATTGACAAAAAAAAACGTTATTTAACTAGATTCGAATTTAACGTTTTCTTTGTCTAGATTCGAATTTAACGTTTTTTTTCGACCACAACCATATGGTCGAAACGTCGTATTAATAAATAAAATTTCTGGCTAGTTTGGTCGACTACACTTTTTTTTCAACGATCCTTGGATTATTTGACTAGCGACATTAATTTATTTTATAATTGATACATTTAATACACTGAGAAAAATATCTGGTTGCACTAATTAGAATTCTGGTAG
This sequence comes from Camponotus floridanus, assembly GCF_003227725.1. NCBI lineage: Eukaryota > Metazoa > Arthropoda > Insecta > Hymenoptera > Formicidae > Camponotus > Camponotus floridanus. The sequence goes on along the minus strand of NW_020229305.1, from coordinate 258,634 downwards.
ATTCAACCAGTATGTCTGTTGGAAAATGGACGAATCAGAATTCTTGTAGGAATTACCAGATGAATCTGATTAATTTCTTCCTGTTAAATTTATCAAATTTTCTGGTTGATAATACTAAACTCGCCAGCACCAAGTCGTTTAAAATTTTTTCCATCTCTAATCTCAAAAGTCTGTTTAATATTCTGAATTCCAACAAGATTATTAGATAAATTCAATCCAGATTATTGAATAAATTATTTTAAATTCAGTTTGTTAAAATTAAACATGATAAACAGTGCACTGAGAAAAAAATCTGGTTGCATTAATTAGAATTCTGGTAGATTCAACCGGTATGTCTGTTGGAAAATGGACGAATCAGAATTCTTGTAGGAATTACCAGATGAATCTGATTAATTTCTTCCTGTTAAATTTATCAAATTTTCTGGTTGATAATACTAAACTCGCCAGCACCAAGTCGTCTAAAATTTTTTCCATCTAATTTCAAAAGTCTGATTAATATTCTGAATTCCAACAAAATTATTGGATAAATTCAATCTAGATTATTGAATAAATTATTTTAAATTCAGTTTGTTAAAATTAAACATGATAAACAGTGCACTGAGAAAAAAATCTGGTTTCATTAATTATAATTCTGGTAGATTCAACCAGTATGTCTGTTGGAAAATGGACGAATCAGAATTCTTATAGGAATTACCAGATGAATCTGATTAATTTCTTCCTGTTAAATTTACCAAATTTTCTGGCTAATAATACTAAACTCGCCAGCACTAAGTCGTCTAAAATTTTTTCCATCCAATCTTAAAAGTCCGTTTAATATTCTGAATTCCAACAAGATTATTGGATAAATTCAGTCCAGATTATTGAATAAATTATTTTAAATGCAATTCGTTAGAAATTAAACTGATAAACAGTGATGCAAGAAGAGGATAGCTCAAACACACACAATCAAAAAGCTAGCGTCCTCTTTCTGGCACTACTGCTCGTAAGAGGAAAAAATATATTTTGGATTTAACCAAAATGTTTTCAATCATATACATATCTTGTTGGTACAGTCAAACGATTTTTCTCAGTGCATAATCTTTAGAAGACGAGAGATGATATATTGTAAAAAGAGTCATCGTTAATAATGCGAAAATAATCGCCGTTCTCGAGGCATATGCCCTTTTCCATCGCGCATTCATACGATCGTAAAACGTCTCTCGCTATCTTCTTTCGCATAGCAAAAATCGCCGACCTCCCCTCAGTAGAGTGCTAACTTGAAAAACTTTTTCGCAGTGCGTTGATTGTCCCCTAAAGGGTTGTTGTTTCACCGCTAACGGGTACGCGAGTTAGCGTGGTTCCAGCACGTCGACTTTCATCACTTAGTGTGGCCGCAAGATGTACTATTTACAGGTGAGATGAAGAAGAAAATTCAGCCTTTTCTCATATCTGCATTATTCATTCATTATATCGCAAAATTAGTTATGCGAGATCGCGAGCTTCTTTCATATCGTGACGAATCCGCGTTATTTAGTAGGTGTAAGACGTTGCATCAGGGCTCGTTTCCGCCCACGTGTCCTGCGTCAGGATTAGCAATCAAGTAATAGAAATGCCGTTCGGTTTGAAAAATCGCACAAGTAGAATTTTGCAAGTAATCTCGCGTGATGAAAGAGAATCCGTCGAATCAATCGAGCCGGAAGTATGAATTATGGAGAGGCATCGTACGTGGCTCTTGCTTTATTGTTTACAGCCGTCTCTCCTCGTTCATTATAATTACAAACGGCGGTTTATGGTAATCTATCGCATTAAAAGTCAGCGTGGTAATTTATCGATTGATAAAAGTGTCGGCATATTTGAAACAGAAGCAGACAGCGTTACTCGTGCGTGATAGTACAAGTTCATTGATACACACGAGACATTTAAATTCCTAGAATTCCCTGAGTATGAATTACCGCGACCACCGATTAACTTTGATCGAACATCGATAAAAATATAAATATGTGTAAATATGCAATACACGAGGAACTTGTTTTGCCATATGTCTCGCGTGGTCGATTAGACAAGATCGGCTCTTCCTCTTTGCCCGACGCGACCTTTATGTCGTTTGTTAAACTCCGCTACGACTCAATCCCCAGGAGAGGATTTCGATAAAATCGTCTTTGTTAAATCACTTACAGCTGTCGCCCATGTAATTCTCGCTTGATTAATCTCTTATCCGCGGCAAATCGATGATCGATTGTAAAATACTGTTCGAAAATAGCTAAACTGTCGCCTGAATTACAACATTTTATTTTCAACAAACTTTGTTCCTGAGAATAGGGTATCTATTCGTCCCAAATGTTTCTCGGGAAATATTATTACTTATACAGCATAGAACATTGTTGTAATATTGCAACAATATTGTCGCAATATTATAATATTGCTACAATGTTACAACAATATTACAATATTGCTGCAATGTTACAACAATATTACAATATTGCTGCAATATTGTTGCAATATTGCTACAATATTGCTGCAATATCGCTACAATATTGCTTCAATATTGCAGCAATATTGCTATAATGTTACAACAATATTACAATATTGCTGCAATGTTACAACAATATTACAATATTGCTGCAATATTGCTACAATATTGCCATAATGTTACAACAATATTACAATATTGCTGCAATGTTATAATAATATTACAATATTGCTGCAATATTGCTGTAATGTTACAACAATATTACAATATTGCTACAATATTGCTATAAAGTTACAACAATGTTCTGTGCTGTATGGGAAGTTCTTCTTCCCACGCATGCTTTATCGGGATAGATTGCGACCCACAAAGGAGATGTTCTCTTATCGATGAATATAGACTGGCTTCCGAAGGGATTAAAGTCGGGAAAAGTTTCTAAAACGCGGCTCGAGCAATCCGAGTGTCATTGTTACAGCGCGTCCCTCATTATTTCTTATTAAATATGAAGAAAAGCGATTACAACAATGGTCGGTGATATCATCGCGAGGCATAATATAAACGTCAGTGCGCGCCCACGCGACGCGTTGCATCGCGGAATGATTTAAAGGACGCGCAATGACACTGTATAGTCGCATAGTGACGCATATCGGCATCGATAAATCGAGGTGCTTGCAATCGCATTTATCAATATCCATAATGTAACTTCTCCACATTTCGATCGATCACTGAAGCGAAGTCGCCTCGCATACCCGCGGGCGCAGCCTCTTTACACAGGCTTCTTCCCTTCCCACTCCCGTATTTATACTTTATATTTAATGCATAAATACATACACACACACACACACACACATACTCATACCCTTCTTTCTCTCGCACCGATCGTTGCATTCTCGAAGTACAGGGTTAAGAGCATAATACAAAGGTCTTTACTGTCGCAATAGAGCACAGCTCGCCTGCCGCTTCTCTTCCAAAGAGAGAGAAAGATAGAGAACATGAGTTGCCGTAACCAACACTTCGCCAACATTTATTGATTCGGTCTGCTCCTCTTTCACATCGATTTTCTTTCAACGGTGCCGCGTGAGAGTTAATTGCGACGACGAATCGCGCGTATCAATCGCGAATTGTTATTATGTCGGTGAAAAAAATTATAGGAGTCCCGCGGCGCTTATCGTATGCGAAATCGCGAACATTTATGTCTTCAGTTTCTTGAAGACGCAAGCGAAGCGTTTCTTCACATTCATGCGTTTTCCTGTCATTTTATTTATCGAAAAATTGTAGCAATAATCTTAATCGCTAATGTATAAATAATGGAGATGTGCTTTATATTTACATGAGAGAAAAGTAACAATGATAAAACAAAATTGTATGAAATGATAAAACAAAATGTAATTTATATAAATTTCGCGAATGCAATCTAATAATTGATATCGTTAATCATTCCACAAAAGAAGTGTCAATCAATTAATAGTTACATTATTCTTTTCTCTTCTGACTTGTTACACGTGTCTTTTTTAAATAGATGTTGTAATTTGTATAAAATACAATTTATACAAATTTCTCGAGTACAACCTGATGATCCGGTTGATATCGTTAATTAATTGCAAATCAATTAATAATTATGTTATCTTATTATTTGTCTTTTTTCTTTGCTTATATATTTTATAATTTCTCTTGGCCCAAGTAAATAGTTACGTTATTATAGTCAGTCGCGTAATCAATCGTAAAAAATTTTCTAATAAATTTTTCAGATAGCATTTATATCGATAATTATTTCTCTTTTACGTGATAATTATTTCTCTTTTACGTGATTAATAAAATTCAAATATATAAAAATAACTTAATATATTATTAAATATATTATTATATATATAAAAATAACTTAATATATTATTCATAAAATCCGATCAACGTTAATTAAATTTGATGCAAAACCTAAATCTTATTAATTTATCGAATTAATTTACTTCAAATAATTAAAATATATAAAATATTTCTCATAACTTTTTTTTTGTTGCAAGTTACAAAAGAATATTATGTGAATTAATATATATAGTATAACTGTGCGATAGAAATATCAACATCGCGATACTTTTAAACTTTTAAAATTAAATCAAATGTTGTTTATAATCTTCATATTAATTATAGATATTGATTCTAATATAAAATTATCGCAGAAAAAGAAAATTACATTTAATTTATAGCCTCAATTTTCAATGATTTATTAAACTAACATGTAATAATATTGACAAGAAAACATTGAGGACGATAGATAAAAAATTTTTTTATCCATTCGACATACGTTTCATCACAAATAATTATTTCCATCAATCTCATCAAAAGTCGTAATATGCGAGATATGTTGCACCGAGGAAAAAATATTTTCCCGACGTCTTGACATATTAAATATCAAGCTATCAGCGGTAACAGAAGACACGCTTGATTTATTAAAATTACACGCTTATAATACGACTCGCGAAACGACTCGCATTTGTAACTGATAAGCGCTTAATCGCGACACAAATGTCATCCACGGGAACGATTGTTCACCGATATTTAACACCGGATCTCTGAAAATTGAGGAGCGTCCTTTTCGCGTGGAAATGATGCCGATAAATCGAATAAAAGTATTCTATTGTATTAGATATATAGCATTGCGATAGAATCGAAGCTTGACGGAAACTCATGTGTCCGGCTATTAGCCTCTCCTCCCCCCCATTGTGTAAATCTACTATTTTGACCTATTTCTATAATATTCATATACAAAAAGTTTAGACATTTCTTACGACAGAAAATATAAATAAAAATATATAATATTTTGTTTGTAATTATGTTGTCTCTATTCAAAGAATATACTGCCTCTGTGTGTTATAAAATATTAATAAAATAAAATGATAAAAAAGTCTTACTATTTAATATGTTTTATAAAATATTAAAATTAATAAAAAAAAATATTAAAAATAATATTAATAATAATATTAAGATATGAACAGTTCTGAAGAATATAAGCAAAGCGACGAAATTGAAATTCTGCGTATAATACAAGTACATGCGATGCATAATTAAAATTGCAGATGTAGAATCCATAAATGCGCCGATTGTCAATACACGTCTACGCTGATGGCACTAAACTGTCAAGTTTAGACATTTCTCACGACAGAAAATATAAATAAAAATATATAATATTTTGTAATTATGTTGTCTCTATTAAAAAAATATACTGCCTCTGTGTGTTATAAAATATTAATAAAATAAAATGATAAAAAAGTCTTACTATTTAATATGTTTTATAAAATATTAAAATTAATAAAAAAAGATATTAAAAATAATATTAATAATAATATTAAGATATGAAAAGTTCTGAAGAATATAAGCAAAGCGACGAAATTGAAATTCTGCGTATAATACAAGTACATGCGATGCATAATTAAAATTGCAGATGTAGAATCCATAAATGCGCCGATTGTCAATACACGTCTACGCTGATGGCACTAAACTGTCAAGTTTAGACATTTCTCACGACAGAAAATATAAATAAAAATATATAATATTTTGTAATTATGTTGTCTCTATTAAAAAAATATACTGCCTCTGCGTGTTATAAAATATTAATAAAATAAAATGATAAAAAGGTCTTACTAATTAATATGTTTTATAAAATATAAAATATTAAAATTAATAAAAAAAAATATTAAAAATAATATTAATAATAATATTAAGATATGAAAAGTTCTGAAGAATATAAGCAAAGCGACGAAATTGAAATTCTGCGTATAATACAAGTACATGCGATGCATAATTAAAATTGCAGTGTAGAATCCATAAATGCGTCGATTGTCAATACACGTCTACGCTGATGGCACTAAACTGTCAAGTTTAGACATTTCTTACGACAGAAAATATAAATAAAAATATATAATATTTTGTAATTATGTTGTCTCTATTAAAAGAATATACTGCCTCTGCGTGTTATAAAATATTAATAAAATAAAATGATAAAAAAGTCTTACTATTTAATATGTTTTATAAAATATTAAAATTAATAAAAAAAATACTAAAAATAATATTAATAATAATATTAAGATATGAAAAGTTCTGAAGAATATAAGCCAAGCGACGAAATTGAAATTCTGCGTATAATACAAGTACATGCGATGCATAATTAAAATTGCAGGGTAGAATCCATAAATGCGCCGATTGTCAATACATGTCTACGCTGATGGCACTAAACTGTCATCAGGTTTGCGACATCGTGACGGCTTATTACATGCGTTCTCATATAGCTGGACCTGGACGATTTCTCGAAATGTCGACTGCTGACATATGTTCCGATTATAAAAACACGTCTTCGTCTTGCGCATTCATATTGCAAATGACGCGATGAGCCTGCATCGAGCGTCGCGAAATAAAGTAATGGCCATATTTGTAACTCGAATGTGTATTATCGCATTTGAAAGCGTAACGCATTATCTCGATTTCATTTCTGTTTATTCGGGAAATATGAAATTTGTGATTTAAGAACGTCGAGTAAAAGCTCCTCCATTGAAGTTTGGCAATATATCTTCTAAATGAATGGCAGTAATGTAGCACACACAATAATTAATGAGTAATAAATATTAAAACAAAAGATAGATCGACAAGAAAGAAGATTTATTATGCGAAATTATGAATCCCCCCTAATCTTTGAAATCTCGGAGAATTCACACGACTTTCTCTCGCGCGTGTAGTATAGTCAAGTGTGTAACTCCGTTCCAAGTCCTTCAAATTAATAAAAAATTACATATCATATCGTAAGAGAGGTGTTTCTGCTCCTTGCTCTTTAATAGTCTCGGTGAAGAATATGTTATCTATTTATTTACGATCGAAAACCTCATAAAATACGAAACTGGTAACGTTTGATTTAAAAAGAATCTGGACATTCTTCTCTATTTTTCCCTTATTACAAGAAACTTTATTGATATATACAATATATTGACAAAGTTGGATCGTTATTTATAACCTCAGATAACCACGGAGGTTACAAAGGAACTTTTAGATCTAGCAAGTAACACTACCCAATTGTCTCTCATCGATCTGGATGAAACTGCGCACACTTGTACAACATTGAAAAATATTGAAAACGTGTTTTTTTATTTTTTCCTAGAACGCTTTCTAGGGCTGGAAACCACCCTTGAAAGAGGTAAGCATCCCTGGAAATGGGGTATTGCTCTAGGATTAATACGCCCAGACTGACATGTTTGCAACAAAAATCATTTTAAAGGTGGAAAGGGATGGTACTCACCCCTGGAGGAGGTGAAACTCTTCAAAAATGAGTTAACTCTTCAAAAAAAATTAGACCGATGGATGAAAACAAAAGGTTCCACCCTCAAAATGATTTTTGGGGTACAATATATGGTCTCAACATTTGTTAAAAACATGTTCAGTTGCTATCTATACCCTGGGCGTATTAATCATAGAGCGATACTTCATTTCCAGGGATGTTTACACCCTTTAAGGATGGTTTCCACCCCTAAAAGCGTTTTGGGAAAAAATAAAAAAATACGTGTTCAATATTTTTCAATGTTCTACAAGTGTGCGCAATTTCATCCAAATCGGTGAGTGACAGTTGGGTAGAGTTACTTGTAGGTGGCATTACGGACTGACCTAGTTCCACCCGTTTCCCCTACTATACAATATATATTGGATGATTAAAAGCTTCTTCGAGTCAATCTTATCAACGCAAGTCCCTTTATTGAGACTACGCCGTAATTTCTTTCGCTCGGAGAGCATGTTTCTTAACAATCCCGACTTCTCCTGCGTAGCTGGCCGTGCTCTGCGTGACGGTGGCCAATGTTATTGGTGATCTACCACCAGGCACACGGCGCAACACATATCTGCCACCAGAGCCGACGAAGGGTGGCTACTCGTACAGCAAGCCGCCGGTGCAATTTCCGAAGCCCACGCCGAGCTTCCCTGGATCGAGACCGACACCGAGTTTCCCTGGGACTAGACCGACGCCCAGTGTTCCCAGACCGACGCCAACTTACCTCGAGCCTAGACCGACGCCGACCTATGGTGTGCCCAGGCCGACGCCGACTTATGGTGTGCCCAGGCCGACGCCAACTTATGGCGTACCCAGGCCGACCCCCACATCTGGTTATCCGCCCTATACCGGCCAAGGGACTGGTACCAACAGGAATACTATCGAGCCTGCTGTAAGTAATGCATGAAAAAGTTTGATAAATACTTGAAGAAAGAATTCTATATTATTCTAAATACTTAATCACGTATCTAACTTTTTGATTGATATGTCTCTCGCTGTACAGCACGACCATCATCATCACGAACCCGGCATGCCCTTCGACTTCAATTACGCCGTGAAGGAGGACGCTTTCGGCAACGATTATTCCCACAACGCTATTAGCGATGGCGACATCGTTCGCGGCGAATACAGGGTGCAACTTCCGGACGGCAGGACGCAAATCGTGCGATACACAGCTGATTGGCAGCACGGCTTCAGCGCACAGGTGTCTTATGACGGGAATCCCCGCTATGACATATCTCGGCCGGGAGACTTTCGAGGCTACTAGCTTTAGCGTCGAGACTAGGGTTGTCAATTTCCGTCAAATCAAAAGAGACTATAGCACAATGAATCGTTATACTCTATGTAACGACACTCTAAAAAAAACCCATTAGAGGTAACAAAAAAAAGACGTATTGTGAAAGAAAAATGCTTATGTAGCTTACATAGAGGACAAGTGCTTGTTATATATTTCTTATATCAATAACAGCATGCATGTTTCAAAATTGGCGAAAAGTTTATATAGCGTTATTTCTTACGAAATTTTGAATCAATTTTTTCCTAGTGACAATGTCGAAGAGTAGACTATTATCTTTCACAATTCTCCAAATTTGATCATTTAATATCTAAATATTCAAATTAAAATTCCGTCAAAGTTTACCTTCACTCAAACAATAATCTAAACATTTATTTACATTTCTGAATTTTAATCACGCGCGTACCCAAACAGCACAAGATATCTTCAGGATGATCCTGAATATATCCTGAAATCCTCGGGATATACGCGGGATTTGTTCAGGATATGATATAAAGCCAAACAGCTCATGATATTTTTTGGATCTTTTAAGAGAGTCCTGCGGAACTGTAAGAGATATTTTAAGGATATCCTTTTGTGTTCCTTATCTAGACAGCACAAGATATCTTCAGGATCATAAAACAGCTCAAAATGTTTTTTTATCTCTTAAGGAAGTCCTGCGTGGCTGTAAGAAATATTTTAAGGATATCTTTTTGTGTTTCTCATTACATCCCAAATTAGTTCAGAAAATATGTAATTGATATACTATATATATATATGCTTGAAGGCTTAATTTAGATTATATGCAGCATATATTTTCAGGATTATTTAAGAAGAAATTTAAAAAAAATTAAATTTAAAATTAAATTTAAAAAATTATATATGCATATACAAACATATATTCAGCATATAAACTAGCAACCTGATATAAAATGTAGGAAAAAATATGCTGGATATAACCTAAATTAATCCTGAAAATAGCATATAAAGCACTTCAATAGTATATTCTGGACCAATTTAGGATGTATCGTAGACATTTCAATAGTTATAAAATTTCCTATGGACATTCTGTAAATATCTTTAGGACTTTGAAATAGAACCTCCTGAGGATATATCTAGGCTTTATGTGAGGCGCTCATTTACTATTCCTCAGGACTATTCCTCAGAATGTACGAGGACTACAAACAGAGCATCAGGATATCTCCTATATCCGTGCAGGACGTACTTAGGGAATCCAAAAGACGTTTGTACGCTGTTTGAGTACGTGTGAGAAGCTTTAATAATACTTTTAATACTTATAATTCAAAAACGAGTAATATTATTATTCTTGTAGATTTATTCCTAATATAAATTTTATTTAAGAAATAACAATATTCTTTCTGCTAATTTTGGGGCAAATTGTTTATCAACACAAATCAATCCCCTCTTCTCCTTTGTTTTTTGTAGACTTTTAAATATAATAATAATATTGTAATTATCAGCGTTATTTAATTTGTGTTATACAATCATTATTTATAGCTTTATTTTGATAACAAATATTTACAGATTAGTTCATCATAAAAGATTGAACGCTGACTCATATTAAACTTCCTATATGATTGTATAATAAAATCATGTTTATGTTTAGCTTTGTGATAAAAATTATACAAGATGAAAAGAAATAGAGAACATAGAGGAAATAGAAAATAGATGTATAATACTCTTCATTTATGTTATTCTGCCTTATTCTGCACTAAAACTTGTTTTATCTTCACCATTTGAAATCTCGAAATAAATGAAGATTCTTTAAATAATGTTAGTATAGACAATTACTACAGATTAAGACTATATATATAAAATTAATTTGCGATTGAATTATGTAATGAAGCGATATACTCAAGAAGAAAATTTTATGTTATAATAAAATTTAAAATAATACTAATGTTCTCTTTCTTTGAAATTGCCGATTTATATAACTAGAAATACTTCTATAATCAACCCTAGTTTCGATTGAAATACATATAATAAAATATAAATGAATAAAAGAAATACTCAATTAAAATGTCAAATGCTTTTAATAAAGTCTATACCATCCATATTAAATGTATGATGTGTAAATATCTGATGTCAAATTTCCAATGACTATTATTCACTTGATTATTAATGAAGTTGTACACACAAATTAATTAGATCATTATAGATTTCGAAGTTTTTATTTATACCATATAGTAAAAAGTAATTGTAATATGATGTTATTGTTGTATACTGTCTTAACTTACAATTTTAATTATTTAACTTTAAATTTACTAAATGTTTGTTAAAAATTAACCGTAAATAAAGTAGAATGTTTGTCATATAATATTGATTTATTAATAAGTATAAATATCAGCAAATATCATCAATAATATTATCAAACAGATTGTGTGTACATATATTTCCAATTTAATCGACTAATTTGTGTATTCTCTCGACACAATTTTTATAAAATTTAACAATTATACCCGTATAGATGTACTGCATATGCTCTCGGCATATCATCTGAATTCCTCTACAAATTCTTCTATCAATTAGTTTCAAATCATTGTAGCATTTTGTGAATACTCTTTCTATGCATCTGCTACCTCTTCTGATAATGTGTATACTGCCATTATTAACATTTTAGCTTTATGTTTCACACAATTCTGGAAAAATAACATATTACATATAAATATATATATTATAAATTAAAAATAGCATGCACATATAAAGACGAATGAATCATCCTTTTTTAAAATCAATATTTTAAAACAATTTACCTGATGCGTTACTTTTATTAGTAAAAGACGAATCGCCTTGTAGCATTGAACTTATAAATGATTACAATGACCGACATTTGCTGCTCTGACTTCTGTACAGACTAGATGATCAATTTTTTTCATATCTAATTTATTACGACAATAGTCAAACATAAATCATTTCATGTAACAGAACACTGTAAACTATGTTTTCATTGCGCACCATGCCTTGACAAATAACTACCTAAAAAAAGAATCAATTTTATTCTTTACATGTGCACAGTATACAGGGTGTTCCATTTAACTTGACACATCGAAATATCTCATAAAGTTTAAAAGATACGAAAAAATGTTTCAGACAAAAGTTGTATGGTTTCAAGGGGGACATAAGATGGTGTCATTAGTTTGATCTTGAAGAGCCATCTGAAGATTACGTGAAGGTCAGCTCCAACTTTTTAAATGGGACACCCTATATGCTTTTGCATATTCTTGTAGCTCATCTCAAGAGCTTTCCAAAACTATAATTAAGTTAATTTTCATTACGTACTTTCCAAGTTATGAGGCTTGAAATCATTTTTTAATTTTACATAAACCGTAAAATATCTTGTAAAATATTCATTTTTCGATTATTTTACCTTAATACTTTTTATTTATTTTACCTTAATACTTTTACCCTAATACTTTTTATTTATTTTACCTTAATACTTTTATGTACAAAATAATGAGAAGAATCAATTGGTGTAAAGAAAATACATAATTGTTTCGAAAAAAAATGTAATTTGCAATTAACAATTACATTTTTTTCTTGTGTCAAGTTAAATGGGACACCCTGTATAATAATACATAATAAACTTGTAAAATCTTAATTAAAAACACATGCTTTTTATATAATAAGTGACATAATAAAAATTTCATCAACAAAAACATACAATATAAAACAAACTTTAATTAAATAACTTTAATAAATAACTAAATATACTCACTTGATTTAATTCGGAATCATATCCACCAGTTACAAGTGGACTGCATAGTTTAGAGATACATCGATGCATATCTATTTCATTGAAACATTATTCATTAATGATTTTTCTATACTACAATGAAACAAATGATCATAGATTTATATAATTAAATTCAAATAATAAGCTACAAACCATCCAGACAGCTACAATCCATCTTCAGTACTCTTATCATTACTATAGGACCTATAAGAAAATATATAAAATAATAAATTAGAGAACAATTCTTTTTACCAAAAGACACAAAATAATAAAACAAAATTAAAAAACAATTTTTTTATCAAAAAAATAAACGTACACATATTTATATTTATTTCAAAATTTAATGAATATTAAATACATAAATATATTAAATTTTTCTTTATAGAAAATTATTTTCTTAGATATCTTTAAATATTCTTTAGATATGTTTAAAACAATAAAACATTATTTTACACTTGTAAGAGCATGAAAATAAAAAGTTTATATCTTTACTCTTTTTATTTCACCCTTGTAAATAAATAAGGGGTATGGTACTATCTTTTATGCATCTATGAACATTGTCTTCGAATTTGTTTTTATCTATCGACTCTCGTCCCCTAGCTCCAATTAAACTAGCTACGCTTTTGTTCAGCTTTTCTTCTTTTGAGAAACATATCTGATCCTGATAAACCGTTGTTGCACGCGAATTATCTGCGATGACTGCTTCTTTGCTAGAATCGTCTTCGTTTCTCTTTCATCATCTTCCATTATCTGATTTTTCATTTTTCACTGTCATTGTTACGCAAAATAGAAAACCAATGTGATACAAATAAATAAATATCAATCGCACTACAACTTATATTATTAGTCAAATATTCGTATTAATAATTACGTATTAATACAACTTTGTGCCTCGTGCGAGTTTATTTCTCAACTTTGTAAGGTTATAACAAGCTATATCATAAGGTTTGTTTTTTATTCCTGCACTGGCTGCACTAGTTCAAAAAGTGTACACTAAAGCGTTCGTTATTCCAGAACTGGTGTAACCGATACCGTTCGTTATTCCAGTGCAGGAAAACTTAGTGCACGAGTTCACTGAACTGGCTGCACTAGGTCTGGAGGTAGTGCAAGCAGTGTAGAGCAACCAAGGAGGTGTTTTTTATTCCTGCACTGAATATAGCCGGCAATTTCAAAACTTAAAGGTTAATGTAAGTATAAAAATAGAAGTTTTTTTAGATCAAAAAAAATTTTACAAAATTTATATTTCAATATATATGTGTATATATATAATGTTCACAATTTATAAAGTAAAAATCGTTACCAGTTACTGTTGAGTAAAATATAAAATTTGTAAGGTTAGAAAATCTTAATCTGTGAAATCTAATAAGAGTAATTTTAATAATTTTATTTGAAATATATGTATGTATAATATTATGTATAACATTATGTATAATGTGACGCGCCATATTTTTGCACTGCTTTACACTAGTTTACACTGTATCGTTTTCTACTCCCGTCTGCACTCTCAGTTCTCGCTTGCACTGGCTCAGTTCTAGTGCAGAACTAGTTCAGTTCAGTGTAAGAATAAAAAACAAACCTAAAGGGTCTGTTCTTTTTAGCTGCACTAGTGCAATTAGTTAGAGTGAAAGAAAGTATGTTTGTTTCTTTCTAACTTATTACACTAGTGCAGCAGTGCAGCTGAAAAAAACAGATCCATATTGAATAAAGAATACTTAGAAAGGAGCATGAAGCGAAAATCAACGGATTTACTTACATTGAGTGCCGTCAGGGTGCCGTCACATGCGGCGTAAAGGCCGCAGCACACACTTTTGCATAAGCGCATAACCTGTGGCATAACCATAAGCATAAGGAAATTGATTGGTCCCCAAGTATATGCATAAGAAAATGAACCAATCAATTTTCTTATGCTTATGATTATGCGCTTATGCAAAAGTGTGTGCTGCGGCCTTAAGACTGATGGCAAAGAACGAGATTTTAGCGCTTACGTCTGTCGTAGTCGTAGACGTAAAGTAAGGCAGAGAAAAATATACATGCTATTTACGTATACATTTTTCTCTGTCTTAAGGTGCAATTTCATTGACGCTAAAAAGTAGCGCCATTGATTAAACAATGAAGCAACTACTTATTTCCTTGTTCAATCAATGGTTGACGCTACTTTTTAGCGTCAATGAAATTGCACCTTTACTTTACATCTACGACTACGACCGTTCTCTGCGATCAGCCTAACTTCTAGCGTAACTTAAATAGTCTTTTCAACCCTCAAGCTCTCAGCCAGTAACGTAAACAAAAATTAAATTTCTCAAGTACCAAAAAATTCAGCTAATTTGCTCTTTCATAATATCCAAATTTCTCCATTTGAAGAATGGAGAATTTGCTCCATTTTACTTTTTTTATAAATAAATAATAAAGTTGATAACAATATAAACGTCAATACAAATGAAAATCATTAGAATTTATAGGTTCTTAAGGCACAGAAAAATTGCTCCATTTTTGTTGTGAATGATAGCTGGATCATGCTCGAATCTTGCCTTGACTGGCTGGATCATGCTCGGATCTTGCCTTGACTGGCTGGATCATGTAAGATAAGACTATCGGAAAGTGAATGTTTTACGAAATATTTTGTATTTTTATCAAAATTTTGTAAATTTGGAGCTTTATAACTCGAAAAGTATTTCACGAAAAAACATTTGATTATAGTGTTTTGGAAAGTTCTCGAGGTCAGCTACAAGAATATGTAATAAAAAATAAGAAGTGCCATTTAAAAAAATTGAGGTAACTTCAAATGACTCTTCAAGATCAAATCAATGGTACCATCTTATGGTCCCCTCGAAACCATACAAAATATGTCTGAACCATTTTTCTCTAAAATAAAAAATGAGAGAGATATTTGTGATGGACACTTAAAATGGGACACCCTGTATAGAAAATGAACGCGTTAATTTAAGTATATAATTGTTAATTTAACACTTAATTGTTTTCTATGCAGTTAGGCAATTATAATTACCAAAAAATGACATTTGTCTTACGATTTGATTTTATTAATTGCGTTGCAGTGTACATATGTAATAGCATATAGCATAGTGTTATTAAGAATTATTTAATCAGTTACGTTATCTTGGTATTATGATATACGAAGTCATATATTCGATTTTGCATTTAAGATAAATCTTGATGATATAATTTTTACAATTCATCGTGACTTATCTTTTTATTCACGTATCTCTAATAGCGCATACGCTTTATAATTCGATAAAATTTGGACAAGTCAGTAGTATTTCCAATCACATAGTAGCAAATTAGTCGATTGAATTCTGGATGTGTCAGCTGTTGTAATCATCAATTACATTATCGAATTTAAATACGTTATATTCATCGTTTATTTAGATGTTACCTAGGCTTGGAATTACGCAAAACGGAATATTTCAAAACGTATAATATATTATTAAATATATACTATTAAACCTAATAATATTTTGAAAAATAATTTCAAAATGAATATCTATTCCCTGTCTCGCCAAAAAGGTAACAATCAATTTCCTCAATTTTCATATTTTATCATATTATTACACGGAAATTGTTCACTTGAGAACAAAAAAAAATGTGAATTATCGAAAGATAATGACTTCGCATATCATATTGATTGAAAAAGATGTAACGTGTTTCTAACCATTAATGTACATAATCGCACCATAGACAACGTCAGTTTGATGTTAGATACATTTGTAATTTTAATATAGAAAACGATATTATTACGAACAATATAATTTTATTACGTTGTGTTAATATGGATTTGTAACAGTACGCGAGTTATTTTTGAAGCACAATATTGAAACACTGTTTAATCCCAAATTTTATACAGAATGAGTGTCATATGCATGGTTGTTTATATTTAAAAACTTTTGTATATTTAAAAACTTTTTTATATCATTCTTTGAGCCCACTTTATTCCTATTTTGCTATTAAACACAGCATTCTTTCATTTTTATGATAGAATATATTAAGATGAACGAATGATATTTCTCTTTTGGTTGATTACACTTCAATTTGGTGAGTTTAAGTCATATAGGTATAAAATTTTATTTTTAATTCGACCATAATATTATGCATTAATTAAAATCATAAAATAAAATTTTATTTATTATTGCATATATATATATATATATATATATATATATATAAATTATATTGGTAAATTTTAAATCAAAGTAATTTGCATGACGTTAGAGCGCGTTACAATTTAAAAGCTGTTTTTTTTAACAATTTGTCAACATATGAAATTATTTTCAAAGTAGTTTTATTGTTACAGTTTAAGAAAGTTCGATAAAACTTTAGAAAAAGATATCAGGGTCGAATCAAGACGACCTTGATATATATTGTCAAGATCACTGTCCTGACAGTCAAAAAATTTTAGACGTCGCTCGGTTTGTATTAAAAAGTTATTAACAAAAAAATTTCTACAAATTATGTAAATTTACAATTGACAATTATATATTTTTTTTAAACACAACTATGTTTTTTCTTTATACTAATTGATTCCTCTCATATTATATACATGAAAGTGTTAAGGTAAGATAATCGAATAAATATTTTACTAAATATTTTATGGTTTATGTAAAATTAAGAAATTATTTCAAGCCTCATAACTCAAAAAGTACATTTATTGTATATTTTTATAGCTTATCTTGAGAGCTTTCCAAAATACTGTAATAAAGTATTTTTTTATTAAATATTTGATGAGGCTTGAAATAATTTTTTAATTTTACATAAACCATAAAATATCTAATAAAATATTCATTTTTTGATTACCTTACCTTAATACTTTTATGCGTAAAATAATATGAATCAATGGGTGTAAAGAAAACACTAATTATTTTTAAGAAAACACACATTTTAAAGAAAACACTAATTATTTTTAAGAAAAATATGTAATTGTGAATTGACCTTCACGTGACCTTGACAACACTCTTCAAGGTTATAAATATAATAATATTATTACATAATGCATCACTTAAAACCCTACAACGTCACAAACATTTTTCCACAGGACCACTATTTCGGAGATAATTGGCCGTTTCTAAAGTTTTGACACACTCTGTATATATATTTGAGAAACAGAATATAGATAGCGAAGAAATTGATAAGTCTGACAACGTTTCTCTGATAGCGCTTATCGTCTTTTATATGTAATATTTCTCGCGGCTCGTCAACGACTAACGTTCAATCAACATATCAACTTATCTTCAGGACCGATTCTTTTTGCAAGTAATTTCGCAAATATAAACATTTGAATATAAACGAGAATATTCTTGAATCGGAAACCATTACACAAGGGGTGACTTATCAATATAATTTCCCTACTGTTATTATCCCTACAATATCTATAAGCGATCTATTGATGTCGATAAAATCTGATCAAAAAATTAGTTGGCGCAAATTTATATTTCGTTAAACATATTTAACTTATCAAACTTTTTATTAAATTTTCTAAAATGAGCTTTTTAGACGAAATATTATTTTTTCTTTTTTAGCAAACATCGCTCGAAATAATTGATTGGTAGCTACAGAACAATGGGATCTTTTGAAATACTATGTGGAATTGCTGCCGTACTTCTTGTTGTTTACTATTATTTTACATCAAACTATGACTTTTGGAAATCACGTGGTATTCGCGGTCCAAAACCGATACCAATTTTTGGTAATTTTAAAGATGTTATGCTTGGTAAAAAGCTCCCAGGTATTTATTTAATGGAAATATACAATGAGTACAAAAATGAATCCATGATTGGAATATTCAATAGAAAGACACCCATTCTTATTGTAAAAAATCCAGATTTAATTAAGGATATTCTTATCAAAGATTTTTCCAAGTTCGCCGATAGAGGATTTCCTCGTGGCAGTGAAAAAGTATGTACAAATATTTTAAATTATATTAAATATTCGAATTATATAGGGAACACCGGGGACAAAAGTAACACGATACTCTGTGGACGAAAATAACATGTTTCAATGCTTAAAGTATAAGGGCTTAAAGTATAAGTCCCATAATAACTGTAAAGGCGATTATTATTACGTATGCCATAATTGTGATTCGGAATAGATTCCAATCTCTTTTATATAAGTAGTTATTATGCAATTTTTACACTATTATTTTGAATTAAATTATTATTTAGACTTAAAAAAGTACAAGACTGGTGTGGTATTAAGTATACCTATTTTATGATATTATTTATAATTATTTTGCTTAACGAAGATTACTTCTTTTAAGTTTTTCAAAGATAATAAAAATAAATATTTATTTTTTTTATTTTAATATAATATAATATAAATTTATAAAAAAGATATCTTGCTTATTAAAAGATTATAATAAAAGTTGCCTTAAGTTGAAAAAAGTCATATTTATTTTATTTTTCCGAAAATAAGAACTGATACTTTTATCCCCAGACTATGTTAGACTTTCGTCCCAGGTCCCCCCAAGATAAAAGTTAATAATCAACGTACTTGCGAAAAACTACAGTAGCTCTTTAAATATCTATCATTTGAGATTGAAACATAGGTATAATAATAGAGCAATAAATGTAGAGCTTTTCAACATATAATCTTTTTTTTATATCTCTAACGATAATTAATTAGTGACCTATAATACAAAAAATGATACTTTTGTCCCCGGTCTCCTATACATAAATGTATTTCGAATTATATAAGTGTGATAATTTTATATTCTTTACTACAATATTTTTATATTCTTTACTACAATATTTTCTAACAAATTAACATTTTCTGATAACCATTGAAAAATCATATTAGTTTTAAATAGTCTTGTATTCCTTCAATCAAATTGTTATAATTTAATAAAAATGAAAAATGTTATTTAATTATAATTATGTTTTTTATTATATCGTAGGTTGATCCACTGTCACAACATCTTTTTGGTTTAGAGCCTAAAAGATGGCGACCTTTAAGAACATGTTTATCGCCCGTTTTTACATCTGGTAAACTAAAAGAGATGTTCTCATTAATATCGGAATGCGCAGATCATCTTGAACAATATATAGAAAAATTAGTGAGCAAAAATGAACCTATAGAATTTCGTGAAATAATGGCAAAATATACGACTGATGTAATCGGTACTTGTGCTTTTGGCATCGAAATGAATGCTCTGTCGGACGAAGACAGCGAATTTCGTAGGATGGGAAGAATGGTCTTCACGCCAACTTGGAAAAGTATTTTACGGGCGACAATAAAACAATCTATGCCACGGTTCTCCGAAATACTCAATTATATCATATCATTACAAACGCAGGCCAGTCAATTTTTCATGCGCGTTGTCATAGAAATGATGAATTACAGAGAAACCAATAATATCATTAGACATGATTTCATTGATATTCTGCGCGAATTAAAAAAGAATCCAGATAAAATGGGCGATATCGGTGAGTGACAGTTATTTAGTATCATGAAAATTTTGTGTGATGGAAAAACTTTTTAAACAAAAATTATAAATTATTTATGAGTTTTGCATATATAATACCGAATATATAATAAGTTTACATAAACTTATAATAAGTTTTTTTAAAAGTATTGAACATTAATTGTTAAATAATAAATATTTTTTTCGTAATTGTTAATATTCAATGAAAATCATAATTAATAAAAAGAATTAATAAAAAAATATCACATTTCAGAGATGACCGACAGCTTGATAGCTTCTCAAGCGTTCGTATTTTTCCTTGCCGGTTTTGAAACTTCATCGTTGACCATGAGCCATGCACTTTATGAATTAGCATTAAATGAACAAATACAAGACAAGCTACGTGAGGAAATTGATCAAGAGTACACTAACCATGATAGCAATTTAACATATGAGAAAATTAAAAAAATGAATTATTTGGATAAAGTTTTCAAAGGTACGTCATTCAAAGAAGAAATTCAATAAAAGAAATATATGCTGTTGAGTTTCAGTGTCACTATAATATCAACAGTTTTATTACTAATAAATTAATTTTTAAAACATATGTATATACATTTCACAAATAACATTTCAAATAATTCTTTCTTACGTAATAATTTCTTTCTTACATTATTCTTAATATATGCAGAAACTTTACGAAAATATCCGGTAGTGACAATTCTTATAAGACAATCTACATCAAGTTATATTTTCGATGGTGCCAGACTTGATATACCAAAGGATCAAAAGGTATGGATTCCGGTTTTAGCGATTCACCGAGATCCGGATATTTATCCGAAGCCAGATGTTTTTGATCCAGAAAGATTTAATGACGAAGCAGTGCAAGCTAGACATCCGATGCATTATTTACCTTTTGGTGATGGACCAAGGAATTGCATTGGTAAAATAAAACACGTAGATTTAAATACATTTCCTTCAAGTTTTGTTTGTTTTGATTTACATGTAACAATATTTTAATCGAGAAACTTTTCTTATAATAATAATTTTCTATTTTCAGGTGCTCGTTTTGCCATTTATCAAACAAAGATTGGTCTTGTAAAGATTCTACGCAACTATAAAGTTGAGGTTTGCGATAAAACGCAAATACCCTACATAATTAATCCCAAAGCAACTATGTTAGCACCAAAGCATGGAATACATTTGAGAATAACCAAAATTAATCGTTAGTATGACTAAAATTAATCGCTTCGTTTAAGCTATAATACTACTCTCCAGAAGCAGAGGTGAAAAAAGATGAAGAAATATCTATAAATTAGAATTATAATAGCTATGCAAGGTCTATTCACTCGTAATCAAAATTTTAATAATATTCCAAATATAATAATATGTTCTAAAAACTAGGACGAACTCTCTGAAAGTGAATCAGTGTATTATCACTTATTACTGTATATTACTTATTACTGTGTATTATCACTTATACACAGGGTCCAGACCCTGAAAGGATGAGCTGTATGGAAGAACATAACTTACTTACCTCGTGACACACTTTATTCGGGCGTGTGTATGGATCGGGTCGAACGAATGTGAAGGGCCTGATACAGGTCAGCGACCGAAGGTCTGTTTAACTCTGCGTTTTTACGCCTATTCGTTCGGTGGTCCTTTTTCGGTAAAGGAATTTAATTCTTGTTATGCGGGATAGGACCTAGTGCAATCTCAGGGAAGAGAACAAGTTAAATAATTAAACTAAATCGAAAGGAATTGAAAAATTCTTTAAATTGTACGCGAAAATTTAAACGATAACACAAGGCATATACATATATTTTACTTGATGCATTTACCAAGATATATAGATTCTCATTTTTGAGAATTCTATAAAACCCTCTTTACCTCTCTGAAGAGACGTAGACAAGAAAAATATCGGGGCGAAGTCGCTGAATCGGGAATCGAACCCGAGTCTTTCGCTTGCCGGGCGATAAATATATGCATATGCTTTGTTCTCGTTTAAATTTTCGCGTACAATTAAAGAATTTTTAGGCATTACCATCCGCTGTGGCTCGGAGACGCCAGTTTTCTTATCTTGTTGTTTAATACATAACGAGCCTAATTCCTTTCGATTTAGTTTAATTCACGCGTAGCTGAAAGATCGCATTTCATTTTCCGAGTTATAAACAAATAGGCGAGAATGATATCGGTGTCGGAATAGCTCAGTGGTAAGAGCAGTCGCCATAAAAATCTTAAATGGCAACCCCTATTTTTTATTACATTTTCTTACAGCTGAGGTCATGAGCTTTCCAAAACACTACAATTAAATATCTTTTCATCAAATCTTTCCAAGTTATTAATTGCAAATTACATATTTCTTCTTTGAAACAACTATGTGTTTTCTTTACACCAATTGATTCCTCTCATTATTTTGTACATAAAAGTATTAAGGTAAGATAATCGAAAAATGAATATTTTTCAAGATATTTTATGATTCATATAAAATTGAGAAATGATTTCAAGCCTCATAATTTGGAACGTACTTGATGAAAAAATATTTAATTATATATGTAATAATAAATAGGAGTTGCCATTTATAATTTTTATAGTGTTCTTGACCGCGCTTTCCAAGGTCAAATAAATACCATCAGCTAATAGATGTTTTAAGCCATTTTTTTCTGTCTAAACCATTTTTTCAAAAAATTAATATTTTCTATTTATCCGATCCGGAACTTTGGCCCTACCTTGTATATATATTAAGGAATGCGTGCCCCACGCTATCTCTATGATAGCTCAGCACCACTTGTCGCGATAACCGAAAATTTGATTGCGATGTTCGAACAGTTAGCGAAGAATCGTCTAACACTGCGCACGATTTTGGCGAAGGCCTGCCGAGAGTAATTGTAGAACGTTCGCGAAGGATTGTCGAATGTATCGACTTTTTGGTCAATTTTTATAATTCGATAAATGTGCTGTCGATTAATAAATCAAACTTTGTATTAATCAAACTTTGTATTAATAAATCAAACTGTTAGTGAAAAGGTTTTCTGTACCAGTGAACATTTATTTCAACGTCCACAATTTGAATAAACGGCTACAAAACCACAGTTTTTCAGAAGCGATTTACCTACGATAAACTTTGTTAAGAAATAATTCCAGATTGTTTGCGTGAGATTTTCGTGAATAACTGTCGTATGTAATGAACGCAGCAATTGTTTTTACAGAATATATTAATCAGTTATATCGAGAATATCGAAAAGAGAATAAAATGAGCACGTGCTATCAGAGAAAGTTCTCGAACCGGAAGTACATCATATAGAACATTCTAGATCTTGCTCCAAAATTACTGACTCAACCATATTGCCGGTAAGCGCAAATTTGGAAAGCCATCTTTATATCAGGGCTATATTAATTTCATATCACTATCTTTTTCGTATTTTGATACCGTTTCCAAATCTTGAAGATTGATAACAAAAGATTTCTGTGATTATCGATCATACTTTCACTTGTGAGATTTATTTATCGGTGCCATCTTTAACCAGTTGAAGGATCAATATGAACCAAGAGAAATTGGAATCATTATCGATAAACGATTTGAGAGCTCTTGCAGCGCATTTAAAAATCGATACAAGAGGAGCGCGTTCTAATATTTTTGAGTCTCTTATAAATTATTATGAACGAGAAGGATGGCCAGAAATCACATGGACAGTCATCAACGGAAAGCACCCAAGAACCTAGGAGTGATTCATCCACCATATCATCGGGTGAACCTCACGCAGAAAGATCGGAGATGTCAACAATTCAGTCTATGATGCATACAGCGTCTATTATCTGGAGCAAGAATGCAAAATCCGCCAAATATCAGCTCTTTACCCGATATTCAATTTATTGTGAAGTCGGTTGTGCAAGCGTTACAACAGGCCCCTTCATCTTCATTTGCTAATGTGTCTCATCAAATTATAAGTGATATGCGTGAATCAAATGGCAATTCTTTTAACATTTGACAGCGTGTAAAATGTGCTGAGAAACTAATTCCTACTTTTTCGGAAAAAGAAGACGAAAACGTCGTTCGATGGCTTAAAAGAATCGCTAATATCGCACAGACATATCAATTTAGCAGTGATGTTTTGCTCTTGGCTGCCGTAAGTCAATTAAAAGAACGTACTTTAATTTAAATTGGTATAATCGTCAATCATTCGAATCTGTGTCTACTTGGGAGGAATTCAAATTCCAATTGAAACAATATTTTGAACGAAAGGAATCTTACACCGCAACTTTGGCAAGAATTAGCGCTTGCTTGAAAATTACACACAGAAAAATTTATTGATTTATTGACGACGAAGCAAAATTAAATTTAATGCAATCACTAACGCTCTCTGAAAAGGAAAAAATCTCTTAGCTAACGGAGTGAAAGATTTTAATCTCCGAAGAATGGTGCTGAATACTTGGATTGATAATGTTTCTGACTTTATTGAACACGTGCACAAAATTACAGCACAATTACAATTATATATTTTAGAGATTATTTTCAATCAATTATTTTGCGTATATCAAATATGCGTATGTCAATTTTAAGTACATCATATATTTGATAAAATATATGATGTACTTAAAATTAAAATTCCAAGGTATTCTTTTTTAAAAGTTTAACAGTTATGATCAAAGATAAAATATATATAGTTACTATAAAAACAAATACACAAAAAGGCAAGTAAAGCCACCGGCGTTAGAAGTTGACGCAAAAAAAGGAAAATGAATTGTAAACACGTGTTAAATTACTATCATGTTACTAATCACGAAATACATTAATTAAATAATATTTATTACGATACGCAACAAACTTGTATTAAACTTTTATGATAATTATATTATTATTATTTACTTATTACGTATTTTATATATATATATATATATATATATATATATATATATATATAAGTAATATAAGTAAAAGTTTAATATAAGTTTGTTGCGTATCGATATATATATATATATATATATATACATATATATATATATATATATATATATATATATATATCTGTTTAAGTTTTCGAATTTTTAACTTCTTTTTTTTTCTCTTTAAACCTAGTAATGGCTAAATTTCACTTTAAATTTCATTTTATTTAAGATAGAAATCTAATACAATGACAGAATTGCAGCATGTTTTATTTTAATTAAATCTGAACTTCTAAAATTTTCTTTGATTCTTTATACGTGAAACAAAATTTTATTTTATAATAAATAATGCAATAATAATGAAATCTATAATAGTAAATATGTAATGATAAAAACTTAATTAAATCAATAATTTTGACGTATAATATATAGTAATATACCGGATGACAATTAATAAATGATTTAGTAGTACAAAAGTGTAGTTGGCCTAGAAGTGCTAAAAATGCATATATTTTTTTTGCAGAAATATAAATAAATTTTACAAAAAGATGTGAAATCCTTCCAAAAAACCTTACAAAGGTAAAAAAAATACGCCAAGTACATAAAAAATATTCCACCTTGTATGCAACAAAACGTTTAATAAAAAAATACCCTTATAATAAATAATTTATAAAAATTTTCCCTCAAAAAATATATACAATAATTTTCCTAAATATATAATTTTCCTAAAAAAAATCAAAACTAAATATCAAATCAATGATTAATTAGCCAATTACATTGAAGCAATTGATAGGGATTTGTAATTTGAAATATTTGTCACAAATTTAATCTTGCATTTATATATTAGATTCTCGACAAAATAAAAATGATTTTCAAAATAAGTTCCAAGTAAATTTGAAACTAAAAAAATTAACACCAAAACAACTTACAAAAACTTGGCGTGCTCGGGTCGTAATTCACATATTTCTATAATTGAAATTAATTACAGGTATATAATTCACAAACTTTGTAAAATTATATGTATTATAATGTGACCCGAGCACGCCAAGTTTTTGTAAGTTGTTTTGGTGTTAATTTTTTTAGTTCCAAATTTACATGGAACTTACTTATTTTGAAAATTATTTTTATTTTGTCGAGAATCTAATATATAAATACAAGATTGAATTTGTGACAAATATTTCAAATTACAAATCCCTATCAATTGCTTCAATGTACTTAGCTAATTAATCATTGATTTCATATTTAGTTTTGATTTTTTTTAGGAAAATTATATATTTAGGGAAATTATTGTATATATTTTTTGAGGGAAAATTTTTATAAATTATTTATTATAAGGGTATTTTTTTTATTAAACGTTTTGTTGCATACAAGGTGGAATATTTTTTATGTACTTGGCGTATTTTTTTACCTTTGTAAGGTTTTTTTGTATAATATATATAATATAATATATTATATAATTCGGAATTTATTTTGTAATAAAGTATATAAATTTAAATTTACAAAACAAGATCGTAAAACAAAATTATTAGCTCACTGTTTATATTGCCAAGGTAGGATACTATGTTATTGTTAATTCATTATGGAAATATTTTAACATATGAATATATCTTATATATCCAATATATTAACGTATCGTAAGATTAAAAGATTAAATTAATGATATATCGTGATATATAACTATTGTATAATTAACAAGGATTGCCGGTTAAGAAAATTTAAAGCATTGATCGAAATATGTTTAATTATAATATTTTTAAAGAAATATTATTATAATAAGCATCAATGATCAAAAAATCGTAACATAATTAATTCTCTTATCCCCTTTTATGTACTCTCTGTTTCCATTTTTATTCGTAGTAATGAATGATGCGATTCGATAAAGATTTATCGTTGTGGAACATGTTTATGTTGTTTATCAAAAGATAATTAATTTTTAATTATTAATAATTATAGCAAATTATGTTTTGATACTAATCGTAGTCGTGTTTAAATTACAATATACGAGGCGTTTCGCACCACTACTTTATTATTCGAGTGTCACCATGCGAATAATGACAAAGCCCTAACAGAGCGCGCTACTGTTATTTTATATTGCCTAAGTCGAACATCGTATTATCGATAATTCGTTGCCGAGATATTTTTTATATTATAAAATATACACTAACGCGGAATATTAAATTATTAAAATGTTTTAATTTATTAATTAAAATTGATTATTTATTAAATAATTCATCATGGAGCTTTATGCATAAAATATCTAAATAATATATTATTGTAAAGCAGTTTATAAAATATTATTATCTATATAAAAGTATTAATTAATACTAGAATATTTATAGATATTTTAAGTATATTAAAATAAATTCCAGAATATTTTATATGTTATACTAATATAATTTGAAAATTTAAATAATTTAGATAATTTAGAATGAGAGAGAGAGAGAAAGAAAGAGATTCGCAATATAAATAAATGAAATTATTAAATAAATAAAATAAATAATTGCAGACCCGAGATAACGTCACATAAACAGAATCATTGAAACTGAAATTGAAATAGGTGTCACAGTACATCATAAAGTAATTATTGACGACAGCTGTGTTTCATAAAATGTCTCGCCGTCTATTGACGACAACAATTGATGGTAGTTAAAGAATTAACTATCCATTGATTTTAATAATCTGTTGTTGCAATACAGCGAAAATTAAATCAAACTTTAAATCTTTTCTCCAAAATATTTTATTAGAAGTGACATTGATTTATTGAATCCAATAGTTATCAAACTGATATAAATAAATTATAGAGGAATAAATTGTAAACAGATATTAATATTGGAACGTTTGTTCTTTACAATATTTCATTAAACATTCGACATGCATATTTTTGTATCTTATGTAAGATTTGCGCTTTAATGTATTAACTAGTATTAACTATTCTGTAAATTTATAAATATTAACACATACAATTGTAATTTTCTTTCAAGTCTTTTTTACATTATGTTTTGCAGCTTTTCCTATTTCAAATTATATATATAAATTTGTATACGTACTGATATTATTTCTAAAGAGAATAAATTTTTATAAATTTAATTTTTATAAATTTAAATTTATAAATATTTGTGAAAATATATATATTATTGTACATCCATTTAAAGAAAACATTATATAAACACTTGTTGAAATTATTAAAAATATTCTTATGCAGAATGTCTCTTTAATAATACAAAAACATTCTTGGAAATAAAAATGTTATATATTATTTAATATATGAATGAGTCACAAGAAGAGTTCACTGGTTAATATCATATAATTATTTTCAATATTATTTAACAAAATGTGATTAACGTGTTTATCTCAATTTTTTAGAAATAAAGTAATTGATTTATAGCGAGAGAAAGAGAAAATTTAGTTTTAGGTACACTAGTGCATATTATAAATGTTGCCACATATAAAATTACAGTAGTTAATTTAAATAATAAAGTAATTAATATTATAAGTTATTATAATATATTATATTATTTTAATTATAAAGTTGTATAAGTTATTATATAAGATTATTCAGTACAAATAACGATAATAATAGCTCGTAGAATTAATTATTTATTTTATTTTATTTATACAGTTATTTATACAGTTTACGTGCTATAGTACATTTATTGTATATTTATTTATATTAGTGTAAAAACGCTGCCGCGTTACAAATTGCTTGATTCAAAATGCATTATGTGAATGTACAGAAAACGTGTAAATCACTTTTTTTGAGTCCATTATTACTTTTCTTATAATCAGAATATTTTTTTATATAATAAATGTTCTTCTTATGCCAAAAAGAAAGTTACACAAAAATAAATTAATATAAGAAGCTAATAAGATATAAAGTTTAATAAAATTTATTAAATAGTTATATGTATATAACTATATTTATTTATATATAGAATTACTTTTGTTGTTGAAATTTCTTATTTCTTGTGAAATAACGAGTATCTCCGCGGAGAAAAATAAATTAAAACAGATTGGAGTTAATAAGACGTCATGGTAACTGATCGGATTGACCATTCAGTTACTACTGTGATTGCTAGTCAAACGCTACCATGTTATTTATCGCTCGATTCAAACAGCATTATATGAAGATTAGGGAAAATGTGTAATTGTGTATGAATAGTGGATTTTAAAAAGCATAGCACATAATAACATAATCGTACGAACGAATTGTCATAATATTTAATAACAGATATAGCAAATATTGAAGTGAATTCGATTATACGCTATGTGTGTTTGAATATGGCTCAAAATGTTACAAGATCTATAATTCTATAACTTCTTTGATCGTTTGTAATTTGATTGTGGTTATCTTTTTATAGACTGTTTTCTACTATAATATTAATAAAAAAGGAAAGCTAATAATAATTATATTCCTGTATAATATTAATAAAAAAGGAAAGCTAATAATAATTATATTCGCAATACAATCCAATGAATATGTACCACAGAAATTATTTACTTATTAAGAATTCTCTAATTTAATCTTAAGAAATATACTGTGATCGCGACCATAAAGCGAAATCTAAAAACATAATATTAGAAGATAATAACTTGCGATTTGTTAAAACTGAGTTTTAAAGAATTTATCGAAAAAATATGTATATATGTGAATTAATATCAATTCGATTAACACATCAGAATTAGTAGAGTGAGAAAAACAAGTAATTGAGGATTGAACGGAAACTGATTGAGTGCAAACGTTGATCAAAAATGCAAATTATGTTTGGAACAATTTTATGTGTTTTATTGAAAGGTTTAATATTGACAAAGGCAACTATCACGCCGAAGGATGATAACAGTTCAAACATCCTTCAGGAAGAAAGTATTTCCATGTATTCGGATTTAAATTTTACGCAGGTAGGAGATATTTTTTGCTTGATTAAGAAACAATTGAATGTTATTGCAGCTAGTAGTGTGACTAAAAATGAATGAATAAATTATATATTCTATCTATATAATAAAATAAGATAAAATATAACAATTCAATATAAAAGTAAAAAATATATATGATGTTGTAAAAAACAGATGGATAAAATTTCGAAATTTTGTTTACAAATGGATGTTATATAGTATATTAAAATTAATTAGAACGATATTTTAAAATTTGACTATATATTTTCTCTCTCTCTCTCTCTCTCTCTCTCTCTATATATATATATATATATATATATATATATATATATATATATATACAGGGTGCTAAAAAAGTATCGCATACGCTCAGTGCCATCCGATAGAGAATGAGAATTTAAGAAAAAATGTCTAATACTATTTTTCGATCCCATGAATAATTTCGCCGCATTGATTATTGTAAGTCAGTTAATCAGCACGGAGCTACAAGAGGAAGCCAGGGGCGAAGCGCGCAAAGTCTGCGGCGCGACGACTAGCGCGGTAGCCGTCGCGCCAGACTTCGCGCGCTTCGCCCCTGGCTTCCTCTTGTAGCTCCGCGCTGATTAATTGATTACAATAATTAATTGCGGCGAAATTATTCATGGGATCGAAAAATACTATTAGACATTTTTTCTTAAATTCTCCTTCTCTATCGGATGGTACTAAGCGTATGCGATACTTTTTTAACACCCTGTATATATAATTATATATATGATTATTATTTCTAAAAATAACAATTTTTTAATTTAATGAAGTTTTCTGTCTACTATCCGCTACATTAATATATACATACGATGACACTTCAATAAATTTTTATGTTATTTTTCTTCAATTTCTAAAATTTTATTATATTTCTAGATATTTGTGATATTTATAATATTTATTGATATATAATAAGATTTTAGTAGATTTTATTTTAAGAAATTAATTTAAAAAGTTAGCATTACTTCTTTGTGTTAAGATTAATTATATAACAGAACAGAGCTAAAGATCGAGATAGAAAATCTGTCTAATAAAAAAATTGTTTATCAAACATTCTTCAAAATGTATCTATTAACGTTAATATTTCGATCGATAATACATTCAATAACAATTGCTAGAATTTATATTAATTTTCATTGTACATATATCAATTCATATACAATTATATGCACATATTCTTATCAATTTATACTATCGGTTTATATTATCATTTTCAGGATTTGATTGTTAAAAATATAAATATAGGACACTTGAGAAAAAACTTGACAAGGATAAATGAAAGAATATATATAATTTCTACGATTAATATTTAATAATTGTATTTAATAATTGTAAAGAAACAACATTTTTAACCTTTTTATGCTTGAAATACAAACATTGATAGAACTTTAGTAATATCGGCAAATTTTTGAAAAAAATTTAAGTTACGTAAAATTGAGAAGAGTTAACTAACCTATCATGAAAAAGAATCAAATCGTTAGACAAAATTGTTTTAATAATTGCAAAGAGCTACACTTTCGCTTCTACTACTTACTAAAAGCTGTTATGAATCCTCATGATTGACTCTTGTTAACTGTTCGCGAATAAATACGCACTGTGCGGGAGGCGCGATACGAAGACTACAGTTTAAAGATATCACAAGATTGAGAATGATCACAAGCCACGACACGTATATTTTTTTGTATTTTTCATAGAATTTTTATTTTAAACACCACACAAGTAAATAAAAGAGTTTTACACAAAATTACATATATTTCAGATACCGAAATAATAAAGAAGAATCCGAGTGAACAAGCGGTCGTATATTAAGAGCGGTTGAACAAAGCGATTTGAGCGAAGCGGTTTTTTACGGAGAAAGCGGTTTTGTGAAAAGTGCGAGACTGCGACTGTGTGGGATCCACGCGCTGGGCCCATTATATATCGAACTCGATTTTGGGCCCCGTTGCGACGTGGACCAATTAATTTCAGAATTTGGCAGTGATCTCAGGGCGCCGCTCGTAATTGGCCGCCGATGAGGTCAGGAGTTAGATTTTTAAGAGTTGCCATGCGCATGATCCTTTTCGATCAGCTGATTGGCGATCAGCTGATCGTGACGTATGGGCGCGCATGTCCGTCTGTCGCTTAGATTCCGGCAACGGTTGACAATGTTATTATCAACTGTTTATAGTAAACATTTCTTATGTGTCGAAAAAAAACGAGAGAGAACTCGAACGGTCGAGTTTTTGTCGAAAATAGATTTTATGAGAAGTTTCTCGACGCCCGTTAATTTCGAATTTTCGGGTTTTACTATAGAAAATGCGGATTTTATTTTACGCGAATTTTTACATTGAGAAAATGATTATGAATTTCGAACATTAACCTACATTGATTGATTTTCTTTTTAATATGAGTTATGTTTGATATACAAGATGTAAAAAAAAATAAAAAATAGATTATATAAAATAGATTATATAAATTATAAAATTAAACGAAAAGTTACCATTCGTTTTTTATTGGCTTAATAAAATAGATTTTATAATATGAATAAAACTATATTGCATTTAATATACAGGGTGGGGCATTTATCTTGAGACAAGATAATATCTCGATTGGAGTCGATTATTTTGAAAAAAGTTTTAGACAAAAGTTGTATGGTTTCAAGGGGGACATAAGATGGTGTCATTAGTTTGATCTTGAAGAGCCACCTGAAGGACACGCGAAGGACAGCTCCAACTTTTTAAATGGGATACCCTATATGCTTTTGCATATTCTTATAGCCCATCTCAAGAGCTTTCCAAAACACTATAATTAAGTTAGTTTTCATTAAGTACTTTCCAAGTTATGAGGCTTGAATTCATTTTTTAATTTTACATAAACCGTAAAATATCTTGTAAAATATTCATTTTTCGATTATTTTACCTTAATACTTTTATGTACAAAATAATGAGAGGAATCAATTGGTGTAAAGAAAAGACATAGTTATTTTTAAGAAAAAATATGTAATTGTTAATTGCAAATTACATATTTTTTTTCAAAACAACTATGAGTTTTTTTTACACCAATTGATTCTTCTCATTATTTTGTACATAAAAGTATTAAGATAAAATAATCGAAAAATGAATATTTTACAAGATATTTTACGGTTTATGTAAAATTAAAAAATGAATTCAAGCCTCATAACTTGGAAAGTACTTAATGAAAACTAACTTAATTATAGTGTTTTGGAAAGCTCTTGAGATGATCTACAAGAATATGCAAAAGCATATAGGGTATCCCATTTAAAAAGTTGGAGCTGACCTTCGCGTGTCCTTCAGGTGGCTCTTCAAGATCAAACTAATGACACCATCTTATGTCCCCCTTGAAACCATACAACTTTTGTCTAAAACTTTTTTCAAAATAATCGACTTCAATCGAGATATTATCTTGTCTCAAGATAAATGCCCCACCCTGTATATACCATTTAGGAATGATTTATGTCAAACCGGCATTATTAAGCCAATAAAAAACGAATGATAATTTTTCGTTTAATTTTATAATTTATATAATTTATCATTAAAAGCACCACAAACAACCGCTTCAACGATATTCACATTTTATAATTCTTTTCGTATGTTATACTTCATGAAGGATATTTCAATGTTCGAGAAAAATAATCATCATATACTAAATTTCAAATCTGACCGGAGTCATTCTGATAGTATTGTGAGAAATGAGCGAGAAGTCGATGAAGTTACATTTGCAAATATTTCTATCATCCCAGAATCTATCGGTAAGTTACAAAAAAATGCATCAAACATTAATAACATAATCTATGACGAAAAAGTGTAAATATAATTTAAATTTAAGAGAGAGTGGAAATCAACTCTAAAAATATCTTCCAACAGTGAAAAAAATATAAATTCTATTTTGTCCAAAAAAGAAATAAAAAGACATAATACAAACATAACATTGTACATAAAAATTGTCATGATTTAAGGTAAAATCAATTTTAATAATTTGCTATTTGGTTTTAAAGCAATCGCAAATATTATACTTTTGATTTCTTAAGTTACAGGAATTTTTCGAAAAGTACTTCTTATTTTATTGAAAGTTATTTATTCGTTTTTGCCATGAATAACGATTACTTTTCCAAATCTTAAATGAAAAAAATTCTTATATTATTTTTTTAAAGGTCAATATTATGTTAATTTCCATATTTTGTAGTTTGTTTTTTTATTTATTTTTTCTCTTTCCTTTACCCTGGTAGAAATTTTGATCGAGCGTTTGTATGGCACTGGTCAGCGTGCCACACTGCCACTTAAGGAGCTTGTATAACACGCTGGTAAGAGCCATCCTCGAAATCATCATGTTTTGTCCGCTGGCGCCACGTTGAAATGAATTTTATGTGGTACTAACATGGCATTAACATAGTCCTAGTAAGATATTGTCATAGGGCAGATGCGAAATTACTGTAATATAGCATAATATTGCTTTACGAAAAAATACTACTGAACTATTTGACTACTGATAAAAAACAACTTCCTATACAGCACCAAGTCGCCTAAAAATATTACTAAAACTGGAAAAAAAATTCTAAAATCCAACAAGGAAAAAAATTTGGAATCCCACAAAAAATCCATATTATTAAATATTTTTTTAAATTCAGTTTGTCAGAAATTAAACTAAATTAAATTGATAAAGTGATGTTAAGAAGAAAACGTGGTTTACTCGCACACAATCAGAGAGCCATGGTTCTCTAATCGTGTACGTGAGAGCAGCGTCCTTTTTTTGGAGATACTACTCACAAAAGAAAAAAAATATACTTTAGATCTCATGTGTGTACCAGTCCTTTATATACACTTCATAAAAAATTGAATACGAGTTTAGTTAAGTCTGGTGTCGCCGTATTGCGGCAAGTAAAGAAACACGTGTCGTATATTGTATTCCTTTAATGTTATCTTTTTTGATAAAGCGAAAAGATGTCTAAGCATCTGACGTGGCGCAAGTATGGACCGCATCAGAAGCCCAGTCAAATTCCAATCTGCGCCCGTTTAATTTTATAATAATATTACGCCATTTATATATCAGCCGCGACTATAGATCTGGTGTGGATTTTTTCAGTTTTTGAAAATAAGGCTATGACGTTATGGCGCCGGCAAAGCAATTTCTACCAGGGTATTTTCACATTAAATTGTTCTTTCTGATTTACTGAGATAGTCCATTTAATCTTACATATAATTATGTTAACATGTACGATCTTAAAATCTTTAGAAAGCAGTTTAAACAAGCCAACATCTCTCAGAGCATTTGTACAATTCGACAGTCAATTCACAGGAAAAGTAAATGACATTTTTGTGACATTGAGGTAAAGAATCTAAATTTTCAGTTTGTATTCTTTTATTTTTCTCTCTTTTTTTTAAAATTTAACCACATAAATATATCAAAATGTTAATCCTATTATAATTTTACTAAATATAAAAAGACTGAAATGTTATTTTTTCATAGATGGAACCAACCTAAGTTTAGCGGTGAAATAATACAAGGGTATACAGTGCAATGTTTGATTATGGAGGACTTAAAAGAGATTCAAATCTGTGAGGATAAAAATATCACAACTACAGAATTGGAGCACACGATTCATAATCTAACATTTAACACGACATATTATTTTCGAGTACGTGCGCATACTAAAATTGTTGCTGGACCTTATACGGATTTAATCAATGTGTCGACTACACATGAAAATCCAATACCTAAATTATTATTAACAACGTATCTAGGTATCCAAATATGGGACGTGGATTTAAACACTATTACTAATTTTGAAATGTCGCCACAGTACGTATACTGATAAAAAAATAGTTTGAATTATGAAATTGCTTTTGACACTATAAAGTTAATGTTAATATTATTACTACGCACAAGTTTATCATTAACATTATAGCACAAGTTTATTATCATCATTATAGTAATAATAACTATAAAATTAAAAATCTCAACTATAATTTTTTTAATATACTATTATAGTTGGCTCCTTTTTTCAGACCAGAATTAATAGATGTCGTTTATTCGATATCAGAATATAGAATTTATTGGATAACCCGAAGAGACCTAATGACATTGAAGATTAATGAAAATATTATCACAAAAATATATAGCTTTGATCATGATTTACATGATCTCTGCATTGACTGGGTAGCAAGAAATCTATATTTGACCTATCAAGAGTCAGACTACTCTTACATTGTAAAGTTCGACTTAACAATATGGGAAAATGGCATAATTAAATTTGATAAGATTTTCAAAACAAAAATTGTGTTTGTCTATTTAACTGTATTACCGTCTATGGGGTACGTTTACCTAAAAACCGTTCGCCTAAAAAAATAATTTTGCATTAAAGATTTATGCAAATTTGTAATTTTTTTATAATTTTACGTGGTTTTATAATTAAAATCATAAGTAAAAGATAATAATAAGTTATTATATAATTATAAGAATTTCGAGTTTTTACTACATATAAGTTTCTGTTTTTGTTAAAATAATGTTTTATAATGAGTAAAATAATTATAATAATTATTTTTTAGAATTTCATATTTCATATCATACAATTGGATGGCTAAAAGATATGGTATAATAAAATATCATCTCGATAGTAAAAACGAGCAAATTGTTGAGATAAATACTTCCGCTTATCACTTATTTTATTATACAAATGATGATAATAATATGATAATTGATAACATGAATAATGAAGAGCCATTAATTTACTGGTTAAGTGATTGGAGTATAATTATATCAGACATTGATCTTTCTATGTTCACTATAATTTTACGGAGAGACAGTAATAACATCAAATTCCAATCTATGACGATTGACAAAACAAACATTTACATTTTAGCACATGATAATTCAGCATATTATTATTCTCAGTCTGAATATACACTCTACGTTGTGAAAAAGAAATATGCAAGTCTCAAGAGCTTCTCAACAGCAAAATATGTTAAAAAGATACCAATAAGCTCAGATAAAAATATGTTTTATAAAAAAATTTATGCTTTTGATAAATCTTCACAACCATATCCTCCAATGAGATGCCTGACACCTGACGAAAAAGTTTATAATTTTGAGAATGTGACTGCAACGACAGACAGCATCATTGTATATCTTCCAGAGCCAGTTGTAAAGAGTGGATGCAAAAAATATAATTTACCAACTACTATATATACTATCTCCGTAAGCTGTTTAAACAACAATCTTAACAAGTCTGAAAAATTCACTGTGCTGACAGGCGAGCGAAATTACAAGATTCAGAACTTAGCACCATTTACAGAGTACAAGTTGAAGTTTACTTTAAGCAATTTTTACTTTGATCAATTATCAATAAATCCATTCGATTCGAATGTGATACCAATAAAAACTTTGGGTAAACTTAATGCACCAGAAGACATAAGTGTTCTAGCTTTGACGCCTACTATAGCAGTAGTTCATTGGATGCCACCCAAAAAATTGAACTTCATGGTTGTGACCTACGAAGTGCATTGGATGTTAGTGAACGACACGCAACAAGAGAATAAACAATTTATCAATGTGCCGAAACGTATGGCAGACGGCAGATTTTTCACAAAGATTAACTTGTCGCTACCAGTACAAGATTACTTGATATACGTGCGTGTGTATCCAATTAATTTCAGCGATTTTTACAACGAGAGTAAAAGAAAGATCGATTTCATATACTCAGAACCAAACAATATTACTATGAGCGAGGCCAACATAAATAGCATGGACATTTCATGGATCTCAAACATTAATCTGACGATCTTTTTTACACTACAGTACAAAGATATTGCAGCAGAAGAGTGGCAAGCAATTAATTGTATTAAAATAAATTATAACGAAGAAATAATATATCATATCAAAAATTTACAATCGGGAACTTTATACCAGTTTCGCTTGATATTGAGATATCCTGAATATGACGAAACTTTTACATGGCCGGCTGATGAAAGATTTATTTTTTCAACACATGGTAAGCAAATGAAATTACCCATACAGCACAATAAGATTGTAGATGTATTGAAAAATAATTTCATTGAAACATTGCAAATTGATTGCAAAACTTTGCTGAGTCATTGTTATAAAATGTGATAAAGTTAGGATATCCGCATTTTTCAATGAAACATTGTAGCAATATTACAGTTTAATATATTGAAAAGAATGCAATGTTATTACAATCATTTAATAATATTACGTATAAAATATTTTTGTTTTTGATGGATAAATATCTTGAAAACATATAATTAAATTAAAAAGCTCGATATAAATAGAAGTTTGCAATATCTAAGATAATCATATCTAAGATAATATATTGCAAAATTATATTTAAACGTAATCATATAAAATATGTTTTTATATAAAATTATTTGAAACTCTTACTTACGAATCATTTTTTTTTATTTTAAATGTTCTATATACTCTTATAATGGGTACTTTGTATATATATCTCTTTCTCTAATGGTTAATTAATGTTTATACATATAAACATTAGTTATAAAATTAATTAAACATTATTAATCATATTTTTATTTAAAAATTTTAAAAATCCATTATATTTATATTTATTTATATGAGAAAAACATAAAAATACATTGAAAAATAAAATGATAGATATAAAAATATCTATTCTTAATATAATAAAAAGATATCGTATTCGTACATAAAGTAAAAATATATCATAAAATATATTTTAACATTGATATAAAATGTTATCTATTTTAATAAAAAAATAGAAATGCTTATCTTTAGCTTAAAATTGTATTTACTCGACTGATATTATTTCTGTGTCATTAATTCGTTTGACTTCTGCAAAAAAATAAAATTCATCGCATATATATAAATATAAAAATATATATTATTACATTATTTTTATAAATAAATTAAAGAGTGTTATAGTTTCCCAATGGTTTCAAAATATCAATATTACATTGCTAATACCCAATTCATATTTTGTTAATTTATATTTCTACAATGTTTGTGTAATGTTGCATTGCAATTTGTGATATTGTAATATTGTTGCAAAGTAGTTGTAACATTCTGTGCTGCATAGATATTATAATATGATAAACTAATATTTTTAAATGTGAATAGGCCTAAAATTTAAAAAAAATAAATTTTTCTAATAAAGTTACAAGTAAAAATAAATTTTTAAAAACATACACATAGGAAGATATTAAAATTATATTTTTGCTTAATACAGATATTTCGGACACTTCTGGAATAATAACGGAAAATTATTACTTATTATTGATGTTAGGTTATATCGTTATAGTTATTATAATCTGTTTCTGCTACATTTATCGTTGTAAGTATATTTGATATACGTATCGTATACTTGAATTGTAGATTAGAGATGAATTGTAGATGATACATATATATCTGATATAATATCTAAAAATTTACTAAAAATAGTAATTTACTTATATAAACGAATAAATTTACTAACAATCAAAAAATTTTATAATACATATTATTACATAATTAAGTTGAAATTTTATAACAGTGTGTCGTCAACACAGAGGTAATAATGAACAATTTCTGTCTTCAACAATGATCGATACAGAAATGGAGATTCTATATAAAGAATCCTGCCGAAATACTAAATTCGATATGATTTACAGTCCTATGTTACATTATAATCCGGATGAATGTGCGATAACTAAAATCGCACGTAAACAAATTACATTTACAAAACTTATTGGTAGTGGCGCATTCGGACCGGTAAGAATTAATTTTTTCAAGCAATGTTTCAAATTAATTTCTGGATCAACAAAACAGATATGTATTTTCTAATACAGATATATATTACATAAATTTTTACAATAGATTATAAGTAATATAAAATATAGAGACAACAAACATGCACTTTACTATATATTTTTCGTTGAATTATTCAATATAATGTAAAATATAATATTACTTGAATTTACACTATACATATTCCAATAAAGTACGTATGTAAATTTGTGTGAAATATTTCGCAGGTGTTTCAAGGAAAGGTGAAGAACTTAGAAGGATCGGGCACAGAGATATCCGTTGCAATAAAAACGCTTCGGAAAAATGCTTCTTCCCATGAGAAAAAAAAATTGTTAAAGGAAGCCAAGCTTATGAATCATTTTCGACACAAACATATATTAAGATTATTGGCCGTTTGTTTAGATGAAGATTCTCCATTACTAGTGTTCGAATTGATGGAAACTGATGATCTGTTAAAATATTTGAGAGATTGTCGAAATTTAGAAGCGTCAGATTCGCATGCTCTGCGTTTGCAGGATTTGCTCGCCATGTGCGAAGATGTTGCGCGAGGTTGTTGCTACTTGGAAGAGTTGCGCTTCGTGCATAGAGATCTAGCGTGTCGCAATTGTTTAGTATCTTCGAGAAATCGCGAGAATCGTGTCATCAAAATTGGAGATTTTCGACTAGCTAGAGATATTTACAAGGATTGTTATTATAGCATGGTAAATAATTATAATTATAAGTATTTAAAAAAATTAATTATTAATAAAATCAATTCTTTTTTAATGCTTTCCATTTTTTAAATCATAATATGCATTTTTTCTTTGAATAGTAACAAATATAATAAATAAATTGTTATTATTTATATAAAACAAAATATAAATGTTTTTTATTTTGCACATATTGAAAATGGACAACTTCAAAATGAACAACTTCATTCAGAAAATTAAATTTTTGTTAAAATCATGTTTTAGAGAGGAGAAGATTTGTTTCCTGTTCGCTGGATGGCACCCGAATCTTTGATCTTCGAAATATTTTCTTCTCAAAGTGATGTTTGGTCATTTGGTGTTTTAATGTGGGAAATTACATCATTGGGTGAGCAACCTTATATTGCCAAGACTAATGAAGAAGTGATAAATTATGTACGTGCTGGAGGCAGGTTGCCGATAACTCTTAACTGTCCGTCAATATTGTACCAGTTGATGCTACGTTGCTGGAATACAGCGGATACTAGACCAAATTTCGAATTTTGTCTGAACAATATTATAGCATTAAGAGAGAACATTGAAGATGCTTTACTGAAACCAGTCGATACTATTTAGCCGATATTATAATTAAATTAATGTTTATTTTCCAAATGATCTAATAAATCTTACTGAAGGAAAAATATTTCTAGATAATGTGTTTTAAATTTAAATTTTATTAGAAAATCATATTAAAAGATAAAGAAATAATATAAGATAAGAATATAATATATAAGATTAATAATATAAGATTTTAAGATGAAGAAATAATATGATAAATTTTAAATCTATATTTAACATCTGTACATCATATAAAATTTGTATAAAAACTTTTTTTAAAGTTTATATTTTTAATTTGAATAGGATTATAAGAAAACATAATTGAATTTTTTTAGCTATATATATATATATATATATATATATATATATATATATTTTTTTTTTAATATTATATTTGCTGAAATCATGTTACATATTAGAAAAGAGGAAGTCTTTTTCTTATTAAAATATTTATGGAACATTTAATTATATATTTTGAGATTTATAACTTTATATTTATTCCAACATAATTTTGTTTAAATGGCTTGATAACTGTTTCAAAAAGTTAAAAATTAAAAAATTAAAAATTAGAAGGAAAAATTGGAAAGTTAAAAATCTCTCTTATATCTAAAATCGATAGAGATAGTGAAAAATCGATAGAGACGTGATAGAGATAACAATTTTAAATTTACAACTATCATTTACTTGCAACTTTTCTTCACTTTCTTTTTAGATTTTTTGTTTGTATATTATTATAAAAAATTTTTCTGTTTGTAGAGATGTTTTGAAAGATAATATTTATAGGAATATTATATTATATATCTTAAAATATTTTAATCTAATATAATAGAATATATTTTAATTTGTAATATTATAATCTATTTAAATATTTTGCAGAACAGTGTCATTCTTTTTAATAATAATATATGATTCTTTTAATAATAACGTATCTCTTACCTTTGTAATTTGTTCGTAGTAATCCTTAATCCATAAATGGTAGAATATATTTTAATTTGTAATATTATAATCTATTTAAATATTTTGCAGAACAGTGTCATTCTTTTTAATAATAATATATGATTCTTTTAATAATAACGTATCTCTTACCTTTGTAATTTGTTCGTAGTAATCCTTAATCTATAAATGATTTTACAATGTCCATTCAATATCTTTATCAGATAAATGCAACAGAAAGCGGGATATCGTATTAAATTTTCATTTATAATGTATACATTTATTACGTTCTAGTTTACGATTGAAACATATTATCATGCTGTATGTTATCTAAAAAAAACATAAACTAAATTGCAAACAAGAAAATAAAAATAACGTTTGTTATTTTTATTTATTGATTATAAAATATATTATTCTTTATTAATTTAATATATTATTAAGACTTATAATTACGTATTATTTTTGACTTATAATTAAGTGTTATTTATTGATATAAAATGTAATATAAAATATTACTTGGAATTGCCAATAATCGTCATCAAATTTATACGGTGAATGATATTTGTGATATTTTTCTGTGAAAATATTTAACGGATAATTTAGCACGCGCGATACCTTTCTTATATAAAAGTACTTTGCATTATTCCAGTCTTTGTATTACTTAAAATAATAAAAAGATATCCATTATATATATACAGGTATACATAGTTATTTAGATAATTTTTTGATTTTCGAACGTTTTGTATATTCTATTACAGTTTTTGTACAATATTAATTAATTTTTTCATGATTTAATAATCACTCGGTTGGAAGCAGATTGAAAGCATCATCACATTTTTTAACGCATCTTTTCGAAACGTTGCGCGATTTTCAAAAACGAGATCTATATTACAGATTTCCTATTAATTAACAATGTTAATTAAAACTCTGTTAATGATTAAAACTTATAAAATGAAAGAATGCAACTCGGACTATGAAAACTGTAATAGGATATACAAAATGTTCAAAAATCAATAAT
Organism: Camponotus floridanus; assembly: GCF_003227725.1. Taxonomy (NCBI): domain Eukaryota; kingdom Metazoa; phylum Arthropoda; class Insecta; order Hymenoptera; family Formicidae; genus Camponotus; species Camponotus floridanus. The sequence continues at coordinate 215,660 of NW_020229305.1, read as the reverse complement.
TAAGTATCTAAATAATTATCACTGTGAAACATTTTGTAAAATATTAAGATATTTACATAAAAATATAAATTAATCTAAAGTCTGAAATAGTCTTTCATTTTACAAAGAGTTTCAATCATTAGCAGCACACATTAAATAATTTTCCTATGATTTTATTTTATTTTTTTATTATCGTTCGGAGGCTGAAAACGCATAATAAAACGAATCGAATAACAAAATCAAATAATTAACGTAACTAAAAGCCTTTTGTTTTTTTATGGAATTAATAAAATAATGCATTCATATGCACTCTCTCTAAAAATGAATCAGTACATTATCATTGAAAACAGTAAACAGAGTTACTGATACAGCAGTTATAAGTTATTATAGCACTGTAAATCAATAATATTTCATTGGAAGAATTAGTAATGTTGGCTGTTTTAATCAGTAATATTAATTTATCTACCTCGTATAAAATTAAAAATTTTATTTATATTTACATGCGTATTAGAACAAGAATGTTAAATAGATGATAGTTATTTTACATCTTTAACATATAATGAACAGTTCATTTTCGTTTATTCACAGGACATTTACTTGTCCGACTTATAAAATCGATTTAATATCTGAAGTTCTTCTATTGAAATTGTATCAGAAATTAAATCGAAGTAATACTTTTAATTTTATCTGTCGCCCTTTGCAAACTTTATATAATTCTCATGACTAAAACTTAAGTACGAGAAAAATAGCGCATCGAAGCGGTATAAACGAACGAACTAGCGATTACTAATTTTACAGTGAAATTTTACTTCTACTGATTATAATTAGTGAGATATAAGATAAAGTAATAAAAAAGAAGCGTTAGAGATCTACTAGAGATTAATGAAATACTGATTCTTGGTGATTTTATTCATATAATTGTAAATAGAAATTAATAATTTTTTCGTAATAATTATATGTATATGTATACATATATATACAGGGTGACCCATTTTAATTTAGGCAGCCAAATAACTCGAAAAATAAGCACACTACGAAAAAATGGTTAGAATCAAAATTTCGTCATTTCGAGGGGGACGTACAATGACGTTAAAATCAGCCCCCCCACCCCTCCCCCTGGGCGGTGAGGGGGGGCAAGTTTGAAATCTTAAATGGGAACCCCTATTTTTTATTGCATATTCCTGTAGCTTATCTCGAGAGCTTTCCAAAACACTATAATTAAGTACCTTTTTATTAAGTACTTTTTGAGTTATAAGGCTTGAAATAATTTCTTAATTTTACATAAACCATAAAATATCTAGTAAACCATTCATTTTTCGATTATCTTACCTTCATACTTTTATGTACAAAATAATGAGAGGAATCAATTGGTGTAAAGAAAACACATAGTTGTTTCTAAGAAAAAATATGTAATTTGCAATTAACAATTCCATATTTTTTCTTAAAAACAACTGTATGTTTTCTTTACACCAATTGATTCCTCTCATTATTTTGTACATAAAAGTATGAAGGTAAGATAATCGAAAAATGAATGGTTTACTAGATATTTTATGGTTTATGTAAAATTAAGAAATTATTTCAAGCCTTATAACTCAAAAAGTACTTAATAAAAAGGTACTTAATTATAGTGTTTTGGAAAGCTCTCGAGATAAGCTACAGGAATATGCAATAAAAAATAGGGGTTCCCATTTAAGATTTCAAACTTGCCCCGCCTCACCGCCCAGGGGGAGGGGTGGGGGGGCTGATTTTAACGTCATTGTACGTCCCCCTCGAAATGACGAAATTTTGATTCTAACCATTTTTTCGTAGTGTGCTTATTTTTCGAGTTATTTGGCTGCCTAAGTTAAAATTAGTCACCCTGTATATATATATGTGTGTGTGTGTGTGTGTGTGTGTGTGTGTGTGTGTGTGTGTGTGTGTGTGTGTGTATGTATATGTATATATGTATATATATTATAATTTGAAATTAATAAAAATTATTTTATTTTGTCTATATATTAAAAACGTGAAAAATATGTTTCTTTAACTATGGTTTTAAATACGTTTTTATAGAAACGTTTCTCATTAATGTTTTATGGTTAAAAAATATTTTAACAATGTTTTATAACACATTGTTGTCATCAACAAATAACTTTAAGATTTTCGTCATCTATTGACAATGCGAAATTAAAGGTTAACTGTCGTTTGATAAAAAGGTTAACTGTCGTTTAATGCTATCTTGTTGCAACGCAGCGGGAATTAAATCAAACTTCAACTTTTGTCTGGAAAATATTATAGTTCTAAAAAGTGACATAGAAGAGATGATATATTGAATCCAATAAATATTGTTATATGTATTATTTAACTGATATAAATAACTTAATTAATGAAGTAAAAATTGTAGATGGATATGCATGTATTAATACTTGAATGTTTATTTTCTTACAATACTTATTAGATATTAAACATGTGTATTTTTGTATTTTATATATTATATAAGATCTGCACTTTTTAATGTAATATTTACTATTTTGTAAATTCATAAATGTTAACACATAATTATAATTTTCTTTTCAAGCTTTTTTTATATTATGTTTTGAAGCTTTTTCCTATTTCAAACTGTATTTATAAATCTTTGTACATACAGATATCATTGCTGTGGAAGGAATAAATTTTGATAAATTTATAAAATATTTGAAAATACGTCTATTATTATGTATGAATTTAAAAAAAGATTATTATATAAATACTTGTTTAATTATTCTTATAATAGAGGTATAAGACTCGAAATATAAAATTAACAAATTAGTTTCAATAGCAATACGAGTTAACGTCAATGTCTGACACATTTATTTATTTATTATACAAAAAAAGACATGAAACAAATAAAAAATAAAAATAAAATTAAACGAAGGAATAGCGAACGTTTCGATCCTATTTTTGGGTCATCTTCAGCGCAAATGTGATGATGTGGTAAAAATATAACAAAGGTGTTACATATCTGAATCGATGAGATAGGATGCGGTCCAAAGTAATACTAAATGTCTCGGTATCTTATTATCTTGACGATGGCTATGTAAAATAAAGGTGAAACAAGATAAATGGATAATATAAACTAATATATAATGAAACGACTAGTCTTTAACAGATAGATGTGACTAATTTATAAACGGTAAAGTGAGTCAAAGGATATATAAAAATGTATACATAAGCAAAGTCGCAGACCTATTTGTTATGATAGAAAATATTTGTTATGATAGAAAACTAAGTTAAATCTTTGACAAGTCGTTCTTTGTCTTTGGAGATGTTGACTTGTTTCCATTTGTCTCCTCGACTCGCCATTATCTTCGATGCCTGGAAGTATGTTTCAATTTCATGGTTTTAACTTCTGATTTCTTTAATTTTTATTTCTTTTTGACTCTATGTTCAGTTTATATTTATTTAAAAAAATTTTTTTAAAAATGGACATTTAACTCTTTGTATCTTTTTAATCTTTTTACGTTAAATTTTAATATTTTTTCCATTATATATTAGTTTACATTATCCATTTATTTGAGCTGAAAATGACCCAAAAATAGGGTCAAAACGTTCGCTATTCCTTCGTTTAATTTTATTTTTATTTTTTATTTTTTATTTGTTTCATGCCTTTTTTTGTATAATAAATAAATAAATGTGTCATAACATCGACGCTCGACTCGTATTGCTATTGAAACTAATTTGTTAATTATTCTTAGATATTCTTAACAGAATTATTCTTAATTATTCTTAGCAGAAGCTTCTTTAACGATATAAAATCGTTTAATATATAAATGGACTGAATAAGTCACAAAAGGAGACTGGAGCATTACAAAAATATTTTCACGTAATTAAAGTGTTTATCATTTTTTTGGAAAGTCACTATATTGACTTACATAACATAATACTCGATGTTCATTGGTCCATATGGTCTCATATTATGTATATGCTATGTAATCTCGTGTGTGAAGACCCTAAGATGTCAAGCAACATATGATCAGATTGATCATTCGAAGTCAGTTACTACTGTGATCGCTAGCCAAAAGCACTATCGCGTTACTTGTTGCTTGATTCAAACGGCATTATATGAATATCACAGGACGTGTAATTGTGTATGAATAGTGGATTTTAAAAAACATAGCACGTAGTAACACAATTGTACGAACGAATTGGCATAACTACATTTTTAATAAAATCAAAAATATAGCATATATTTAAGTGAATTCGATTACAAGCTGTGTGCTTCAATATGGATGAAAATGTTACAAGATCTATAATTCTATAACTTTTTTGATCGTTTGTAATTTGATTGCTATTATCTTTTTATTGACTGCTTTTCTATAATATTAATAAAAAAGGAAAGCTGATAATAATTATATTCCTGTGTTCGCGATACAATCAAATAAATGTGTATCATTTTGCATTGTCATTTGTTCTTTTAAAAAAATAGAAATAATTTATTTGCTAGGAATTCTCTAATTCAAGTGAAATAACGAGTATCTCTGCGGAGAAAAATAAATTAAAACGGATTGGAGTTAATAAGACGTCATGGTAACAGATCGGATTGACCATTCAGTTACTACTGTGATCGCTAGCCAAACGCTACCACGTTATTTATCGCTCGATTCAAACAGCATTATATGAAGATTAGGGAAAACATGTAATTGTGTATGAATAGTGGATTTTAAAAAGCATAGCATATAGTAACATAATCGTACGAACGAATTGTCATAATATTTAATAACAGATATAGCAAATATTGAAGTGAATTCGATTATATGCTGTGTGCTTGAATATGGCTCAAAATGTTACAAGATCTATAATTCTATAACTTCTTTGATCGTTTGTAATTTGATTGTAGTTATCTTTTTATAGACTGTTTTCTACTATAATATTAATAAAAAAGGAAAGCTAATAATAATTATATTCCTGTATAATATTAATAAAAAAGGAAAGCTAATAATTATATTCGCAATACAATCCAATGAATATGTATCACAGAAATTATTTACTTATTAAGAATTCTCTAATTTAATCTTAAGAAATATACTGTAATCGCGATCATAAAGTAAAATCCATAAACATAATATTAGAAGATAATAACTTGCGATTTGTTAAAACTGAATTTTAAAGAATTTATCGAAAAAATATGTATATATGTGAATTAATATCAATTCGATTAACACATCAGAATTGGTAGAGTGAGAAAAACAAGTAATTGAGGGTTGAACGGAAACCGATTGAGTGCAAACGTTGATCAAAAATGCAAATTATGTTTGGAACAATTTTATGTGTTTTATTGAAAGGTTTGATATTGACAAAGGCAACTATCACGCCGAAGGATGATAACAGTTCAAACATCCTTCAGGAAGAAAATATTTCCATGTATCCGGATTTAAATTTCACGCAGGTAGGAGATATTTTTTGCTTGATTAAAAAACAATTGAATGTTATTGCAGCTAGTAGTGTGATTAAAAATGAATGAATAAATTATATATTCTATCTATATAATAAAATAAGATAAAATATAACAATTCAATATAAAAGTAAAAATATATATGAAGTTGTAAAAAACAGATGGATGGAAAGTTTCGAAATTTTGTTTATAAACGAATGTTATATAGTATATTGAATTTAATTAAAACGATATTTTAAAATTTGACTATGTATTTTCTCTCTATCTCTTTCTCTCTCTGGATATATATATATATAGATAATTACATATACAATAATTATTTCCAAAAATAACAATTTTTAAATTTAATGAAGTTTTCTGTCTATTATCCGCTACATTAATATATAAATACTATGACACTTCAACAGATTTTTATGTTATTTTTTTCAGTTCCTAAAATTTCTTTATCTTTCTAGATATTTATAATATTTATAATATTTATTGATATATAGTAAGATTTAAGTAGATTTTATTTTAAAAAATTTATTTAAAAAGTTAGCATCACTTTTTTGTGTTAAGAATAATTATGTAACGAAACAGAGCTAAATATCGAGATAGAAAATCTGTCTAATAAAAAAATTGGTCATCAAACATTCTTCAAATTGTATCTAACGTTAATATCTAACGTTAATATTTCGATCGACGATATCAATTGCTAGCTATTCGATAACAATTGCTAGAATTTATATTAATTTTCATTGTACATAAATCCATTCATATACAATTACATGCACATATTCGTATCGAGGCATCGGTTTATACTATCGGTTTATATTATCATTTTCAGAATTTGATTGTTAAAAATATAACGACACTCGAGAAAAATTTTGACAAGGATATAAATAAAAGAATATATATAATTTCTATAACTAATATTTAATAACTGTAAAGAAACTGTAAAGAAACAATATTTTTAACCTTTTTATGCTTGAAGTACATTAATAGAATTTTAGTAATAGTGGCAAATTTTTGAAAAGAATTTTAAGAAATTTATGGTAAAATTGAGAAAAGTTAACTAACGTATCATAAGAAAGAATCAAATCGTTAGACAAAATTGTTTTAATAATATCAAAGAACTACACTTTCGCTTCTACTACTTGCTAAAAGCTGTTATGAATCGTCATTGACTCTTGCTAACCTATATTGAATGATTTTCTTTTTGATATGATGAATTATGTTTGATATACAATACGTTTTAAAGAAAAAATAAAAAATAAAGTTTACAATGTAAATAAAATTACATCGCATTGAATATATATCATTTATGAATGGTTTATATCAAACTAGTATTATTAAACAAAAAACGAATAATAATTTTTCGTTCAATTTTATAATTTATATAATTTATCATTAAAAGCACCAGAAACAACCGCTTCAACGATATTCATTTTATAATTCTTTTCGTATGTTACACCTTATGAAGGATATTTCAATGTTCGAGAAAAATAATCATCATATAGTAAATTTTAAATCTGACCGGAGTCATTCTGATAATACTGTGAGAAATGAGCGAGAAGTCGATGAAGTACCATTTGCAAATATTTCGATCATCCCAGAATCTATCGGTAAGTTACAAAAAAATGCATCAAACATTAATAACATAATCTATGACGAAAAAGTGTAAATATAATTTAAATTTAAGAAAGAGTGAAAATCAAATCTAAAAACATCTTCCAGCAGTGAAAAAAATATAAATTCTATTTTGTCCAAAAAAGAAATAAAAGGGCATAATACAAACATAACATAAAAATTGTCATGATTTAAGATAAAGTCAATTTTATTAATTTGCTAATTGGTTTTAAAGCAATCGCAAATATTATACTTTTGATTTCTTAAGTTATAGGAATTTTTCGAAAAGTACTTCTTATTTTATTGAAAGTTATTTATTCGTTTTTACCATGAATTAACAATTACTTTTCCAAATCTTAAATGACGCAAAAAATTCTTATATTATTTTTTTAAAGATTAATATTGTGTTAATTTCCATATTTTGTAGTTTGTTTATTTATTTATTTTTTTCTCTTTCCTTTACCCTGGTAGAAATTTTGATCGAGCGTTTGTATGGCACTGGCCAGCGTGCCACACTGTCATTTAAGGAGCTGGCATAACACGTAGCTGGTAAGAGCCATCCTTGAAATCGTCACGTTTTGCCCACTGGCGCCACGTTGAAATGAATTTTGTGTGATACTAACATGGCATTAACATAGTCCTAGTAAGATATTGTCATAGAGCAGATGCGGAATTACTGTAGTATAGCATATAATATTGCTTTACGGAAAAATACTACTGAACTATTTGACAATTGTTAAAAAACTTCCTACATAGCACCAAGTCGCTTAAAAATACTAAAACTACTAAAACTGGCAAAAAAATTCTCACATCCAACAAGGAAAAAAATTTAGACTTTCACAAAAAATCCACATTATTAAATATTTTTTTTTTAATTTAGTTTGTCAGAAATTAAACTAAATTAAATTGATAAAGTGATGTTAAGAAGAAAACGTGGTTTACTCGCACACAATCAGAGAGCCATGGCTCTCTGATCGTGTACGTGAGAGCACCTTTTTTTGGCGATACTACTCACAAAAAAAAAAAAATATACTTTAGATCTTATGTGTGTACCAGTCCTTTATATACACTTCATACAAAATTGAATACGAGTTTAGTCAAATTGTCGCCGCATTGCGGCAAGTAAAGAAACACGTGTCGTATATTGTGTTCTTTTAATGTTATCTTTTTTGATAAAGCGAAAAGATGTTTGAGCATCTGACGTGGCGCAAGTATGGACCGTATCAGAAGCCCAGTCAAATTCCAATCTGCCCCCATTTAACTTTATAATAAAAAAAAAAAAAGAAAAAAAAGTGGTCAATTAGGCGTAGAGAGCTAGAGATCAAAATAATGGTGTAGGTTAATTAGTCAAAATATATATTCATAATTTAAAATACAATATCAAAATCAAAATCGATGTAATATATATAACAAAATTATAAGAAAATTAAAGTTGCGGACGTTTCAACTTACTTTTAAGTCATCTTCAGCGCAAATATTGAAAAGAAGTTAGAGCATCTATAAAACGGTTCGCAGAGGTAGAAAACGGAAATTAAAAGTAGAAAAAATATATAGACAAACATTAATCAGAAAGAAGATCAACTCCAAATGCCAACGGTTGTGCATAGTAAATCGTAGACAGCTTACAAATCTTAGAGGAGATGCAACTCCAGACGCAACGGTTGTTCATGGTTTGTTTTGAACGGCTTCCAAATATTTTCAATGAGTGAAACAACTCTCATTTGGGTTAATTGGCTCAAAGTTGAGTATGGTTCAGAGAATCTATAAGACAGTGTGAAAATAAAAATAAAAGTAAATAAACAATAGGAAAATTATTTAACAATGTAAGTATTTATAGAGAGTCAAAAAACTATTAAAAAATAATAATTGGTTTAAAAAGAAAACAAAAAAACTAGCTGGGAAATAAATAAATACAGAATAAGAAACACGCAAGTCAAAAGTATAAAACAATGTTAGTCATTAGCATAAAAATCGAAGAAAACGAAAAAATATATATGCGGTTCAATAATATATTAGATGATTAAAGTAAGAAAATGATAATAAAAAATAAAAAATAATTTTTATATAATAAACCATGAGCGGAATTTAACAATTTATCAGGACATAAAAATCAATAAGATAAAAAAGATAAAAATAACTTACATTGCTATACGGAACAAAGTTGAATATGATTAAACGTTAAAAGAATCATCAGGTGAACAAGTATGTTAACATTTCCTTATAAAAACCTCTGTAACACTTTCTTATACGAAGGTAGGAATATAAATGACGAAAAATAACGTACATATGGTCGTGTAGATTTCTGTGTATGACCCTTAGATATTCGGAAGTTTATTTATTAAATCGTTGTAAATATCAAGAAAACAATCTGTGTCCGTTTGTAAATTTAAACCGTTTTGTTGTCTTTTAATGCATATCATTTCGGAAATTAGCCTTTTATTATAAAAGGATTCTTTATCTAGTATCTTGACCTCGTCCCATCTGAATTCATGATCAAAATTTAACCTATGTTCGATAATAACAGACTTATTAGTTGTAACTCTATTCATATGTTTCCTATGTTCGTTTATTCTTGTGATTAACCTTCTGCTTGTCTGTCCGACATAGGATGCGTCGCAATTCCCGCATTCAATTTTGTAAACAACATTCTTGTTCGAATCTTTCGGGATTACGTCTTTATGAGCCTTAATAATCATGTTAAGTTTATTAAGGCTGTAATATGACAACGTTGTATTCGTGTCTTTCAGGATGTATCTTAAATTATCCGTTAATGAAGGTAGAAATGGAACCGTGAAATAAGAAGAAGCTTCTTTTTTGATCATGGAGTCAAATGTAGATGTACGTGTCAGAAAGTGAATTCTATGGTTGATCGTGTCGAATATAAATTTTAGTGGGTAACCATTGTTAAGTAGGATCTCAATAATGAGCATAATGTTCTTTCGATGATGCGACAACATAAAGGCTCTATCAATTTTTTATCTTTCTTATCTTATTGATTTTTATGTCCTGATAAATTGTTAAATTCCGTTCATGGTTTATTATATAAAAATTATTTTTTATTTTTTATTATTATTTTCTTACTTTAATCATGTAATATTATTGAACCGCATATATATTTTTTCGTTTTCTTCGATTTTTATGCTAATGACTAACATTGTTTTATACTTTTGACTTGCGTGTTTCTTATTCTTTATTTATTTATTTCCCAGCTAGTTTTTTTGTTTTCTTTTTAAACTAATTATTATTTTTTAATAGTTTTTTGACTCTCTATAAATACTTACATTGCTAAATAATTTTCCTATTGTTTATTTATTTTTATTTTTATTTTCACACGGTCTTACAGATTCTCTGATGAACCATACTCAACTTTGGGCCAATTAACCCAAATGAGAGTTGTTTCACTCATTGAAAATATTTGGAAGCCATTCAAAACAAACCATGAACAACCGTTGCGTCTAGAGTTGCATCTCCTCTAAGATTTGTAAGCTGTCTACGATTTACTATGCACAACCGTTGGCATTCGGAGTTGATCTTCTTTCTGATTAACGTTTGTTTATATATTTTTTCTACTTTTAATTTCCGTTTTCTACCTTTGCGAACCGTTTTATAGATGCTCTAACTTCTTTTCAATATTTGCGCTGAAGATGACTTAAAAGTAAATCGAAACGTCCGCACTCAACTTTAACTTTCTTATAATTTTTTTATATGTATTACATCGATTTTGATTTTGATATTGTATTTTAAATTATGAATATATATTTTGACTAATTAACCTACACCATTATTTTGATCTCTAGCTCTCTACGCCTAATTGACCTTTTATTTTTGAATTTACAGAGAGCTTTATCACTTTTTGTTTATAATAATATTACGCCATTTATATATCGGCCGCGACCATAGTTCTGGTGTAAATCTTTTCAGTTTTTGAAAATAAGGCTGTGACGTAACAAACTTCCATTGCGTTGACAAGTTATGGCGCCGGCAAGGCAATTTCTGCCAGGGTATTTTCACATTAAATATTTCTTTTTGATTTACTGAGATAATCCATTTAATTTTACATATAATTATGTTAATATATACGATCTTAAAATCTTTAGAAAGCAGTTTAAACAAGCCAACATCTCTCAGAGCATTTGTACAATTTGATAGTCAATTCACAGAAAAAGTAAACGACATTTTTATGACATTGAGGTAAGGAATCTAAATTCTCAGTTTGTATTCTTTTATTTTTTTTCCTTTTTCTTAAATTCAACTACATATCTATATCAAAATGTTAATCCTGTTATAATTTTGTTAATTATAAAAAGGCTAAAATTTTATTTTTTTTACAGATGGGATCAACCTAAATTTACCGATGAAATAATACAAGGGTACACAGTGCATTGTTTTTTTATCGATGACTTAAAAGAGATTCAAATCTGCGACGATAAAAATATCACAACTACAACATTGGAGCACACGGTGCACAATCTTAAATCTAATACGACATATTATTTCCGAGTACGTGCACATACTAAAATTGTTGCTGGTCCTTACACGGATATAATCAATGTGTCGACTACACATGAAAATCCAATACCTAAATTATTATTATTAACATATGCTGGAATCGACATATTGGACTTAGATTCAGATACTGTTAATAATCTCGTTAAACAATTGCCCATACAAAGTGTCGCTTACTGGGCCCAAGAACATAAAATTTATTGGATATTCAAAAATCATCTAATGACATTGAAGATTACTGAAAATAATATCACAAAAATAACTAGCTTTGATCATTATCTACATGATCTTTGCATTGACTGGGTAGCAAGAAATCTATATTTTATCTATGAAGAGTCAGACTATTCTTTCATTGTAAAGTTCGACTTAACAATGTGGGAAAATGGCATAATTAAATTTGATAAGATTTTAAAATCAGGAACTTATATTCACTATTTAAATGTATCACCGTCTATGGGGTACGTTTATTAAATTTCATCATTATTTTCAAAAAATAATTTTCTATTAAAGATTTATGCAAATTTGTAATTTTTCTATAATTTTAAGTGGTTTTATAATTAAGATCATAAGTAAAAAAAAATAATAAGTTATTATATAATTATAAGAATTTCGAATTTTCTATTACATACAAGTTTCTGTTTTTATTAAAATAATGTTTTATGATGAGTAAAATAATTATATATTTTTTAGAATTTTATATCGCATATCATACAATTGGATAAATGAAAAATATGATATTATAAAATATCATCTCGATAGAAAAAACGAGCAAATTGTTGAGATAAATTCCACTTATCGCTTATCTCATTATATGGATGATAATAATATGATAATTGATAACATGAATAATGAAGAGCCATTAATTTACTGGTTAAGTGATTGGCTTATAATTATATCAGACATTGATCTTACTATATTCAATATAATTTTACGGAGAGACAGTGATGACATCAAATTCCAATCTATGACGATTGACAAAACAAACATTTACATTTTAGCACATGATAATTCAGCATATTATTATTCTCAGTCTGAATATACACTCTACGTTGTGAAAAAGAAATATGCAAGTCTCAAGAGCTTCTCAACAGCAAAATATGTTAAAAAGATACCAATAAGCTCAGATAAAAATGTGTTTTATAAAAAAATTTATGCTTTTGATAAATCTTCACAACCATATCCTCCAATGAGATGCCTGACACCTGACGAAAAAGTTTATAATTTTGAGAATGTGACTGCAACGACAGACAGCATCATTGTATATCTTCCAGAGCCAGTTGTAAAGAATGGATGCAAAAAATATAATTTACCAACTACTATATATACTATCTCCGTAAGCTGTTTAAACAACAATCTTAACAAGTCTGAAAAATTCACTGTGCTGACAGGCGAGCGAAATTACAAGATTCAGAACTTAGCACCATTTACAGAGTACAAGTTGAAGTTTACTTTAAGCAATTTTTACTTTGATCAATTATCAATAAATCCATTCGATTCGAATGTGATACCAATAAAAACTTTGGGTAAACTTAATGCACCAGAAGACATAAGTGTTCTAGCTTTGACGCCTACTATAGCAGTAGTTCATTGGATGCCACCCCAAAAATTGAACTTCATGGTTGTGACCTACGAAGTGCATTGGATGTTAGTGAACGACACGCAACAAGAGAATAAACAATTTATCAATGTGCCGAAACGTATGGCAGACGGCAGATTTTTCACAAAGATTAACTTGTCGCTACCAGTACAAGATTACTTGATATACGTGCGTGTGTATCCAATTAATTTCAGCGATTTCTACAACGAGAGTTTAAGCAAGATCAATCACATGTACTCAGAATCAAACAATATTACTTTGAGCGAGGTTAACACAAATAGCATGGACATTTCATGGATCTCAAACATCAATCTGACGATCTTTTCTGCACTAGAGTATAAAGACGTTTCAACAGAAAAGTGGCAAACAACGAATGATATTAGAACGAATTATAACAAAAAAGTAATATACCATATCAAAAATTTACAATCGGGAACTTTATACCAGTTTCGCTTGATATTGAAATACCTCGAATATGAGGAAACTTTTATATGGCCGGCTAATGAAGGATTTATTTTTTCAACACTTGGTAAGCAAACGAAGATACCCATACAGCACAATAAGGTTGCAGACGTATCAAAGAATAATTTAATTGAAACAATGCAATATTGCAAATCAATTGCGAAACTTTGCTGAGTCATTGTGTAAGATTGAAATGAAGTTAAGATGTCCGCTTTTTGCAATGAAATATTGTACCAACATTGTAGTGTAATATATTTGAAAGAATGTAATGTTATTATAATCCATCTAATAATATTACGTATAAAATATTTTTGTTTTTGATGGATAAATATCTTAAAAATTTATAATTAAATTAAAAAGCTCGATACAAATAGAAATTTCCAATATCTAAGATAGTCATATCTAAAATAATACATTGCAAAATTATATATAAACATAATCATATAACATAGCATATTATATTTTTATACCAAATTACTTTAAACTCTTACTTACCAATCACATTTTTTATTTTAAATGTTCTGTATACTCTTATAATATTATATATTATGGGTACTTTGTACACATTTAAATATTAGTTATAGATTTAATTAAACATTGCTAATTATATTTTTATTTAAAAATTTTAAAAATCTGTTATAATTATATATATTTGCATGTAAAAGATACGTAAAAATGCATAGAAAAATATAATAATAGATATAATAGTATCTATTCTTAATATACTAAGAAGATATGTTATTTTTGAAGATTAATATCGTATTCGTGCATGAAGTGAAAATATATTATAAAATATATTGTAACCATGATATAAAATATTATCTATATTTTAATGAAAAAATAGCAATGCTGATCTTTAGTTTAGAATTATATTTACTCGACTGATATTATTTCAGTATCATTAATTCTTTTGCAAAAAAGTAAAATTTATCGCATACAGGATGTTTCAGACCATCCGTACCACCCATTTAAAGACTAGAGAAGTGATTATTTCAAAAAAGTAAAAACGTTTTCTTTATAAATCGGGTGCGCTCTATCGAATGTTGATATTTTCAACTTCTGGTTCTGGCCGGAAATAGAAGATTCAGACTGGAAGTGTATTTTTTTAAATGGAATCCTCTATTTTTCATTACATATTCTTGTAGCTTACCTCGAGAGCTTTCCAAAACACTATAATAAATTATTTTTCCATGAAATATTTTTCGAGTTATGAGGCTTGAAATAATTTCTTAATTTTACATAAACCATAAAATATCTTGTAAAATATTCATAAAATATTCATTTTTCGATTATGTTACCTTAATACTTTTATGTACAAAATAATGAGAGGAATCATTTGGTGTAAAGAAAACACATAGTTGTTTCTAAGAAAAAATATGTAATTTGCAATTAACAATTCCATATTTTTTCTTAAAAACAACTGTATGTTTTCTTTACACCAATTGATTCTTCTCATTATTTTGTATATAAAAGTATTAAGATAAGATAATCGAAAAATTAATATTGTTGCAAAGTAGTTGTAACACTCTATGCTGAATGAGATATTATAATATTATGTGATGATATTTTTAGATATGAATAGGTCTAAAATTTAAAAAATTAAATATTTATAATAAAGTTATAAGTAGAATTAAATTTTTAAAGACACACACACATGAAGATATTAAAATTATATTTTTACGTAATATAGATAATATTTTGAACAGGATCACCAGAGATAGATCCCCTAACATTGACTTTAAGTATTATTAGTGGTATAGTTACTATAATCTGCGTCTGCCTTTATAGATGTAAGTATATTTGATATACGTATTGGCTTGAATTGTAGACATTTATATAGAGTGTTTCATTTTAATCGATCACCCTGAATAACTTTTTTAATTTTGATTGTAGAAAAAATGTTTCAGACAAAAGTGGTATGGTTTTAGGGGGCACATAAGACGGTGCCATTAGTTTGACCTTGAAGAGTCACCTGAAGGTCACCTCCAACTTTTTAAATAGGACACCCTACATGCATTTACATATTCTTGTATCTTGTCTCGAGAGCTTTCCAAAACACTATAATAAAGTATTTTTCCATTGAGTGCTTTCCGAGTTGGCTGAGGCTTGAAATCATTTCTTAATTTTACATAAACCATAAAATATCTAGTAAAATATTCATTTTTCGATTATCTTATTTTAATACTTTTATGTACAAAATAATAAGAGTAATCAATTGGTGTAAAGAAAACATACAGTTGTTTTCAAGAAAAAATATGGAATTGTTAATTGCCAATTACATAATTTTTCTTAAAAACGACTATGTTTTAACTTAAAAGAAAGTATTATACTTAAAAAGTACTTAATAGAAACTAACTTAATTATAGTGTTTTGGAAAGTTTTTGAGATGAGCTGCAAGAATATGTAATAAAAAAATAAGTGATTTCATATAAAAAATTGAAGATGACTTTCACGTGACCTTCAAACGACTTTTCAAAGTAAACCCAATGATACCATTTTATGACTCTCTTAAAATCATATAACTTTTGCTTAAAATATTTTCACCGAAACTGCCATAGTTTCGAGATATTCGAGTGTAAATGTTAAAATGGGATCCTGTATATATATAATAGTCTGATAGTATAAGTAAATTTATTTGTTTTATATAAATTAAACTTTTATATAAATAAATTACTATTTTTAGTAAATCTCTAGATATTATAATATATCAGATATACATGTATATATAAATTATATATATATATAAAATTTATATATACATGTATATCTGATATATTATAATACCTATAAATTTACTAAAAATAGTAATTTATTTATATAAAAGTTTAATTTATATAAAACTAATAAATTTACTAAAAAATGAAAAATTTTATAATACATATTATTGCATAATTAAGTCGAAACTTTATAACAGTGTATCGTCAACGCGGAAATAATAATGTACAATTGTCTTCAACAACAAGCGGTATAGAATTGAATATTCTAAATGAAGCACATTGCCAACACACTCAATTCGAAAGGCCTTGCAGTCCTACGTTAAGTTATAATCCGGAATGTACGAAAATAACTAAGATCGCACGTAAACAAATTATATTTACAAAATTTATTGGTAGCGGCGCATTCGGAATGGTAAGAATTAATTTTTTCAAGCAATGTTTCAAATTAATTTCTGGATCAACAAAATAGATATGTTTATTTTCTAATAAAGATATAAATTACATAAATTTTTATAATAGATTATAAGTAATATAAAATTTAGATGAGACAACAAACATGCACTTTATTATATACTTTTCGTTGAATTATTTAATATAAAGTAAAATATAATATTATTTGACTTTACACTATACATTTTCTAATGAAGAAAGCATGTAAATTTGTGTGAAATATTTTGTGTAGGTATATCAAGGAAAGGTGAAGAACTTAGAAGGATCGGGCACAGATATATCTGTTGCAATAAAAACGCTTCCAAAAGATGCTGGTTCCCATGAGGGAAAGAAATTGTTAGAGGAAGCCGAGCTTATGTATCATTTTCGACACGAACATATATTAAGATTGTTGGGCGTTTGTTTAGATGGGATTTCTCCGTTTCTAGTGTTGGAATTAATGGAAACTGGTGATCTGTTAAAATATTTGAGAAATTGTCGAAAATTGAAAGCGTCAGATTCGCATGTTCTGCGTTTACAAGATTTGTTCGTCATGTGTGAAGATGTTGCACGAGGTTGTTGTTACTTGGAAGAGTTGCGTTTCGTACATAGAGATCTAGCGTGTCGCAATTGTTTAGTATCTTCGAGAAATCGCGAGAATCGTGTCATCAAAATTGGAGATTTTGGACTAGCTAGAAATATCTATAAGGATGATTATTATATCATGGTAAATACAATTATTAAAAAAAATTAAAAAATGAATTCGTTTGAAAATATTTTCCATTTTATCATAATAGTATCGTGCGTTGTTTTTTGAAGTAATATAGAATATAAATAGTTTTTATTTATATATAGCAAGAAATAAATAAACATTTTTCATTTTGCACATATTGTGAAAATGAACAACTTAAACCAGAAAATTAAATTTTTGTTGAAATCATGTTTTAGGAAGGAGAACGTCACCTTCCTATTCGCTGGATGGCACCCGAATCTTTGAGGATGAATAGATTTACTTCTCAAAGCGATGTTTGGTCATTTGGGGTATTAATGTGGGAAATTACATCGTTGGGTGAGAAACCTTATGTTGCCAAGACCATTGAAGAAGTGAAAAATTATGTACATCATGGAGGAAGGTTGCCGATAACTCCTAACTGTCCGTCACCATTGTATCAGTTGATGGAACGTTGCTGGAGTGGAGCAGCGGATGTTAGACCAAATTTCGAAAGTTGTCTGAACAATATTATAGAATTAAAAGAGAACATAGAAGATGCCTTACTGAATCCGGTCGATATTTAGCCGATATAATTAAATTAATGTTTCTCTTCTTTTCCGATTCGATCTTAACGATTCGATCTTTAACGATTCGATCTTAATGTAGAAAAAAATATTTCTAGAATATCTTTGAATTTCTGTTATTTTCAAGTTTAATTTTAATATTAGATTTATCAATGAAAATAAAAGAAATGTTTTAATCTTACTTTCCATAAAATCTTGATTAAGAAAAAATATCACATCTGTTTTCATGATTGTACAACGTAATATAATGACATTTAATTTGTGTTTTTGAGTAATCGGTGCGAAACCTAATGATTGCGATTATATATATATATATATACATATATATATATATATATATATATATATATATATATATATATATGTGTGTGTGTGTGTATAAACAATATTTTTTTCAACATGGAAATATAATTAATTTTTGATATCATGTATGACCGATAATTACAAACTAATTGTAAAATTTATGAGCGAAAGAGGAAACGCGAATAAAATCCTTTATAATTGGTTGTGAATATATAATATAATAAACAAAAAATTTCTAGCTAGTTTTGGCCGATTATATTATTTTCAACGATCCTTTGATTAATTGATTAGCGATATTAAGATAATTTATGTTAAATATAATAATATAATTATTTTTGAATTTTTAAATTTATAACAGTTATCATGTATAAATTTTTGCATCATTCGGGATAAGCATATACATATATTTTATCTTTATATTTAATGACTTACTATATATTCAAATTATATTGATGATTACAAAAGTATGCAGTTGTAAAAATGAACTACATTTATTGTTCTATCTCCACTATCTAATAAAGCTAATGATGTATAATATTTACACACAAGTACGGTCTATTATTTCGAAAAAATTCTTGTACATATATATCTTTGTTGGTGAAAAAGTTTTTATAAATTTATAAAATGTTTTAAAATACATCTATTATTATGCACAAATTTAGAAAGAGACTGTTATATTAATGTTTAAATTATTAAAAATGTTCTTATACAGAATCTCTTTAATAATATAAAAATTTTTAAAATAACAATGTATATCATTTAATATATGAATGGACTAAATAAGTCACCAAAGGAGAACAAAGCTACACAGAATTATTTTCAATTATATTTCACGTAAATAAAGTGTTTATAACATTTTTTTGGAAATAAAGTATTTGATATATAGCAGGAGAAAGATGGAATTTAATTAAATGCACTAATGTACACTGCTGTATAATAAAGACTGTCGTACATAGAATTACAATAGTAGAATTAAAATAATAAAGTAATTAATATTACTTCCAAAAAAAACCTTACAAAGGTAAAAAAAATACGCCAAGTACATAAAAAATATTCCACCTTGTATGCAATAAAATGTTTAATAAAAAAATACCTTTATAATAAATAATTTATAAAAATTTTCCTCAATTATAAATATAAACTTATTTTTACTTGTTAGAAATGTCGGACTTATACATGCAATAACACTTTGAGCAAATATTTGTTTTACGTTTCCTTCTGATCTTTTTTTACATAGATTACAATTCGAAAAAAAGATATTTAGTGTTATTTAATTGTATATCCTACATTAAATTTTATTGTTTAAATTTATTGTATTATTTAATGCTTTATATTTTTCTTGGCGAAATATTGTGCTTCTCTGTTTTAATAAATATTGCTTGAGGTGATCAGTTAAGATTATCTTAGCACACATTTACAGAGTCATTTAAAATACTATGCAGCATTATCACATACATTTCTCAGTGTGTATTATTATTTTATATCAAACTTCGATTTTTAGAATGTGATTTCGCGGTTTATAACCGATTTCAGGATTCAATAATTATAAAGACGGTATATTTACCGATTAGAAAAATTTGTGCCTTATTATTTATATATAGTAATAAACGACAAAATGAAATGATAGGATTTGCTAATAGAGTATCAGTTCTTATTGTAAAATATCTAATTAATAAATTAATTAATAAAGGATTTTTTTATTAAAGATTTTACTAAATTTGCTAAGGTTTTACCAATTTGACCGTTGCAGAAACCAATTTACGAGTGTCACAATGAATAAGCATTGAAGAAAGAGTGTTTCTTATCGAGTGCTTCTACAGTAAAGGCAAAATCTGTACTGAGACGTGAGTTATGTAGTAAATATGAATCTAAAAAGTTTTTCAAGTGAAACTGTATTCAGAGGATGTTTTCTCCCTGAAATCGTATCATAATTTAATCTATCCTACACATGCTGCTAATATCTGAGATTTTATTCGTTTTTCAATATTTTTCGATTATTGATAATTTTCGAATGTATGGCACTTTAAATGATCGAGATATGATTTATCCAATCAATTTTGTACCGTTACAATAAACAAAACAATTGATGACGTCAGAAAATATTTCAAATAAAATCCAAATTCCTCGATTTGTAAAGCTGCTCAAGTGTTGAAATTAAAGTGAAAAATTCTCCTAAAGATTATAAAAAACGTCATCAAATTGCATCCTTATAAAATTCTTACACATCAATTACTAACAAAAGCCATTGAAAAACAAATCAATTCAATTTCGTAACTTGATGTTTAAAAATAAGAAATTCAATAAGAAATAGATCATTTTTACAGATAAAGCTCCAGGAAAGATGTGGGAGGAGGTCGGACGTATCTATATGCCCATTTGATCAGCCACAGAATCCATCTGAATCAGTCTGAATTTTTGGTTCCATAATAATTACAAGAATTATTTCAAATAGTCTTGAATAAGTTCTTGCATAATCTTGTTACGTCCAGTCGAGTTACTCCACGATTTCTTCCTTTCACGAAGTTGCGACAACGATCGTTCGATTAATGATAAGCAAAATCATTAATAAAGAACCTCTTGTAGCTCATAATAATCTATATTTGTTATCTAATATCTATGAATAATCATGAAAAAACACGCAAGAAATGCTAACAATGAAGCAACACCGATCCCTTTAACAAATAATTATCTGAAGATAAAGAAAAACATAGACAGGAAAATAAAGAAATATATTGATAATAGAACAACATAGATCTCCCTCTGTAAATAGAAATAGTAACATTTCGAAACTTATCAGACAGGAAAATAATAAATTGATGACGAATTTAGCCGACTTAAACCGACAAACCTAATCAACAATAGCTAGATAGAAATCTTACAAAAATTCGAAACCTTAGACACCTGAACAAATATTGTGAATCTAAAATCTAATCGATGGGTAAGATACATATCGGAAAAGTAAATCGAATCGAGTATAAAAAGAGAAGCTCTTAAGAAATATCAATCACTTCAGTTAATTACTTCAGTCAGTTACTTCAGCCGGTTACTTTAGTCAGTCACTTCAGTCAGTCACTTCACATCAATCAGTTCAATAAGACAGATCAGTTAGTCTTTAACAGTCTATCCTCAGTTTGCGTGATATGGACACACACTTTCGGTCATCGAACAAGCTCCATAAGCATCTCATCCTCGATGCTAAAGACCAGGAATTCACTGAGAGTCGCAACTCAATCATCACTAACATCTTTTATTGCAAAATTGTAAGTCTATCTGATCTTTAAAATTTATTTTTTTCCTTTTTCCTTGCTTATCATTTTTACTCTCAAAAAACCTTACAAAAGTAAAAAAAAATATGCCAAGTATATAAAAAAATATTCTATTCTTCCTTGTATGCAAGTTTAATAATAAAAATTCCTTAAAAATAATTTACAGTAATTTTTCCTCAAAAATCATTTTTCTTAAAGAACTCGCGTACGTTTTTTCAAAGTATTAACATTTGGCAGACGAGGCAAGGGAACGGCATCGCGTAATCAAACACAGATTAAAAATTTAATTACATAATGTCTAAGATTTTACATTTTAGTGGGAATATATTTTTTTATAATGTAAACGATCCGGGCACGTCAAGTTTTCATAACTTACTTCGATTTAAAACTTGCGCAAAATATTTTTTTTTTAAATTATATACATTATATAAAAAATGTTTTAAGAATTAAAAAAATCCTAATTTTCATTTATTATTGATTTTAAATATTTTAAAAGTCAAATTAATTTCTTAGGAAGAATTTATGTATAATATTTCTACAATAAAATTGATATTTCATGACAAATATTATATCAAATTTACAAATCTCTTAAGTACTTGGCTAGTAGTAATTATTGACTTTCTATTTAGTTTTGATATTTTATTTTTCAATATTTTTTTATAAAAATTAATTGTTGAGGTTTTATTCTTTAGAAAAATGATTTTGAGGGAAAATTACTATAAATTATTTTGAAGGAATTTTTTTATTTAACATTCCAGATAGAATATTATATACTTGGTGTATTTCCTTTACCTTTGTAGGTCTTTTTAGAGAGATATCACATCTTTCTAAAATTTTATAAAATTTTATATCCTTTTTGCAAATTATTTTTAAGGATATTTTTTTATTTTTGAAAATTGTTACTGTACAGTAAATTAGTCTTTCTATAAGTTCTATCTAACGACACATGTTTTATATTCTGTGGTATATCATTTCTGAAAACATTAGATTTCATCTCCAAGAGATGGTTTTTAAAAATTGTTATTATACTGTAAATTAGTCTTTTTACAAGTCTTATCTAACAGCATAGATTTTATATTTTTATGATACTCCGTTTTTAAAATATTAGATTTCACTCCTAAAAGAGAGGTCGGATTTTCCACTAGGGGTAGTTTTATTCCACTAAACCAAAGGATAGTTTTTAAAAATTATACGGTAAATTAATCTTTTTACAAGTCTTAACTGCAAAAAATTCAACTTAGATGTTCGACATAGAACTCGTTGAAACTGTTGGAACTTTCCGTTTCATGGAATCAAGTAGTCGGAATTACCAGAACATGGCATTGAATAAACAAATTAATTTAATGCCAAAATCATTATTTTTAAAGAAATTTAAAAACAAAGCTAAAATACTCATGATCAATAGGATCTATAATTAACATAAAAATGAATACTCAAGTTTCAAAATATTAAAATTAGAAAGTAGCTATATAAATATATATATATATATATATATATATATATATATATATATTAAATATATATATATATATATATATCTATATCAAATATATATATATATATATATATATATATATATTAAATATATATATATATATATATCTATATCAAATATATATATATATATATATATATATATATATATCAATATATATATACATTATCAACATATTTTATTATATCTTAGTATAATTTATGTAATTTATTGCGTGAAATCCAAAAATAAATCTCAATTTAGGAAAATTTATAAAGAAAACTATTTAATCCAGAAATTTACTATATTATGTATTTTTTGGATATACTAGTACACAACATTGCGCGCGCTTTGCGCGCGTCATTTATTTCCTTCTACTTTATCATATAATTAAAAAAATGTATATATAATTATATATTAAAATAAAATAAACAGTGTTAAAGGTCCTCTAAATTAACAAATCAAAGTGAGTAGTGAAAGGCAGTAAAGAGCCAACACAATTGTAGGGCGTAGATAAAATAATTTCCAAGACAGCAATTCAATTTTAATTTTAACGATCCTTTCGCTTTATTCTATACGTTTCGGACTCAATTCGAGCCTTCTTCAGTAATTCTGATAAAAACAAAGAAAAAAAATATATCAAATAAGAATACAGTAAAAACGCAATATCAGTAAAATACAAGAGAGAGAAGAAAGCATAGTCACATGCATGCATGGTCTGTAGGAGCGACGCGACTTCGTCAGAGCTGATCCATCCGAGAAAGCCCGATACAAGAAGCCCTCTCAGCGGCACAAAGCTCGAAAAGCGATGCACTAACAAAATAAATATAAGATACAAAATCTAGTCACAAGACTTAAAAATAGAAATTCATTAACGTTAGTCAAAAGCCATTCACTCGGACAAGAGACAGACCAGCAGAAACGACACGAATAATCAACACGCTAACAGTCGAATAGGCCTATAATTCAAATGGCAACGGTAATGATGTCATAATGTGGTCGGCAATAACAAACTATATACAAAGAGGACAAAGCCAGTCAAATAGAAAACAACCCGTTAAATCTTAGGCATGTTTTCAATTATCGACAGACACGAAGTATTCAATTTTAAAGTATCGCTTTGGAGGTTCAACGCATTCTTTTGGCGCTTAATATAAATCATTTCAGATATTAGTCTTTTTCCTAAAAACATTTCCTCGTCCAAAACTCAACATCATCGAAATCAAAAGTGTGATTAAACGCTCTATGTTCGGCAATGACGGACGTAAGATTCCTTCTATGACTGATGGCAGAAGAAGGGCACGATTATTGGTTTAATAGATAAAGTTTTCTGGCTTTCTCATCCTAAATTTCACAAAGAAAATCTCGAATTTATTGTTAACATTCTTCTGAACAATGGATATCCGTTCTCTCTTTTCTTCCACACAATTGCCGATCGGCTTAATATCCTATTTCATAGATTTAATAACAAACATGATAACGTTTTGAATGATGATGAGAGTGTGATTGATGATGAGAGAGATGGAAGTAAGATTGCATATTTTAATGTTCCATATATGAGGAACATATCAGAACGCTTCCGATACTGCGTCAGAGATCTTGATGTTAGGCTTTCTTACACCGGAATAAACAATTTGCACAGATTTATTAAAGTTGGTAAGGACGGTTTACAGAAGGATTTGCGTAGCAATATAGTGTATAAAATTAATTGCACGGATTGCGACGCCTCTTACGTAGGACAAACAGGTCGCTTGTTAAGGACAAGGATTAAAGAACATAGGCTGATGGCAGAGAACTAGACGTGAGCGCTTACGTCTGTCGTAGTCGTGGAAGTAAGACAGAGACAAACCGTATATCGTAAAGACCATTGTGAATGCGGAAAGTGTATCGTGAACGAGGTAAGTAATATTAATATATAAATATACTGAAATATATATTTCTGAATATTTTATATGTAAGTAAATATACTAAAAAGGAATAAAATAAAAATAACTTTATTTAAAGTGATTTGTCTTCATTTCGTTTATCGAAAAAGTAATTGTCAAAATAGAAATTGTTATTTTAGGTTAATTAATATTTTTTTTGCTATTTCAAAATACATTGATGGAAAAAATTTTCTTAACAAATTTTCTTAATTAATTTTCTTAACAAATTTTCTTTCTATTTTTTAAAATTTGTATCTAATTTTTAATTTGTTTCTTCAACAGAAAATTTACCTTTTTCACAACCGCTATTAAGAGTAATATAAAAAAATGTCTGATCATTTAAATTACTGCAATACTATTGCTGATTTGCCTGATAAAATCAGTACAGATGACTGGGATAATGGTTGTGAATCTGCATCTATTGATATTGACGAAAAGAGTGCGATGAGTTTCTCATTGAATTATATAGAGAACGTCCATTTTTATATAATAAAAGTAATACCAATTTTAAGGATAGTTTGATGAAGCAAAATGCTTGGGATGAAATATCCAAAATAATGACTAAAACTAATGGTGAAAAATAAATTTGAAAATTTATATAATAAATCATATAATTACAAAATAATGTTAATACATAGTCACACACACACACACACACACACACACACACACACACACACACACACACACACACACACACACACACACACACACACACACCACACACACCACACACACACATAAATTTTTTTAATCTTATACTTTCTGTTTAGGTGACATGTACACTCCTTCATATTGTTAAAAAAGATGCATCTCCTTAAGAGACCAATACAACAGAGAAAAAAGGAAAGCTGAAATGGAATGTAAAAGTGGAAGTGCTGTGGCTAAAGCTACTCGATTTCCTTTTTTTTCACAATTAGTATTCCTAGATCACGTCATTAAAAGACGAAGGTAAAATAATTTATTGGATTAATTCTTTAAATATATTTGCACATGACATATATTTTATTTCCAGAAGCTACACTAATTGTGTAAAATCTCATTTAAGTATAGTTGATGAAAATAGTATTTGTGAATCACAAAGTGCTACAAATGAATCAAGCAATGAAGAAAATGAAAATGTATATAAGCACTTATAATATTAAAAATTTTAAGAAAGAAAATGAGCCATCAAAAATAGAAAAACGAAAAGTTAATGAAACAAAGGAATTAGAACAAACATTAGTGCAAATGAGTCATAGAATTTCAAATTATATGGAAACGAAGGTTTCAACAGCTGATGATGCTTTCATGAAATTTATAAAAGTGCAATTTAACAATATTCCAGAACAGGAAAAAAATATAAGAAGAAAAATGATTATGAATGCCCTGATTATACCATTATCAGAAAAGTAATAGTTTCTTTTGTTAAAAGAAATCATATTTTTATTTTATATTATAATATAGACATAGATTCTTTTCTTTTTTTCTGTGATAAGTTTGTTTGATCTCAGAGGAATTAAATTAGATAAAATTTAACATACCAAAGTAATTTCTAGTTTGTAAAAGATCATATAAAAATATTTTGTATATTATTTTTGGTATTATATAATATATATACATATATATATAATTTAATATATATAATATATATATAATATATATAATATATATAATATATATAATATATATAATATATATAATATATATATAATATAATATATAATTAAATAGTTTGATAAGAAGAAGTTTGTGATATTGTTTATGCATATTTGTTTCATTTGATGTTACAAGTAACGTTTAATGTAATAGATATTTGTAATACATTTATAGTTCATATAATAAATTTCTATTAATTTTACAATAATTTTATTTCACAGACTCCATCAAAATGGTTGTAAATGCAATGCTCTTTTCAAGAAATTGCTAATAAGGATATTTTCACATTAAATAATAAATCCACGTAAATAATTATTAAAAAAATGGAAATTTATTCATATTGATTGTGTTCAAATTATACGTTTTGTATATTGTATTAGTAGTGTGAGAGAAAGTATCAATAAATACTAAAACTTTAATTAAGACAAAACAAACTTCTTTTACCACTTCTCTTACAGTAGATTCCCCAATTCGAAATGCCAAAGCTATGCTACATGGTAGGTCACTTGTCGCAAGATATCTAAAAAAATATAATATATATATAATTATAATACATTTATATTAACTATCTAGACATTTAGGCATGAAATATGTACTTAAATAAATACCTTAAAGTTATTAAAAGTCGTAACTCTGGAATTAAAGCACGAGAACTCTTTTTTACCAAGTATGGATTTATCATGTAATAATTGCTGAAAATGTACCAACGTCATTCTGGTATAGCGATAAAATAATTCAGAATCATTTTTTATTTCTTGAAATAAATTGTTATTATCTCCATATTGAAGTCTCTTTTCATTAATCGGACTCACAAGCCATCGCCTATTTAATCATCTGATTTACCTTTTTTTACGTCTCATCAATAGAAAACACAAGTTTATCCAGTACATCACCAAAATAAAAAAATTCATCCTTTTTCATTTTCATTAAAAAGTGCTGTTATATATAAATGTATACTGAAAAAAATAATATATAAAATTTGTTAATAATTTATTTATTTTATTGATAGTAAATAAATCATAATTAATTCATAATATGATGTACATCATATTTTTAAAGATATTATTAGATTTTGTAACGATGCACCCCGTGCACCCCCTAAGACGCATCGTTATTCCCGGCATGCGATCGCCGGAAGCTACCGCCCGGCAGAACACCCGCCGGGCAAGGGCAGGGGCGCGGTGCGCCCACATTTTTGAACAATTCAAAAAACTCGAAACGGCGTTAGGCCGTTAATTGCCGAGCCGGAAAAATCGGAGATTGCCGAGGAATCCCGAACCGTCGACCGGCGAAAACCCGCGTTCGGCGCGACACCCGAATCCCTCCGAACGGGCCCGACCGTACCGTTTACCTGAAACCCGTTCGGAAGGGGTAAATCCGCCGCGCGCCGACGCGCGGGTAATTAGCCGGTATAAAAAGGGCATACTCGGCAATCTAATCACCTTTTTCGATTCCGCTCGCACCAGTGAGACGACTCGAGATCCTAAACCGCTCCTAGCAAACGCCGAATATAGAACCAGAGGTAGAGAGCACTCTTCCTCTATCGAGACGCTCTCGATCATTATACGGCTAGTCTATCCAGCCACTTTTCCCGACCGCCAAACGAACCTGAGCGCACTCCGGTTCATCCGAGAGATCTCGGAGAAAACGGTCCAACATCCAACCGCCTTACGTTGTGCATCATACCTCGGGGCAGAGAGGAGAGCTGCCTCGGGCGAGCGATTCTCGCCGGCACAACGCTTCCAGGAAACGTTCCTGCCACACCGGGAATTACACCTACGATTCAGCGAAAGACGCGTACGCCGAGTTAAACTCGTAATTCGCAGAAACGACCGCCAAAGAAATACGCGAAGAAATACGCACGTTTGTAAAAACGCGGCTAGAAAAAGCGCCACGCACACCGATTCACCGCGCTCAAACATAAACACGCGCTCCGTACCGAATTAATATAATTAACGCTTATTGCTCACGCGCACACACACACACACACACACACACACACACACACCCACACACACACACACACATTTATACACACCTACACGAACACACATTCTGTAATACATCTGCTTGAATAAACATTTTTGTTGCACATACAGGCTCTCGCTCTTATTACGTCAAAACGAATCCTGATTCCGACTCCGACTATCCGACGGCGATTCGCGCGGAATACGCCCGTGACATTGGCGCCCGAACAGTTCAAAAAAAAAAAAAAAAAACCGACACGTAGAGAGCGTGCAAGCGTGAAAAATGAAGGCGTGGTTGTACAGATTAAATAAAGATCAATTAATCGCAATGGCTAAAGCTCTGAACGTCGAAGACGCGGGTACATTGGAGGAACTCCGCAGACGAATAAACCGGTTCGCGGAAGAACATCCCGAACAAATAGACGCATTAGAGACATACTCGGGGGAAGTAAGCGCACAGGGGGCGATACCCCGCTTAACAGTTCCGATGCCGACGAATTTAGAATTTAGAACACCCACTGCAACAGATATGGCATTCCAATACGATGGGAAAATCATTGATCAAATACGGAAATGGGGGTGTCATTTCGACGGCCGGGACCCCGTCGCATTCCTCGAAAGGGTGGGGGAATTAAGAGACGCATACGGGTTCTCACCGACACAGCTATTGAAAGGGCTTCCGGAATTATTAAAGGGAGATAGTCTATTATGGTGTAGGAATTACCGAGGTTCTTGGGAAACTTGGGATGATTTTGAACGGGATTTTCGGGGGCAATTCCTACCGCGACGTTACACGGCCTCACTACGTCGAGAGATTATGGGGCGACATCAACAGTCAACAGAAAAATTTGCACAGTACGTCACGGTAATGATGACACGGATGCGTCGGGCCGGAGGGTACTCGCGAGACGAGCAGCTCGATATGATCTATGAAAATATGAACCCAGCATATAAGCACTATGTAAGAATCGATGACGTGCGGAGCATTGCGGAACTACAATCGCGAGCCGCGGAGTTTGAGGACATTCTTCAGGAGCAAAAAGAAGCAGCGAAACGGGAAAAAGACATCGCGGTACCGTCAATATCAGCGGTATATAATAAAAAAGATTGCTGCTGGCGGTGCAAGCAAAGAGGGCACACGCGCGCGCAGTGCCGGAGACAGGCTAAGAAATTTTGCTCACAATGTGGTAAGGATGGCGTCCTGACGAAGGAGTGTCACCCGAGGGCGGGAAAAGCCTCCGGGGCCGGGGAAGAGGCGGCCGCGAATACAACCCCGGGCCCCGTATAACCTTCACATCGCGACCGCACATAGAGATATACATTCAAGGACGAAGTTACAACGCCTTGTTAGATGGAGGATCGGAGATCTCTTTAATTAACGAAGACACGGCCAAGGTCATGAGTACAGAGGGATTCGAAATAAAGGGAAGAAGAGGGGCGGTATACCTGGCAAACGGCAGCACGGGAGAGACGTTCGGATACATAACCTTACCACTACGAATGGGCAACCGGACAATTACGCATAACTTTTTTATCCTCCCACATATGGAGGATAAAATAATCATAGGAATCGACTTGCAATACCGACTTCGTCTGGGAATTCCACCACCACCAAAATACATCAAAAAATGGCTTCCAAGATGCAGTACAATTGGAGGACTGGCCATGCAGACCCCAGACGAAGAGAAGCAACTGCAGGAGTTTCTAAAACAAGAATTACAGCAATTCGAAAATATTCACGGACCAATCAGCAAAATGGAGCATCGTATATATCTAGAGGATGATACGCCCATCAAACAAAGATACCGACCACGCAATCCGGCCATGCAAGCAGTTATTAATAAAGAGGTGGACGAAATGCTCGAACAAGGCGTAATTGAGCCATCACACAGTCCATGGAGCTCGCCCATCGTGATAGTTAAGAAAAAGGATGGCAAACATAGATTCTGCATTGATTTCCGGCGATTAAACGACATCACTCGGAAGGACGCATATCCCTTACCACAAATCACCGCGACTCTAGATAAATTAAGGGAAGCACGTTACCTATCGACGCTCGATCTAAAAAGTGGATATTGGCAAGTTCCGCTCGCACGGGAAAGCCGACCATTGACCGCGTTTACAATCCCAGGGAAAGGACTGTATCAGTTTACAGTTATGCCGTTCGGATTACATTCGGCACCAGCTACATTTCAAAGATTATTAGATACAATCCTCGGGCCGGACTTAGAACCGCACGTGTTCGTCTATTTAGATGACATTATCATAATTAGCAAAACGTTTCACGAACATCTCGAGTTGCTCGCCGAGACTTTCCGCCGCCTTCGAAGCGCTAAATTACGGCTGAACCCTGACAAGTGCAAATTCTGCGTGGATAAGTTGAGATACTTGGGGCACATCATCGACAGGGAAGGGATCCGGACAGACCCCGAGAAGGTTAGCGCAGTGGCTAACTGGCCAGAACCGCGGACAGTCAAACAGATCCGACAGTTTATCGGGATGGCTTCTTGGTACCGGCGGTTTATCGCAGGTTTCTCCGAAATAGCCGCGCCGCTAACACGACTGACGAAAAAGAACGCGCGCTGGGCATGGGATAAAGAGCAGGTAAAAGCCTTCCGCTCATTAAAAGAGAAGCTGGTCTCCGCTCCAGTATTAGCCTGTCCGGACTTTAAAAAACGTTTCGTATTGCAAACCGACGCAAGCACCTCCGGTCTTGGCGCAGTGCTGACGCAGCAGCATGATGACGGAGAAAGAGTTATAACCTATGCGAGCCGAACACTAAACGCGGCGGAACGAAACTACACGGCAACAGAACTCGAATGCCTAGCGATCGTCTGGGGAATCCGGCGGATGAAAAGCTATCTAGAAGGCTATGCCTTTACCGTAATAACCGATCATCAGGCCTTGAAATGGCTGCAAAAGTTAGAATCACCGACCGGACGACTCGGACGCTGGGTATTCGAATTACAGCAATATGAATTCGATATTAAATACCGCCGGGGGGTTCAGAATCGTGTGGCAGATGCGCTATCACGCTGCCCGGAAATCAGCGCCGTAAAACAAGATAGGAGATGCAGTTGGTACGACAGAATACGGAGGGAGGTACGTCAGGATCCAGCCGCCAGACCAGACTACAAAATCAAGGATGGGAGACTATATCGGCACATCCTCCATTCCTTAAACTTCAAGGATGTAAGCAGCGACGCCCAGTGGAAGGTGTGCATCCCGACACCGATTCGTCAACAAGTACTCCGGAAATACCATGACGAACCAACAGCCGGACACCTGGGCATCGCGAAAACCATAGCAAGAATTGCCGAAGGGTACTACTGGCCAGGGATGTTTCGCGACATCACAAAATACGTCCGAAATTGCAAGAACTGCCAGAGCCACAAGGCGTCTCAGGAAAAGCCGGCGGGAAAACTGCACGCAACAGAGGTCAAGAGACCCTGGCAGCAAGTTTGCATCGACCTTATCGGTCCAATGCCTAGATCAAAAAAAGGGCATACATGGCTTTTAGTCATGCAAGACCGATTCACGAAATGGACCGAACTAGTGCCTCTACGTCGAGCCACAGCTGATGCTGTGACACAGGCCGTGACAAATAATGTAATTCTAAGACACGGAAAACCAGAAAGTATCTTATCAGATAACGGCACCCAGCTACGGTCAAAACAACTAGAACAAAGACTAAAAGAATGCAACGTGAAGCACGTAACAACACCCGCATACGCACCGCACTGCAATCCAGTGGAAAGGACCAACCGATCCATAAAAACGATGGTCAGCCAATATATTGGAAAAGATCAGAAAACCTGGGACGAAAAACTAAAAGCGATCCAATTCGCATACAATACGGCCGTACACGACGCCACAAGGTACACGCCAGCATTTCTGAACTACGGCCGCGAATTAAATTCACCGGTGGACGACAACCCGTCAGACAAACAAGCACTCGCTCCAGAAACAATCCAGAGACAGCTACAAGAAGCAAACGAGCTGGTAAAAATCAACCTCGCACGAGCCTTTGAAAAGCAAAAGCATTTCTACGACCTAAGAAGAAGAACCTGGAGGCCGCAGGTAGGAGACTGGGTATGGAGGAAAGGTCATCATCTCTCGAATAAAGCGTGTAGCTTCAATGCAAAGCTGGCGCCGAAATACGACGGCCCATTCGAAATACGTCGGGTAATCTCGCCGGTAATCGTGGATCTCCGGAGCAAGCGAGGAAAGTGGTTGCGGCATATACACGTTCAAGATTTAAAATCAGCGAAAAACGACACTGAGATCAAAGATGACAACAATAACAACAACAGTAACGAGAGCGAGGACGAGAGCGAATAACGGGAGCAACGCAAGTCACTTCTTGTCGACATGTCGAGCAACGAGGACATATTGAAAGCGATAAGCGACTACCTCGGAGAGGCAATCGAGGGGGAAGCGCAGTCCGCGCCACCGGCTCCTCCACCTGAGCCGCACCAGCAGCCGCCACCGCCGCGACCGCCGAGGGTCGGAACAATCGTACAGAGGTCCGACCGGGTCAACGAGCAGAAGCGGCAAATGCTCTTGGCCCAACCACCGCCACCACCTGGGCGTAGGCCAATCCGGCCGTACGAGAAGCCGCCAACACCGCTGCAAAAACCGGCAGCCGAGACGCTACCGAGGGAGGAAATCCTGCGTCCAATGGGGCCGATGACCGCACCACTCATCAAGGTGGAAATAGAGCCCGGCCTCATCGTGGAGGTACCGCATTTCGCGGTGCATGTAAGCCGCCGTTACAAGCCCCGGACACCTCAAGGGCGATGGATCCTGCGTTTTTCAGGGGACGGGAAGCTCCGCTACAAGCGGAAAATCAGCTAGAACCGTTCATCCCGAGGAGGATCCACCTGTCCGACCGACCAGCAGTCCGACCGTCCGCTCCGAACACCGAGCTTAACAGATGCCACAAGTTCAGGCACAATTCTAAGGGGGGGGTGATGTAACGATGCACCCCGTGCACCCCCTAAGACGCATCGTTATTCCCGGCATGCGATCGCCGGAAGCTACCGCCCGGCAGAACACCCGCCGGGCAAGGGCAGGGGCGCGGTGCGCCCACATTTTTGAACAATTCAAAAAACTCGAAACGGCGTTAGGCCGTTAATTGCCGAGCCGGAAAAATCGGAGATTGCCGAGGAATCCCGAACCGTCGACCGGCGAAAACCCGCGTTCGGCGCGACACCCGAATCCCTCCGAACGGGCCCGACCGTACCGTTTACCTGAAACCCGTTCGGAAGGGGTAAATCCGCCGCGCGCCGACGCGCGGGTAATTAGCCGGTATAAAAAGGGCATACTCGGCAATCTAATCACCTTTTTCGATTCCGCTCGCACCAGTGAGACGACTCGAGATCCTAAACCGCTCCTAGCAAACGCCGAATATAGAACCAGAGGTAGAGAGCACTCTTCCTCTATCGAGACGCTCTCGATCATTATACGGCTAGTCTATCCAGCCACTTTTCCCGACCGCCAAACGAACCTGAGCGCACTCCGGTTCATCCGAGAGATCTCGGAGAAAACGGTCCAACATCCAACCGCCTTACGTTGTGCATCATACCTCGGGGCAGAGAGGAGAGCTGCCTCGGGCGAGCGATTCTCGCCGGCACAACGCTTCCAGGAAACGTTCCTGCCACACCGGGAATTACACCTACGATTCAGCGAAAGACGCGTACGCCGAGTTAAACTCGTAATTCGCAGAAACGACCGCCAAAGAAATACGCGAAGAAATACGCACGTTTGTAAAAACGCGGCTAGAAAAAGCGCCACGCACACCGATTCACCGCGCTCAAACATAAACACGCGCTCCG
The DNA here is from genome assembly GCF_003227725.1 of Camponotus floridanus. NCBI lineage: Eukaryota > Metazoa > Arthropoda > Insecta > Hymenoptera > Formicidae > Camponotus > Camponotus floridanus. Next base: position 181,246 of record NW_020229305.1, on the reverse strand, counting down.
TACCGAATTAATATAATTAACGCTTATTGCTCACGCGCACACACACACACACACACACACACACACACACCCACACACACACACACACATTTATACACACCTACACGAACACACATTCTGTAATACATCTGCTTGAATAAACATTTTTGTTGCACATACAGGCTCTCGCTCTTATTACGTCAAAACAAATCCTGATTCCGACTCCGACTATCCGACGGCGATTCGCGCGGAATACGCCCGTGACAATTTTAAAATATTTTCCTCAATGTGAAATATACTTTGAAAAAATAAAGGAAAATACAGGTTAACCTAAAAATAGTTACTATTTTGACTATTTAGTAAAATAAAATGAAGACAATAAATCATTATCTTTGTTTTTATATTGTCTGTATTATTTTTAATTTATTTTAGTATATTTACTTATATATCAAATATTCAGTAATATGTATTCCAGTATATTTATATATTAATATTACTTACTTCATTCACGATACACTTTCCGCATTCACAACGGTCTTTACGACATACGGTTTTTCTCTGTCTTACTTTACGTCCATGACTACGACAGACGTAAGCGTTCACGTCTAGTTCTCTGCCATCAGCCTAAGACCCCTATTCTGTAAGCCTTAACGATGTTGTTATGTAACGATTGTCATTAACGAATGACTTTTCTTATTCTGTAAATAGTAACTGTTGTTAATTAATGATAAAATGGCGACGAAATTGTCGTAAACTTAACAACAGCCAGAGAGATGTTGTTAAATGAAATGATGTCGTTATAAGATACATTTTAATCTATAATATTGAGATCTTGCCATTACTATGGTACACCCGCATGACAAGTCGAAATTTTATTTGTGCGAATTAATAATACATCGGTCTTCAATAAAAAAAAGGAGTTGATTTCAAATAGCGTAAGTCCGCTGTATTTAATACTGCTGTAAGTAATTAATTTTGAAATTATTGTTCAACTATAGACATATAAAATTATTTTTTGTAAAATCAAACTTGTTTAAAATAACTTGTTTAAAATAATTTACAATTTGCAACAGAATTTGAGATAAAAACCAATTCATAACTTTATTAATGAGAAACGTTATTATTAATGTACAATTACCTTTTTTCTCTTTTCAACAATTAAAGAAATGTGATATATATAAATTACATATCACACGCATACACAAATAAAAAAAATTATTTTTTAAAATTATAATAAAAGGATGAATCGAATATTAATTATATATTGTCTGTGATCTATTGTATATTATCTATTGTATATTATCTTATCTATTATATATTGTCTGTGATCTATTGTATATTATCTATTGTATGTGATACAGTTCATATTGTCTTCGTGTAGTTTTGGCAGCACGTTTTTTCTTTTCTTCCTTATCCATTCTGTAAAAAAACAATCATTAACAAATATACACATCAACAAACACACATATATTGTAAGGCATATAAGCATTTTAGTAAAAGTTTCTGAAATGCATTTCTAACCTGAATTTCAAATCTGGATAATTAATTGGATGGATAAAATATAACAGTTTCAACACAAACTACCTGTAAAAACAATAAAAAATACAAACAGTTACACATGACAAAATACTGTAGAGGTTAGAGTAAAATCTGATATTATTTCTATATAATACAATGAAATTATTAAACGATTCAACTTACGTTAATGCTTTGGGAGATTTCTTCTTTTTCTTCTGAATTTTCAAAAATTAATCAGAAAAAATGCAAAATTAAATATTATAGAATTTGAATTCGAAAAAGCGCGATAAAATAATCGAATAAATTCAAATAATTAGCTCCGTGATGAAATATTTAATAAATAATCAATTTTAATCAATAAATTAAAATACTTCTATAATTTAATATTTCGCTCGTGTATATTTTATAGTATATAAAATATTTCGGGAACGAATTATCAATAATATTATGTTCGATTTTAACGACGTAAACAATAGCGTGCTATTGTTTGTACATTATGATATTGCTATCATTTGCTTGATGACATTCGAGCAGTAAAGTTTAAATATTTTCCAATATCTGAGGGCGTAAAGTAATATTCTCTATCTAGGGGTAGTTTAGGTTTATTTATATTGCGATATTTTGCAATATTTTGCGATATTTATGGGCGCAGTGTAATATTAATTATCTACGAGTAGTATAGATTTAATTACAATGCAATATTTTACAATATTTTGTGATATCTTGAGGCATAGAATATTATTCTGTATCTAAGGGTAGTTTAGGTTTATTTATATTGCGATATTTTGCGATATTTGGGGGCGCAGTGTAATATTAAATATCTAGGGGTAGTTTAGATATATTTATATTGCGATATTTTGCGATATTTTGCGATATCTGGGGGCGTAGACTATTATTCTGCATTTAGGGATAATTTAGATTTGTTTATATTGCAATATTTTGCGATATTTTGTGGTGTAGTTTTATTTTCTCTAAAGAAAATATATAAAATAATGATGTAAAATGCTTCGTATGTTAATTAAATGTATAATAACTAATTATTCAATTAATCTATAAATTGGAAAACTACAATTCTACAATTTAATATTTTCATACTTATTATATGTTACGGCTTCGTTATCATTCACACGGTGATACTCGAGCAATAAAGTAATGGTCCGAAACGCTTCGCATATTGTCGAATATTTTTTCTAAATACGATTGAAATTAGTATTGAAACACTATTTGATATAACTATTAATAATTATAATTTAATTATCTTATGATAAAGGACATAAAACTGTATTGCAACGATATATCTTTACCAAATCGCAGTCATTAAATACTATGAATTAAAATTGAAACAAGGGATATATAAAAGAATTAATTTTGTTATGATCTTTCGATTATTGATGCTTATTATAATAATTTACATAACGATATTATTGGAATTAAATAAATTTCGATCAATGTTTTAAATTTTCTTAATCGGCAATCACTCACAGAATATTTCAACAAGAAATTATAACAATAAGTATAAATCGATCTTAGCGATATAAACATTATGGTTATAAATATTGTGGTTTTTGACTTGTGATCATTCGCACAGGAACTTTGAGCAGTAAAGTAGTGGTGTGAGACGTTTCATATATTTTCAAATTCTTTTCTTTCTTGGTCGACGTTGCGATATAAACAGTATCGCGGTAATGTTATTGACTTACAATCATTCGCATAGTGGCTGAAGGTAAATATCTATTATTTGTATCTTAAGTGTTATAAATCGTTAACTTATTATAAACGAACAATAATTCAATCTTATTATTTAAATGAATTAAAAAGAAAGATTTATAAAACTCATAAAATTTTCTATTTAAAAAACAGTTTCAAATATTTACAAAATTTACAAAATTTTTCCATACGTGTTTATCTGCTTATTATTTTACACATCGGATATCAAATCCCGCGCGATAAAATTTTTTGAAATATTAATTGTATTTGGTGAGCATTATTATAAATGAATTTTATATTTGTGTGTTGCAGGCAACTAGCTTCGATAATAACAACTCCGCTGTTGAGCACGCGACTAAAATATATATACATGATTAGGTGAAATGATGATTAGAGATAGATTCTTAAAATCTCGAATAATTTTAGTTAATCAGAAAATAGGATTGTTAAGGCTATTAAGAAAACTCATTAGAATCCTTCTATTAATGTTAGAAATGTTAGGGCTTTTAAGATCATTAGAATTTTGTAATAGTAAGATTGCTGGGCTATTAAAATTATTCGAATTCTTTAATAGTAGGATTGTTAGGGGGCTATTAAAAAAGATTCGTTCTTTCTTTCATATTTAATATTCTAATAATTCTAGGAGTAAATTAAAATTATTTTAATTAAGTTAAATTTATTTTTAAAAACGTTGTGAAAATAAATATAACATGTTTTAAAAATAAAAATGTTTTAAAGTGTTTAAAAGTGAAATTTAAATTATCAAAATTATCTTCAGAAATATTAAAGAAATTGCATAATTATTAACGTTTGAGAAATCTTGAAACATGTTGCATTTTATTTTAAAACTTAAAAATATATGTGCATTAAATCAAATACAATATAATATTTAATCCAAATGTTAATGCTATCAATATCAAATTATTATATCGATTATCTCTTATTAAATATTTGAATAAATGGAATATTATTATTTGATATTGATAGGATCGTAAATTGTAAATTGTAAATTATAAATAGTTATAAATGTATTTTATAATCTAACATTGATATTTTAATTGTAAAATACAATACAGTTATGACTATAATTATATTATATGAAATTGTATTTATGATTGTTAATTCTTATGTAAATCACATGAAAAATTATACGAAAATATACGTATAATGATTACATAATAGTAATTAACATAACAGTAATTTATTAAAATAAATTATTTTGTATTTTATTATTTATAATATTATTTATAAATCTTTCGTAATCATATTTCTATAAAAAATTGTTATATCCACTTAATTTTTAATAAAGAAATATATTTCTTAATAATGAAAGAACATGTTTTCTGACGTGAATATCAATTTCGTGAATTGAAAATAATGACGAGGGATAATTGTCGTTGATTTATTATTGAAATCATTGCTATTGGGAATAGTCCGGGAGATCCGGGTTTCGTTTACTCCTACAGTAAAGTTCCCGATGTTCAATGGATCACTTAATTTTTCTTCATAGATTGATCTTGCGAAATCTGATATAGAAACAAGATCTTAATCTTTCTCCAGGTTTAAAATCGTTCCTCTTTTTATTACCGATTTGTCGTATTTGATGGCTTCGATTATTATATTATAAAAATTATACGCAATATGAATATTATCGATTTATTCGTCGCGTTTTCTCGCGAATTTTAAATCGCGATTTATTTTGTAATTTAATTGTTGATTTACATCGAAGCTCATTTTATTTTTTCGCGTTTTGAATATTTTCTTTGATAATCTACACAAAAGGCGCCAGTAATGAAAATACTTTCTTCTACAATCGAAGAAATGAACAATAATTTTATTAATAACTCTTTTAATCACGATTATTTATGTTATATAAAACTTATTATATTCTAACAAATTAATAAATAGATAAAAAATTAGGCTCTTATTATATTCTATTATTCTATTATTCTACTTATTATATTCTATTATTGCATATTGATTATTAATGATAAATGTCGCGTAATTAATCATCGCTTATCAGGCTTGTCTAAACTATATAAAAATGTTTACTAAATTTCGTATTATACGTATATTTTGGACATTTTCACATAATAAATTATATGTTAATTAATTAATGTATTATATTAATTACATTAATATTTTGAATAAAATAAAAGAAAAAGAGATAGTAATCGAGAAAACAGATAAAAGGCAATTACAGTGATTTGAATATATCTTAAACGTGAGTGATTTAAATATTCCGAAGAACTTCACAGAAAGGAATAAACATGACAAGTGATGATAATCTTTTCTGATGTTAAAGGAAAAAACAAAGGAATACAATAAACCATAATAACAATCCAAGAACTCGAAGGAGAAAATATATTGGATAGAAATGCGATTGGAAATGATTAGAGACTAAAAGACTGTGTGCATACAACCTATTTATTAATAATAATACTATTTTGTAATTATATTAAATTTTATAATTTAATTATATATAGCACATTAAGCTTAAAAATATTATACTGATATCGAAATTATAATAAAAATATATAAATAAGGGCTATAATAGAATGGTACATATAAATTCTTTGTACTTTATATAAAAGAAGAGACATTTACAATATTTTGCAACATCTATATATTTTTCCTACATTAAGATTTATCGAATCATTCGGAAAAGAAGATAAACATTAATTTAATTATATCGGCTAAAGAATATCGACTGGACTCAGTAAGGCATCTTCTATGTTCTTTCTTAATGTTATAATATTTTTCAGAAAAAATTCGAAATTTGGCCTAGCATCCGCTGCAGTCCAGCAACGTAGCATTAACTGGTACAATGCGGACGGACAGTTAAGAGGCATCGGCAACCTGTCTCCAGCAAGTACATAAATTATCACTTCCGCATTAGTCTTGTCAACATAAGGTTGTTCACCCAACGATGTAATTTCCCACATTAAAACGCCAAATGACCAAACATCGCTTTGAGAAGTAAATATTCTGATCATCAAAGATTCGGGTGCCATCCAGCGAACAGGAAGCAAATCTTCTCCTCTCTAAAACATGATTTTAACCAAATTAAAACATTAAAACATTTAATTTTCTGGTTCAAGTTGTTCATTTTTACAATATGTGCAAAAAGGAAAACGTTATCTCTTGCTATATATAAATAAAAACTATTTATATTCCATATTACTTGAAGAAACAATTCACGATACTATTATGATAAAAAAATGGAAAGTATTTTCAAAGGAATTCATTTTTTAATTTTTTTAAATAATTGTATTTACCATGCGATAATAATCATGGTAGATATTTCTAGCTAATCCAAAATCTCCAATTTTGACAATACGATTCTCGCGATTTCTCGAAGATACTAAACAATTGCGACACGCTAGATCTCTATGTACGAAACGCAATTCTTCCAAGTAGCAACAACCTCGCGCAACATCTTCGCACATGGCGAACAAATCTTGCAAACGTAGAGCGTGCGAATCTGACGCTTCCAAATTTCGACAATCTCTCAAATATCTTGACAGGTCACCAGTTTCCATTAATTCCAACACTAGAAACGGATAAATCCCATCTAAACAAACACCCAACAATCTTAATATATGTTTGTGTCGAAAACGATTCATAAGCTCGGCTTCCTTTAACAATTTCTTTTTCTCATGGGAAGAAGCATCTTTCCGAAGCGTTTTTATTGCAACGGATATCTCTGTGCCCGAACTTTCTAAGTTTTTCACATTTCCTTGATACACCTGCAAAATATTTCACACAAATTTACATGCGTACTTTATTAGAAAATGTATAGTTTAATGTCAAGTAGTATTATATTTCACTTTATATTAAATAATTTAACGAAAAATATATAATAAAGTGAATGTTTGTTGTCTCATCCAAATTTTATATTACTTATACTCTATTATAAAAATTTATATAATTTGTATCTTTATTAGAAAATACATATCTGTTTTGTTGATTCAGAAATTAATTTGAAACATTGCTTGAAAACATAAATTTTTACCATTCCGAATACGCCGCTACCAATAATTTTTCCAAATATAATCTGTTTACGTGCAATTTTAGTTATCGCACATTCATCCGGATTATAATGTAACATAGGACTGTAAATCGTATTCAATTGAGTGTATTCGCAACGTACTTCATGTGGAATCCCCAATTCTATATCGGTCATTGTAGTCAAATCATTATTACTTTTGCGTTGACGATATATTGCTATAAAATTTCGACTTAATTATGTAATAATATAAGATTTTTCGTTTTTTAGTAAATTTTTAGATATTATATCAGATATATACGTATAATTAACAATTCAAGTTGATACCAACATCAAATGTACAATACTTACAACAATAAAAGTAGCAGGGGCAGATTATAATAACTATAAAACCTAACATCAATAATAAGTAATATTTTTCCGCTATTATTCCAGTAGTATCCAAAATATCTGTATTAAGCAAAAATATAATTTTAATATCTTCGTGTGTGTCTGTTTTTAAAAATTTATTTTTACTTGTAACTTTATTACAAAAATTTAATTTTTTTTAATTTTAGGCCTATTCACATCTAAAAATATTAGTATATCATATTATAATATCTATGCAGCACAGAATGTTACAACTACTTTGCAACAATATTGCAATATCACAAATTGCAATGCAACATTACACAAACATTGTAGAAATATAAATTAACAAAATATAAATTGGGTATTAGCAATGTAATATTCATATTTTGAAATCATTGAGAAACTATCAACACTCTTTAATTTATCTATAAAAATAATGTAATAATATATACTTTTATATTTATATATATGCGATGAATTTTACTTTTTTACAGAAGTCAAACGAATTAATGACACAGAAATAATATCAGTCGAGTAAATACAATTCTAAGTTAAAGTTAAGCATTTCTATTCTTTTATTAAAATATAAATAACATTTTATATCAATGTTAAAATATATTTTATGATATATTTTTATTTTATGTACAAATACGATATCTTTTTATTATATTAAGAATAGATATTTTTATATCTATCATTTTATTTTTCAATGTATTTTTATGCTTTTCTCATACAAATAAATAACGGATTTTTAAAATTTTTAAATAAAAATATAATTAGTAATGTTTAATTAATTCTATAACTAATGTTTATATATGTATAAACATTAATTAACCATTAGAGAAAGAGACATATATATAAGTACCTATTATAAGAGTATATAGAACATTTAAAATAAAAAGAAATGATTTGTAAGTAAAAGTTTAAAGTAATTTTGTATAAAAACATATTTTATATGATTACGTTTAAATATAATTTTGCAATATATTATCTTAGATATGATTATCTTATATATTGCAAACTTCTATTTATATCAAGCTTTTTAATTTAATTATATGTTTTCAAGATATTTATCCATCAAAAACAAAAATATTTTATACATAATATTATTAAATGATTGTAATAACATTGCATTCTTTTCAATATATTAAACCGTAATATTGCTACAATATTTCATTGCAAAAAGCGGATATCCTAACTTTATCACATTTTATAACAATGACTCAGCAAAGTTTCGCAATCAATTTGCAATGTTTCAATGAAATTATTTTTCAATACATCTACAATCTTATTGTGCTGTATGGGTAATTTCATTTGCTTACCATGTGTTGAAAAAATAAATCTTTCATCAGCCGGCCATGTAAGTTTCGTCATATTCAGGATATCTCAATATCAAGCGAAACTGGTATAAAGTTCCCGATTGTAAATTTTCGATATGATATATTACTTCCTTGTTATAATTCATTTTAAAATTATTCGTTGTTTGCCACTTTTCTGTTGCAATCTCTTTGTACTCTAGTATAGGAAAGACCATAAGATTAACGTTTGAGATCCATAAAATGTCCATGCTATTTGTGTTGACCTCGCTCAAAATAATATTGTTTGGTTCTGAGTATATGTGATTGATCTTGCTTAAACTCTCGTTGTAGAAATTGCTGAAATTACTTGGATATACACGTACGTATATCAAGTAATCTTGTACTGGTAGCGACAAGTTAATCTTTGTGAAAAATCTGCCGTCTGCCACACGTTTCGGCACATTGATAAATTGTTTGCTCTTTTGCTGCGTGCTGTTCACTAACTTCCAATGCACTTCGTAAGTCACAACCACGCAATTCATTTTCTTGGGTGGCATCCAATAAACTACTGCTATAGTAGGCGTCAAAGCTAAAACACTTATGTTTTCTGGTACATTAAGTTTGCCCAAATTAGTTTTTATTCGTTTCACGTTCGAATGCAATGGATTTATTGATAATTGATCAAAGTAAAAATTGCTTAAAGTAAACTTCAACTTGTACTCTGCAAATGGTGTTAATTTTTGAATCTCGTAATATCTCTCGAACGTCTGCACATTGAATTCTTCAGACTTGATGAGGTTGTTGTCTAAACAATGGTTTACAAAGATAGTATATATAGTAGTTGGTAAATTATATTTTTTGCATCCACACTTTACAACCGGCTCTGGTAAATTTACAATGATGCTGTTTGCCGTTGCAGTCACATTCTCAAAATTATAAACTTTTTCGTCAGGTGTCAGACATCTTATTGGAGGATATGGTTGTGAAGATTTATCAAAAGCGTACATTTTGTAAAACCTATTTTTATCTGAGCTTGTTAGTATCTTTTTAACATATTTGTATGCATTTGAGACGCTCTTGAGACTTGGTTGCAAAGATTTATCCAAAACGTACATATCAAAAAAGTTATTTTCATATGTGCCTGTCACTTTCTTTTCAACATATTCGTTTGTAATTACGCTGAGACTTGCATATTTCTTTTTCAAAACGTAGATATATTTAAAATTTAGATCATATTTAAATGCTGAAATGTACATGTGTGTTTTGTCAAACGTCGTATATAGGAAATTGATGTTATCACTTAAGTTTATGTTGTGTAAAATCATAGTGCACATAGAACAGTTAAGATTTGACACAATTATGCGATTATTAACTATCCAGAAAACTAACGGCTCCTCATTATTCATTTGAATAAAACTAAGTGAATAATGAAAAGATTCCTTTAACAGATCAAATATGCAAGAGTATAATTTTGTGTGAACAATTTGTTCATTTTTTCCATCAAGATCATATTGCACCAAATCAAGATATTGCATAGAATATCCATTCATATCCAATGTCTTAGGATTGTAATAGAAAATTCTAAAAAATATATAATTATTTTACTTATTATAAAACATTATTTTAATAAAAACCAAAACTTGTATGTAGTGAAAATTCGAAATCCTTGTAATTATATAATAAAATATTATTTCTTTTTACTTTTGATCTGAATGATAAAACCTCTTAAAATTATAGAAAAATTACAAATTTGCTTAAATCTTTAATGGAAAATTATTTTTTCAGACGAACAATAGTAAACGTACCCTATAGACGGTAATACATTTATTTTTATATTGACATTAGGTATTTTTAAAATCTTATCAAATTTAATTATGCCATTTTCCCACATTGTTAAGTCGAACTTTACAATGTAATATATGTCCTCAAATGACACTTCAGTGACCCAATATAGATTTCTTGCTACCCAGTCAATTTGGAGATTATATAGAATATAATCAAATGTAACTATCTTTGTGACATTATTTTCATTAATCTTCAGTGTCAATAGAACGTTTTCAATACTCCAATAAATTCTATGTTCTTGTATCGAATAAGCGATTTCTTCTGGATTTGATCTGAAAAAAGGAGTCAACTTTAATTGTATAGTAAAAAAATTATAGTTGAGATTTCTAATTTTATAGTTATTACTGCTATAATGTTAATAAAAATAAATTTGCATATTAATAATAACTTTAACTTTATAGTTAATGTTAAAAATAACTTATTATAACTATTTTTTTTTATCAATATACGTACTCTGTTAAGAAATTAGTAATATTTAAATCCACGTCCCATATTTGGATACCTAGATTCGTTGTTAGTAATAATTTAGGTATTGGATTTTCATGTTTAGTCGATACATTGATTAAATCCGTGTAAGATCCAGCAACAATTTTAGTATGCGCACGTACTCGAAAATAATATATCATGTTAAATGTTAGATTGTGAACCGTGTGCTCCAATTCTGTAGTTGTGATATTTTTGTCCTCGCAGATTTGAATCTCTTTTAAATCCTCGATGAAAATACACTGCACCGTGTACCCTTGTATTATTTCATCCCTAATTTTAGGTTGGTTCCATCTGAAAGAATAACATTTCAGTCTTTTTATATTTAGCAAAATTATAACAGAATTAACATTTTCATATATATATATATATATATATATATATATATATATATATATGTCGTTAAATTTAGTAAAAGAGAGAAAAATAAAAGAATACAAACTGAGAGTTTAGATTCTTTACCTTAATGTCACAAAAATGTCGTTTACTTTTTCTGTGAATTGACTGTCGAATTGTACAAATGCTCTGAGAGATGTTGGCTTGCTCAAACTGCTTTCTAAAGATTTTAAGATCGTACATATTAACATAATTATATGTAAGATTAAATAAATTATCTCAGTAAATCAGAAAGAACAATTTAATGTGAAAATATCCTGGCAGAAATTGCCTTGTCGGCACCATAACACTTGTCAGCGCAATGGAAGTTTGTTACGTCACAGTCTTATTTTCAAAAACTGAAAAGATCCACACCAGAACTATGGAACTATGGTACGGAACTATGGAACTATGGTCACGGTCGATATATAAATGGCTTAATATTATTATAAAATTAAACGGGCGTAAATTGGAACTTGACTGGGCTTCTGATGCGGTACATACTTGCGCCACGTCAGATGCTCAGACATCTTTTCGCTTTATCAAAAAAGATAACATTAAAAGAACACAATATACGACACGTGTTTCTTTACTTGCCGCAATGCGGCGACACCAGACTTAACTAAACTCGTATACAATTTTTTATGAAATGTATATAAAGGACTGGTACACACATGAGATCTAAAGTATATTTTTTTTCTTTCGTGAGTAGTATCGCCAAAAAAACGACGCTGCTCTCATGTACACGATCAGAGAGCCATACCTCTCTGATTGTGTACGAGTAAACCACGTTTTCTTCTTAACATTACTTTATCAATTTAATTTAGTTTAATTTCTGACTAACTGAATTTAAAAAAAAATATTTAATAATGTGGATTTTTTGTAGCATTCCAAATTTTTTTCCTTGTTGGATTTCAGAATTTTTTTTCCAGTTTTAGTAATACTTTTAGGCGACTTGGTGCTGTGTGGGAAGTTTTCTATCAATAGTCAAATAGTTCAGTAGTATATTTTTTCTTAAAGCAATATTATGCTATACTACAGTAATTCCGCATCTGCTCTATGACAATATCTTACTAGGACTATGTTAATGCTATGTTAATACAACACAAAATTCAATTCAACGTGGCGCCAGCGGGCAAAACGTGACGATTTCGTGGATGGCTCTTACCAGCGTGTTATGCCAGCCTCTTAAGTGGCAATGTGGCACGCTGGCCAGTGCCATACAAACGCTCTATCAAAATTTCTACCAGGGTAAAGAAAAGAGAAAAAATAAATAAAAAAGCAAACTACAAAATATGGAAATTAACACAATATTGACCTTTAAAAAAATAATATAAGAATTTTTTTCATTTAAGATTTGGAAAAGTAATCGTTAATTCGTGGCAAAAACGAATAACTTTGAAAAAGTAAGAAGTACTTTTCGAAAAATTCCTGTAACTTAAGAAATCAAAAGTATAATATTTGCGATTGCTTTAAAACCAATTAACAAATTAATAAAATTGACTTTGCCTTAAATCATGACAATTTTTATGTACAATGTTATGTTTGTATTATGCCTTTTTATTTCTTTTTTCGACAAAATAGAATTTATGTTCTTTTCACTGCTGAAAGATATTTTTAGATTTGATTTCCTCTCTCTTAAATTTAAATTATATTTACACTTTTTCGTCATAGATTATGTTATTAATGTTTGAGTCGCATTTTTTTGTAACTTACCGATAGATTCTGGGATGATAGAAATATTTGCAAGTGTTACTTCATCGACTTCTCGCTCATTTCTCACAGCACTATCAGAATGACTCCGATCAGATTTGAAATTTAGCATATGATGATTATTTTTCTCAGACATTGAAATATTCTTCATGAAGTGTAACATACGAAAAGAATTAGAAAATGAATATCGTTGAAGCGGTTGTTTCTGATACTTTTCATGATAAATTATATAAATTATAAAATTAAACGAAAAATTACCATTTGTTTTTTGTTTGCTTAATAATACCGGTTTGATATAAACCATTCCTATATGATATATATTCAATGCGATGTAGTTTTATTCATATTGTAAACTCTATTTTTTATTTTTTTTTTAATTATCTTGTATATCAAACATAACTCATCATATCAAAAAGAAAATCAATCAATTAGGTTAACAAGAGTCAATGAGGATTCATAACAGCTTTTAGCAAGTAGTAGAAGCGAAAGTGTAGTTCTTTGCAATTATTCAAACAATTTTGTCTAACGATTTGATTCTTTCTCATGATAGGTTAGTTAATTTTTCTCAATTTTACTGTAATTTAAATTTCTTTTCAAAAATTTGCCGATATTACTAAAGTTTTAATGTTTGTACTTCAAGCATAAAAAGGTTAAAAATATTGTTTCTGTACAGTTATTAAATATTAGTCATAGAAATTATATATTTTCTTTTATTTATATTCTTGTCAAGTTTTTTCTCGAGTGTCGTATATTTATATTTTTAACAATTAAATCCTGAAAATGATAATATAAACCGATAGTACAAATTGATAAGAATATGTGCATATAATTGTATGTGAATGGATATATGTACAATGAAAATTAATATAAATTCTAGCAATTGTTATTGAATGTATTGTCGATCGAAATATTAACGTTAATAGATACAATTTGATAAATGTTTGATGGACGATTTTTTTATTAGACAGATTTTCTATCTCGATCTTTAGCTCTGTCCCGTTATACAGCGTGTGTCAAAAGTTCCGGGACGGCTGGATAATTTGAAAAATACGCATCACAGAGGAAAATGACCTAGACAAAAGTTGTAGAATTTTTCCCGGGCAATCTGACGGTGACCTTAGATTTGACCTTGGATAGTCATTTGAAGGTCACATAAAGATTACCTTCAATTTCTTAAATGGAACCCCCTATTTTTCATTGCATATTCTTGTAGCTTATCTCGAGAGCTTTCCAAAACACTATAATTAAGTACCTTTTTATTAAGTACTTTTTGAGTTATAAGGCTTGAAATAATTTTTTAATTTTACATAAACCATAAAATATCTAGTAAACCATTCATTTTTCGATTATCTTACCTTCATACTTTTATGTACAAAATAATGAGAGGAATCAATTGGTGTAAAGAAAACACATAGTTGTTTCTAAGAAAAAATATGTAATTTGCAATTAACAATTCCATATTTTTTCTTAAAAACAACTGTATGTTTTCTTTACATCAATTGATTCCTCTCATTATTTTGTACATAAAAGTATGAAGGTAAGATAATCGAAAAATGAATGGTTTACTAGATATTTTATGGTTTATGTAAAATTAAAAAATTATTTCAAGCCTTATAACTCAAAAAGTACTTAATAAAAAGGTACTTAATTATAGTGTTTTGGAAAGCTCTCGAGATAAGCTACAAGAATATGCAATGAAAAATAGGGGGTTCCATTTAAGAAATTGAAGGTAATCTTTATGTGACCTTCAAATGACTATCCAAGGTCAAATCTAAGGTCACCGTCAGATTGCCCGGGAAAAATTCTACAACTTTTGTCTAGGTCATTTTCCTCTGTGATGCGTATTTTTCAAATTATCCAGCCGTCCCGGAACTTTTGACACACGCTGTATAATTATTCTTAACACAAAGAAGTGATGCTAACTTTTTAAATTAATATCTTAAAATAAAATCTACTTAAATCTTACTATATCAATAAATATTATAAATATTATAAATATCCAGAAAGATAAAGAAATTTTAGAAACTGAAGATTAATAACATAAAAATCTATTGAAGTGTCATCGTATGTATATATTAATGTAGCAGATAGTAGACAGAAAACTTTATTAAATTTAAAAATTGTTATTTTTAGAAATAATTATTACATATATATGATTATATATATATATATATATATATATATATATATATATATATATACTAGGTGCGCAACTAAGTTTCCGGGTTTCACACATGATTGGCACCAACGACAGATGTAGTCGACATTACATGTCTGAAGTTGTTTATTTTTATAGCTCTGACATCTGTCAACAATTACCAGTCATAATACCAATACGTGTCGCAACGCAAAAATATTTTTTCTAACAATGGAGATGTCGAGTTTTGTGCCAAATAAACAGCATTTGCGGGAAGCTCTGCTTTTTTGCTTCAACTTGAAAAAAAATGCAGCTGAAGCACGTCGTTTGCTTGAAGAGACTTACGGCGAACATGCACCATCGAAAACAACTTGTGAAGATTGGTTTAAACGCTTCAGAAGTGGTGATTTTGACACTAAGGACAAGGAGCGCTCCGGAAGACCGAAAACAATTGAGGACGCCGATCTGCAAGCGTTATTGGATGAAGATGATACGCAAACACAAGATCAACTCGTGGAGGCATTAAACATGACTCGTCAAGGTGTTTGCATGCCATGGGAAAAATTCAAAAGGAAGGAAAATGGGTGCCGCATGAATTGACTGAGAGGCAGATGGAAAATCGAAAAGCCACTTCAGAAATTTTGCTTTTGCGGTATGAAAGAAAGAGTTTCCTGCATCGAATTGTTACTAGCGATGAGAAGTGAGTGTATTTCGAGAATCCCAAACGCAAAAAATCGTGGCTTTCACTTGGCGAAGCATCAACATCGACGGCGCGGCCAAATCGCTTCGGAAAGAAGACGATGCTCTGCGTTTTGGTTGCGAGCTGTTGAAACTAGGCGAAACTGTTAACGGGGAACACTACCGACAACAACTAATCAATTTGAGTCATGCGTTGCTCGAAAAACAGCCAGAATGGGACACGAGACACGAACGAGTGATATTGCAGCACGACAACGCTCCGTGCCATCGCACTTCCATCGTCCAGGACACCATCAAAACGCTGAAATGGGATCTGCTACCACACCCGCTATATTCACTAGACATGGCCCCTTCTGATTATCACTTGTTCCGGCCAATGGCGCATGGCTTGGCTGGGTTACACTTGACTAGTTTCGAAGAAGTGCGGAATTGGATAGATGAATGGTTTCGGTCCAAAGACGCGTCGTTCTATCGTCGCGGTATTCATGTATTGCCAAAGAGATGGCAAAAATGTGTAGCTAGCGAGGGACGATACTTTGAATAAACCGCTTTTTGTTTCTTTCTTGAAATTTTGCATTTTTCATTGATCAAAAAAACCCGGAAACTTAGTTGCGCACCTAATATATATATATATATATATATATATATATAGAGAGAGAGAGAGAGAGAGAGAGAGAGAGAGATTGTTTTAATTAAATTTAATATACTATATAACATCCATTTGTAAACAAAATTTCGAAACTTTATCCATCTGTGTTTTACATCATCATATATATTTTTTACTTTTATATTGAATTGTTTTATTTTATCTTATCTTATTATATAGATATAATATATAATTTATTCATTCATTTTTAGTCACACTACTAGCTGCAATAACATTCAATTATTTCTTAATCAAGCGAAAAATATCTCTTACCTGCGTGAAATTTAAATCCGTATACATGGAAATACTTTCTTCCTGAAGGATGTTTGAAGTGTTATCATCTTTCGGCGTGATAGTTGCCTTTGTCAATATTAAACCTTTCAATAAAACACATAAAATTGTTCCAAACATAATTTGCATTTTGGGTAAACGTTTGCACTCAACTGGTTTCCGTTCAACCCTCAATTAATTGTTTTTTCACCTTACTAATTCTGATGTGTTAATCGAATTGATATTAATTCATATAGATACATATATTTTCGATAAATTCTTTAAAAGTCACTTTTAACGAATCGCAAGTTATTATCTTTTAATATTATGTTTTTAGATTTCTCTTTATGATCACGATCACAGTATATATCTTAAGATTAAATTAAAGAATTCTTAGTAAGTAAATAACTTCTATGGTACATATTCATTGGATTGTATCGCGAATACAGGAATATAATTATTATTAGCTTTCCTTTTTCATTAATAGAAAAGCAGTCAATAAAAAGATAACCACAATAAAATTACAAACGATCTAAGAAATTATAGAAATATAGATCTTATAACATTTTCAGCCATATTCAAGCACACGCAGCGTATAATCGAATTCACTCAATATTTGCTATTAAATATCTGTTATTAAATATGTAATTATGACAATTCGTTCGTACGATTGTGTTACTACATGCTATGTTTTTAAAATCCACTATTTATACACAATTACACGGTTTCTCTAAACTTCATATAATGCGGTTTGAATTAAGCGATAAATAACCGTGGTAGCGTTTGGTAACCGATCACAGTAGTAACTGACTTCGAATGGTCAATCCGATCTGTTACCATGACATTTTATTAGCTCCATTCCGTTTGTAATTTATTTTTTTCCGCGAAGATACTTGTTATTTCAAAAGAAATTAAGTCCTTAAGAATTGTTTTTCAAAAAATTTATGTATATAAGACAAAGTTATATATATATAAATAAATATATTTATACACATATGACTGTTTAATAAATTTTATTAAACTTTATCTTATTATCTTCTTATATTAATTTATTTTTACGTAACCTTCTCTTTGGCATAAGAAAAACATTTATTATATGAAAAAATATTCTGATTATAAGAAAAGTAATAATGGACTTAAAAATAGAGATTTACACGTTTTCTGTTCACATAATGCATTTTGAATCGAGCAATACGTAACACAGCAGCGTTTTTACACAAATATAAATAAATATACAATAAATATACAATAGCACGTAAACTGTAAAAATAACTAAAATAAATAAAATAATTCTACGAGCTATTATTATCGTTATTTGTACGGAATAATCTATAATACAATAACTTATATAACTTTATAATTAATGTAATATAATATATTATAATAACATATAGTATTAATTAATTTATTATTTAAATTATATTACTGTAATTTTGTATGTGACAACCTTTATAATATGCACTTATAATGTGCATAAAACTAAATTTTCTCTTTTTCTCGCTATAAATCAATTGCTTTATTTCCAAAAAATTGGGATAAACACGTTAATCACACTTTGTTAAATAATATTGAAAATAATTATGTGATATTAACCGGTATCCTCTTGTGACTCATTCAGTCCATTCATATATTAAATGATACATTTTTATTTCCAAAAATGTTTTTGTATTGTTAAACAGACATTCTGCATAAGAATATTTTTAATAATTTTAACAAGTGTGTATATAATGTTTTCTTTAAATTTATACACAATAATATATATATTTTCACAAATATTTATAAATTTATAAATTTATTCTCTTTAGAAATAATATCAGTACGTATAAAAATTTATATATATAATTTGAAATAGAAAAGAGCTCCAAAACATAATGTAAAAAAGACTTGAAAGAAAATTACAATTGTATGTGTTAATATTTATGAATTTACAGAATAGTTAATATTAGTTAATACATTAAATCGCAAATCTTACATAAGATACAAAAATATGCACGTCGAATGTTTAATGAAATATTGAACAAACATTCCAATATTAATATCTATTTACAATTTATTCCTCTATAATTTATTTATATCAGTTTGATAATATCTATTGGATTCAATAAATCATCTTTTCAATGTCACTTCTAATATAATATTTTTGAGAAAAAATTTGAAGTTTAATTTAATTTTCGCTGTATTGCAACAACAGATTATTAAAATCAATGGATAGTTAATTCTTTAACTACCATCAATTGTTGTCGTCAATAAACGGCGAAACATTTTATGAAGCACAGCTGTCGTCAATAATTACTTTATGATGTGTTGTGACGCCTATTTCAATTTCAATATTAATGATTCTGTTTATGTGATGTTATCTCGGGTCTGCAATTATTTATTTTATTCATTCAGTAATTCATTTTATTTATTTATATTACGAATCTCTCTCTCTCTCATTCTAAATTATCTAAATTATTTAAATTTTTAAATTACATTAGTATAACATATAAAATATTCTGGATTTTATTTTAATATACTTAAAATATCTATAAAATGTTCTCGTATTAATTAATACTTTTATAAAGATAGTAATATTTTATAAATTGTTTCACAATAATATATTATTTAGATATTTTTTGCATAAAGATTCATGATGAATTATTTAATAAATAATCAATTTTAATCAATAAATTAAAATACTTCTATAATTTAATATTCCGCGTAAGTGTATATTTTATAATATAAAAAATATCTCGGCAACGAATTATCGATAATACGATGTTCGACTTTGGCAATATAAAATATAAACAATAACGCTCTATGTTAGGGCTTCATCATCATTTGCACGGTGACACTCGAGTAATAAGTAGTGGTGCGAAATGCCTCGTATATTGTAATTTAAACATGACTACGATTAGTATCGAAACATAATTTGTTATAATTATTAATAATTAAAAATTAATTAACTTCTGATAAACGACATAAAAGTGTTCCGCAACGATAAATCTTTATCGAATCGCAATCATTAAAAAATGCAAATGCAAAATTAAATATTATAAAATTTGAATTCGGAAAAGCGCGATAAAACAATCGAATAAATTTAAATAATTAGCTCCGTGATGAAATGTTTAATAAATAATCAATTTTAATCAATAAATTAAAATACTTCTATAATTTAATATTCTGCTCGTGTATATTTTATAGTATATAAAATATTTCGGGAACGAATTATCAATAATATTATGTTCGATTTTGATGACGTAAACAATAGCATGCTATTGTTTGTACATTATGGTATTGCTATCATTTGCTTGATGACATTCGAGCAGTAAAGTTTAGATATTTTCCAATATCTGGGCGTAAAGTAATATTCTCTATCTAGGGGTAGTTTAGGTTTATTTATATTGCGATATTATGCGATATTTTGCGATATTTGGGGGCGCAGACTATTATTCTGCATTTAGGAGTAGTTTAGATTTATTTATATATTGCAATATTTTGCGATATTTTGTGGCGTAGTTTTATTTTCATTAAGGAAAATATCTAAAATAATGATGCGAAATGCTTCGTATGTTAATTAAATGTATAATAAATAATCATTTCATTAATCTATAAATTGGAAAACTTCTACAATTTAATATTTTCATATTTATTATATGTTACGGCTTCGTTATCATTCATACATTGATACTCGAGCAATAAAGTAATGGTCCGAAACGCTTCGCATATTGTCGAATAATTTTTCTAAATACGATTAAAATTAGTATTGAAACATTATTTGACATAACTATTAATAATTATAATTTAATTAACATATGATAAAGGTCATGAAACTGTATTGCAACGATATATCTTTACTAAATCGCAGTCATTAATTACTATGAATTAAAATTGAAACAAGGGATATATAAAAGAATTAATTTTGTTATGATGTTTCGATTATTATAAACATTGTAATTATAAATATTGTGGTTTTTGACTTATGGTCATTCGCACAGGAACCTTAAGCAGTAAAGTAGTGGTGTGAGACGTTTCATATATTTTCAAATTCTTTTCTTTCTTGGTCGACGTTGCGATATAAACAGTATCGCGGTAATGTTTTTGACTTACAATCATTCGCATAGTGGCTGAAGGTAAATATCTATTATTTGTATATTAAGTGTTATAAATCGTTAACTTATTATAAACGAATAATAATTCAATCTTATTATTTAAATCAATTAAAAAGAAAGATTTATAAAACTCATAAAATTTTCTATTTAAAAGACATTTTTAAAAATTTACAAAATTTACAAAATTTTTCCATACGTGTTTATCTGCTTATTATTTTACACATCGGATATCAAATCCCGCGCGATAAAATTTTTTGAAATATTAATTGTATTTGGTGAGCATTATTATAAATGAATTTTATATTTGTGTGTTGCAGGCAACTAGCTTTGATTATAACAACTCCGCTGTTGAGCACGCGACTAAAATATATACATGATTAGGTGAAATGATGATTAGAGATAGATTCTTAAAATCTCGAATAATTTTAGTTAATCAGAAAATAGGATTGTTAAGGCTATTAAGAAAACTCATTAGAATCCTTCTATTAATATTAGAAATGTTAGGGCTCTTAAGATCATTAGAATTTTGTAATAGTAAGATTGCTGGGCTATTAAAATTATTCGAATTCTTTAATAGTAGGATTGTTAGGGGGCTATTAAAAAAGATTCGTTCTTTCTTTTATATTTAATATTCCAATAATTCTAGGAGTAAATTAAAATTATTTTAATTAAGTTGAATTTATTTTTAAAAACGTTGTGAAAATAAATATAACATGTTTTAAAAATAAAAATGTTTTAAAGTGTTTAAAAGTGAAATTTAAATTATCAAAATTATCTTCAGAAATATTATAATTATTGAAATTGCAGAAATTGCATAATTATTAACATTTGAGAAATCTTGAAACATGTTGTATTTTATTTTAAAACTTAAAAATATATGTGCATTAAATCAAATATAATATTTAATCCAAATGTTAATGCTATCAATATCAAATTATTATATCGATTATCTCTTATTAAATATTTGAATAAATGGAATATTATTATTTGATATTGATAGGATCGTAAATTGTAAATTGTAAATTATAAATAGTTATAAATGTATTTTATAATCTAACATTGATATTTTAATTGTAAAATACAATACAGTTATGACTATAATTATATTATATGAAATTGTATTTACGATTGTTAATTCTTATGTAAATCACATGAAAAATTATACGAAAATATACGTATAATGATTACATAATAATAATTAACATAACAGTAATTCATTAAAATAAATTATTTGTATTTTATTATTTATAATATTGTTTATAAATCTTTCGTAATCATATTTCTATAAAAAATTGTTATATCCACTTAATTTTCAATAAAGAAATATATTTCTTAATAATGAAAGAACATGTTTTCTGACGTGAATATCAATTTCGTGACTTGAAAATAATGACGAGGGATAATTGTCGTTGATTTATTATTGAAATCATTGCTATTGGGAATAGTCCGGGAGATCCGGGTTTCGTTTCCTCCTACAGTAAAGTTCCCGACGTTCAATGGATCACTTAATTTTTCTTCATAGATTGATCTTGCGAAATCTGATATAGAAACAAGATCTTAATCTTTCTCTAGGTTTAAAATCGTTCCTCTTTTTATTACCGATTTGTCGTATTTGATGGCTTCGATTATTATATTATAAAAATTATACGCAATATGAATATTATCGATTTATTCGTCGCGTTTTCTCGCGAATTTTAAATCGCGATTTATTTTGTAATTTAATTGTTGATTTACATCGAAGCTCATTTTATTTTTTCGCGTTTTGAATATTTTCATTGATAATCTACACAAAAGGCGCCAGTAATGAAAATACTTTCTTCTACAATCGAAGAAATGATCAATAATTTTATTAATAACTGTTTTAATCACGATTATTTACGTTATATAAAACTTATTATATTCTAACAAATTAATAAATAGATAAAGAATTAGGCTTTTATTATATTCTATTATTCTATTATTCTACTTATTATATTCTATTATTGCATATCGATTATTAATGATAAATGTCGCGTAATATATCGCTTATCAGGCTTGTTTAAACTATATAAAAATTTTTACTAAATTTCGTATTATACGTATATTTTGGACATTTTCTCGTAATTAATTAATGTATTGTATTAATTACATTAATATTTTTGAATAAAATAAAAGAAAAAGAGATAGTAATCGAGAAAACAGATAAAAGGCAATTACAGTGATTTGAATATATCTTAAACGTGAGTGATTTAAATATTCCGAAGAACTTCACAGAAAGGAATAAACATGACAAGTGATGATAATCTTTTCTGTTAAAGGAAAAAACAAAGGAATACAATAAACCATAATAACAATCCAAGAACAATCCAATATATTTTCTCGAAGGAGAAAATATATTGGATAGAAATGCGATTGGAAATGATTAGAGACTAAAAGACTGTGTGCATACAACCTATTTATTAATAATAATACTATTTTGTAATTATATTAAATTTTATAATTTAATTATATGTAGCACATTAAGCTTAAAAATATTATACTGATATCGAAATTATAATAAAAATATATAAATAAGGGCTATAATAGAATGGTACATATAAATTCTTTATACTTTATATAAAAGAAGAGACATTTACAATATTTTGCAACATCTATATATTTTTCCTACATTAAGATTTATCGAATCATTCGGAAAAGAAGAAAAACATTAATTTAATTATATCGGCTAAACAATATCGACTGAACTCAGTAAGGCATCTTCTATGTTCTTTCTTAATGCTATAATATTTTTCAGAAAAAATTCGAAATTTGGCCTAGCATCCGCTGCAGTCCAGCAACGTAGCATTAACTGGTACAATGCGGACGGACAGTTAAGAGGCATCGGCAACCTGTCTCCAGCAAGTACATAAATTATCACTTCCGCATTAGTCTTGTCAACATAAGGTTGTTCACCCAACGATGTAATTTCCCACATTAAAACGCCAAATGACCAAACATCGCTTTGAGAAGTAAATATTCTGATCATCAAAGATTCGGGTGCCATCCAGCGAACAGGAAGCAAATCTTCTCCTCTCTAAAACATGATTTTAACCAAATTAAAACATTAAAACATTTAATTTTCTGGTTCAAGTTGTTCATTTTTACAATATGTGCAAAAAGGAAAACATTATCTCTTGCTATATATAAATAAAAATTTATATTCCATATTACTTGAAGAAACAATTCACGATACTATTATGATAAAAAAATGGAAAGTATTTTCAAAGGAATTCATTCTTCAATTTTTTTAAATAATTGTATTTACCACGCGATAATAATCATCGTTGTAGATATTTCTAGTTAATCCAAAATCTCCAATTTTGACAATACGATTCTCGCGATTTCTCGAAGATACTAAACAATTGCGACACGCTAGATCTCTATGTACGAAACGCAATTCTTCCAAGTAGCAACAACCTTGCGCAACATCTTCGCACATGGCGAACAAATCTTGCAAACGCAGAGCGTGCGAATCTGACGCTTCCAAATTTCGACAATCTCTCAAATATTTTAACAGATCAGTTTCCATCAATTCCAATACTAGAAACGGATAAATCCCATCTAAACAAACACCCAACAATCTTAATATATGTTTGTGTCGAAAACGATTCATAAGCTTGGCTTCCTTTAACAATCTCTTTTCCTCATCAGAAGAAGCATCTTTCCGAAGCGTTTTTATTGCAACGGATATCTCTGTGCTCGAACTTTCTAAGTTTTTCACATTACCTTGATACACTTGCGAAATATTTCACACAAATTTACATGCGTACTTTATTAGAAAATGTATAGTTTAATGTCACGTAATATTATATTTTACTTTATATTAAATAATTTAACGAAAAGTATATAATAAAGTGAATGTTTGTTGTCTCATCCAAATTTTATATT
This sequence comes from Camponotus floridanus, assembly GCF_003227725.1. NCBI lineage: Eukaryota > Metazoa > Arthropoda > Insecta > Hymenoptera > Formicidae > Camponotus > Camponotus floridanus. The sequence continues at coordinate 156,219 of NW_020229305.1, read as the reverse complement.
ACTTATAATTCATTATAAAAATTTATATAATTTATGTCCTTATTAGGAAAGGTCTGTTTTCTTGATCTAGAAATTAATTTGAAACATTGCTTGAAAAAACTAATTTTTACCTTTCCAAATGCGCCGGTACCAATAAGTTTTATAAATGTAATCTGTTTACGTGCAATTTCAGTTATCGCACATTCATCCGGATTATAATGTAACATAGGACTGTAAGTCGTATTGAATTGAGTGTATTGGCAAAATACTTCATGTAGCATTCCCAATTCTATATCATCGGTCATTGTTGAAGACAAAAATTGTTCATTATTACTTCTGTGTTGACGACACACTGCTATAAAATTTCGAAATTTCTTAATTATGTAATAATATGTGTTATAAAATTTTTCATTTTTTAGTAAATTTATTCGTTTACTTTCATATAAGTAAATTACTATTTTTAGTAAATTTTTAGATATTATAATTCAAGTTGATACCAACATCAAATGTACAATACTTACAACAATAAAAGTAGCAGAGGCAGAAGAGACACGGTAGTGTCTTGAAGTCGAGTCATCACTCAGGCGCAAGACACGCCGTGTATCTTTACGCGAATGGCTAAGTTGCGAGTAATGCATATTATCGGTTCTCAATAACCGTTGAATCAATCAAATTCTTATTAGGTTCAATCAATTGCTTGGGTTCGATTTATATAAGGAAAGTGTCTTTATTTTTGCTCTATATGCTCTATAAGCAGAAATATAACGATGCAAAGTCTCAATGTGAAACTTTTTGATTAAGAAACGTCACCGTCGTGGCTACATTTTTCACATATTTTTCTTGTACGATTCGCACATTTGACGAAAGAGGCGCTGTGTTCTCGTGACGATGAGAGATGTATAATTTTTTTATCATGCGAGAAATTACCGACTGTAATTGGAATGAATTGATCGGTACATAGTATACTTTCCGATTCACGTATGATGCGCATGAAGTGACAGAAAATGTATAGTTCATGTCACGCATATTATACATTTTTTATTATACATTTTCTTTCACTTTATGCGCATCATGTGTGAATCCGAAAGTACCTATAGATGTCATTATTTGAATCGATCATGCATATCGAATGTAATACTTATCCAAATAATTACCTATGTATCGATTAATTTATTGCAATTGCAATCACCCAGGTAGCAAGCACATTATACGTCATTTTGACGTTCCAAATTGGTCATTCACTGACTATTCTTGACGTCACGAATTGACGTTTTTATGACGTAAAAGTGACAATCTAATGTCACAGATTCCTGACATCATGACATGTACCGCATTTTGAAGTCTTTCTCTTAGCATAATAATATATTTAATAATGTTGTCGAATAAAGCACTCTCTAAAAGTGAATCAGTGTATTATCACTGAAAAACAGTAAATAATCACTGATTACAGTAATTATAAGTACAGCGCTGTAAATCAGTGATATTTTATTGAAAGAATCAGTTAATAATTTTGACTATTTCAGTAATATTTCTTTCGTTATTGCCAGTAATATTAAACTACAATTCATCTCTATTCTATAAATATAATATAAATATAATAAATATAAAAATAAATAAATATATATATAAATATAAATATATATAAATATATATAAATATAAATATAAATATGTATATATATATATATGTATATATATAAATATATATATATATAAATATATAAAAAGTCTGATCGCGAAATAAGTCATGTTATACAAATAATTTTAAAAGATTTTTTTTATGGGATCGATGTACTAACTAATGACATTCATAATAAAATAATCGTCACTTCATGACTGAAAAATGACGCCAAAATAATGTTATATCAAGACGTCAATATAAAGTCATATAACAATAATCAATCATTTTAACGACATATGATAAAAAATGACTAGTTTGGAGAGTCAAAATGACGTGTGCTTGCTACCTGGGCAGTAATCCCTCGCATAAAAAAAATTGGTACACGAAATAAAACTCATCTTATACAGGGTGGGCCATTTTAAGTGATCCATCCTAATAACTTTTTTATATTTGAATGTACAACAAAATGTTTCAAATAAAAGTTGCTTGACTTCAAGGGGGACAGAAGATGGGTGACAAAAATTTGACCTTGGATAGTCATTTGAAGGTCACATAAAGGTTACCTTCAATTTCTTAAATGGAACCCCCTATTTTTCGTTACATATTCTTGTAGCTTATCTCGAGAGCTTTCCAAAACACTATAATTAAGTACCTTTTCATAAAGTACTTTTTGAATTATAGGGCTTGAAATAATTTCTTAATTTTACATAAAATATCTAGTAAACCATTCATTTTTCGATTATCTTACCTTAATACTTTTATATATAAAATAATGAGAGGAATCAATTGGTGTAAAGAAAACATACAGTTGTTTAAAAAAAAAATGGAATTGTTAATTGGAAATTACATATTTTTTCTTAGAAACAACTATGTGTTTTCTTTACACCAATTGATTCCTCTCATTATTTTGTACATAAAAGTATGAAGGTAAGATAATCGAAAAATGAATGGTTTACTAGATATTTTAAGGTTTATGTAAAATTAAGAAATTATTTCAAGCCTTATAATTCAAAAAGTACTTAATAAAAAAGTACTTAATTATATATAATTAGTGTTTTGGAAAGCTTTCGAGATAAGCTACAAGAATATGTAATGGAAAATAGGGGGTTCCATTTAAGAAATTGAAGGTAACCTTTATGTGACCTTCAAATGACTATCCAAGGTCAAATTTTTGCCACCCATCTTCTATCCCCCTCGAAATCAAGCAACTTTTATTTGAAACATTTTGTTGTACATTCAAATATAAAAAAGTTATTAGGGTGTATCACTTAAAATGGCCCACCCTGTATGCAGTCTCCTGCACTATGACACTAGTAACATTAATAACAGATTTCTAAAGTTATATAGAGACAATTTTTCTTCATTGAAAATGTCGAAGGTTTGTAACTAAACCTAAAATTAAAATTTTATATTATTGTAAAAAACTATTTTATGCACAAGATATAGTATTATTTAAACTATAAAAATGTTCCATTAAACAAAGTTAATGTGCAAAATAGTTATTTCTTAATTGTCTACAAAAAATAGTGATATCCTAAAAAAATTATCTTTTCAAAAAAAGGTAAAAAAAAGAAGTCGAGTCATCTCAGTAGAACATTATTGTATAAAACTATTTTACCAAAAATTATTTTAATAAAAAATTGCTGTATTAAAAATATTGTGTAAAATACTTGTCATAATTATCTACAAAAATTAATGATATATTTAAATAGAAAATTACATCGAGAATAAAAGAGTGCGATTTTATTTTATGTTTATCAACAGTGTGTGTGTGTCTGTGTGTCTGTTTGTGTGTATGTTAGATGTGATTGACTTCTGATAAATAATTAGATGAAGAAAAATTATGTTTATATTTTTGTCGAAAGTTATTACATCTTTGTCGTAAAAATCAGAATCCTGATTTCTTCAACGATGAACAGTTGATTCATGTAGCTCGTAATTTAAAATATTTTAATTATTAAAAAACTCGACGCTGCTGAATAATATACAAATAAATTTGGCGAAGTTTTTAGAAATAAATATTAATAATTTACATTTATTTAAAAAGCAAAACAGAGTTAAGAGGCATGTGGCGTTGGACGTAAGAGCTATAAGGATGGCGAGGTCGGTAAAAAGCAGAGGTGTAGTGGAAGAGCTGAGAGGAATAAGAAGAGCGGTGGAGGAGCCAGTAAAAGTAATAAAGAGAGTGGTGGACGGGTTAGAAAGGAGGGAGGCAGCTGGACAGGAGAAGAAGAAGGAAGAGGTTAGGAAAGAAGAGGACAATAATAGAGGTGAAGCGGAGGGAAGAAGAGAGGAGAGCGGAAACGGAAAGAAAAATACGGGAGGGCGAAAGGAAGGTGGAGATGCAACATGGAAAGAAAGGAAGATTGGCGGAATCTGGGAGGGAAAGAAGAGAGGGGAAGGGAGAAAAGGAGAAAGCAGGAGAGGAAGGAAGAAGAGGTGAGGGGGGAGTGAGGCGTGATGGCGGAAGAGGAGAGGATGAGGAGGGGAAGGGGGAAAACGGTTGGAGAAGAGAAGAAGAGGAAGAGAGGAGGGGAGGGAAGAATGAGGTTAAGAGAGAAGAGGAGGAGGGTGATATACGGGGGGAATGGAGCAGGAAGAGCGAAGATGGGGAGGAAGAATGGTGGTGGATGGTGGAGGAAGAAGAGGAAAGAAGGAAGAGGAAAAAGGCCAGAAGGAAGAGAAGAGAGAAGAGGAGAAAAGAGAGGAGAGGAAGCAAGGGAGATAGAGCATATGGAAGAAGTTTGAAGAGAGAAGAGATAGAGTGAGGAGAGAGAGAGAGAGAGGAGGGAGTCAGAGAGGAGGGATAGGGAAAAGGGGGAGGAGATGCAGAAGAGGAGAGAAAGAAGGAAGAACGTGGTGTGGAGAGGAGTAGAGGAGGGGAGTATAGAAGAAAAAAGAAGGGTGATGGAGCGTATAATGATGGAGGAGCTAGGAGGCCAGAAATAAGTGAGGTGATAGAGAGAAGGGGGACGGTAGGGATAGTTATAATAGCAAAGATGGGGAAACGGAGGGACAGGAAGGAATTATTGGAGAAGGGCTGGGAGATAAGGAGGAATTGGGGAGTAGGAATAGACGAGGATCTAACAATGGAGGAAAGGAAAGTAAGATGGAAATTAATAGAAAGGGCGAGGGCAGAGAGGGCTAAAGGGAGGGTGATGATGATGACTAATAGAAGAATATGGGTGGGTGGAAAAGCGTGAGGATGGGATACGGAGAGGAATGAGTGGAAGGAGGAGGATTCGGTGGAGACGGAAACGGAGGGAGAGAATGATGATAGTTAGGAAGAGAGGGAGAGGGGAAAGAATAGGTGGATGGAGGGTAGAAAGGGGGAAATAGGAGGGAAAGGACTAAGGGGGATGAGTGAAAAGTAGGAGGAAGGGGGGAAGGAGAAGAGATGAAAGGGGGAAAGGGTCAAGAGAAGAGGGGGGAGAAAGGAGAAAGCAGAAAGGAGGGTGGAGGAAAGATGAGGAGTGGCGCAGGGTGTTTTGCTCTGTATTTTACAGGAATGAGGTGAGCAGGAGAGAGCGCCAAATGGTAGAGGAAGGATAAGAAAAATTCAGAAGGGACTTGGAGAAGGACAGGAAGTAGGAAAGAAAGAAGAGCAGGAACAGAGCGAAGGAAGAGAAGAGAAGGAGGAAGGACAGGAGGAAGCAGAGATGGGAGAAGGGAGGTAGAGAGAGATAAAGAAAAGGAAATAGGGGGGAAGGATGGTGAGAAGAGGAGGTGCAGGTTCGAGGGAAGGGAGAGGGAACTAAAATGTAAAGGTCGCAAAATGGCCAAGTCGGGCAAGTTTCTGGAAAGCGTTGTAAAAGGTTCGGGAATGCTCCCTATAAAAGTGCCTTGTAAACCCTAAGGAGATATACAATAAATACTACTACTACATTTATTTAAAAAAATAATATATAAGAAATTATACAAATAACATATACATACATACATATGTATAATTTATGCATACATATCTATATGTATGCAGAGTGAGTTTTTTATCTTAAGATATCGAAATATCTCGTAAAGTCTAAAAGATACGAAAAAATGTTTCAAACAAAAATTGTATGGTTTCAAGGGAGACATAAAATGATGTCATTCGTTTGACCTTGAAGAGTCACCTGAAAGTTATGTGAAGGTCATCTCCAATCTTTTAAATAAAACATCCTGTATGTTTTTGCATATTCTAGCTCATCTAGAGAGCTTTCTAAAACACTATAATTAAGTTAGTTTTCATTAAGTACTTTTCGAATTATGAGACTTGAAATCATTTCTTAATTTTACATAAACCGTAAAATATTTTGTAAAATATTTATTTTTTATTATCTTATTTTAATACTCTTATGTACAAAATAATGAGAGGAATCAATTGGTGTAAAGAAAACACATAATTGTTTCGAAAATAAAACGTAATTTGCAATTAACAATTACATTTTTTTTCGAAACAATTATATGTTTTCGTACACCAATTAATTCCTCACATTATTTTGTACGTAAAAGTATTAAAATAAGATAATCGAAAAATAAATATTTTACAAGATATTTTACAATTTATATAAAAAGAAATGATTTTAAGAAATAATGTTAAGCCTCAGAAAGTACGTACTTAATAAAAACTAACTTAATTATAGTGTTTGGAAAGCTCTCGAAATGAGCTACGAGAATATGCAAAACATAGGATGTCTTATTTAAAAAGTTGGAGATGATCTTCACGTAACTTTCAAGTGACTCTTCAAGGTCAAACTAATAACACTATCTTATGTTCCTCTTAAAATCATATAACTTTTCTTTGAAACATTTTTTTCGTATCTTTTAGACTTTACGAGATATTTCGATGTATTAAGATAAAAAAACTCATCCTGTATATAAATTATATTATACAGGGTGTCCGTCAATTTTTGACCTTAACAAAATAAGGAAGTAGATTGGCTCAAATTAAGAAGGAATGACCTGTATTGTTTTGGGATTGTCGCAATAATTAACGAAAAATTAATAAAGAAGATTAGCTAATGTGCGTGAATAGAAGCGCGTGGCGACGAGAGTCGTCCCACTGTAATTCGATACTACGAGCGCGACGAAGCGGTAGGCGGGCCGCTTTCCGAGACATGATGGTGGTTTACGATATATCGCAATACCGCGCCGAAAAATGACCCGTCCTTTTAGTGGCGAGAAAATGATGCGTTATCATTTCCACACCACCTTGCGGTAGATAGCATGGTGCGCTTTTTTTATAGTGGTTTCCCTCATAGGCCTATTCCACTTTCAATTTAAAAATTATTCAAAATGCCATTACTATACGCTGAATATATCTTAAATGTAAAAAATTGATGGTGACAGTACCTTTGCAAAAATTGATCCATAGTTGAAAATCCCTCGATAAAATGTATTGCACACGTTGATAATGATACGATGATAAAATGCTTCAAGAATCCTTTTTCATCTCGTACACGAAGGCGCACTGCTGGACCGGTTATCCCGATATTATGCAAGACACCCAGTTTCATATAATTTATTGCACAACAAATAAAATTGTACATCCACTTGATTTTCGTGCACGCCCTAATAAAAAAAGTTTGTATAAAGAAGTGATTATACATTTTCTGGATTATTATTGTTTGTGCAAGATAATTAGTATAATATGAAAAAATTTTAAAAATAACTTGATCTTTTGAAAACTAAAGAATTATATATAGGAAATATTTATAAAACATACATTGTTTGTTTTATTGATAAAAATTTACTGAATATATTTAACATATTTTGAATATTTTTTTTAAATATTTTTTGAATATAACCTATATATAATTCTTACTAGTGTTTTTCAATAAATTAAACTACTTAAAAAAATATATGTATTACATATATAAGTTATCTTGTATTAATATTCTAAAATCCTTTATTAATATTCTTAATATTCTAAAAAATCTATAGGCACTTCTTTATACAAGCTTCTTTATAAACAAACTCTTCTTACAATATTTAAATTAAATTAATAAATTTAAATCTATCCACATTAGTACATTATTATGGTACATATAAGATAAAGTTTAATACATGCATTTTTATAAATAACATATTGTAATGATTTAAGAATATACGTACTAACTTAAATAGAATTCAACATTATGTATTAATCAAATTTAAATATTACAGGAAGAGTTTACCTATACAAAAATTCATTTTCATTCATCCTATGAGGAGGCGGCTCGTGGCAAAAGCACTATAAATAGAAATATATTTCATAAGGTATATATGATAATTATATATGCATATGTAATTCCGTATATGTTGAAAAATATAAGAGATTATAAGACAAGTAACATGCAAGAAAATTCTATTAAAATCTTGTACTATATTCATTTTATTGTATTTTACTACAATATTTTAATAATAATAATTAATAATAATTATTAATAATAATTATATTATCTCATGCACATGTCATTTACATATTAGTGTGTACATATAAATGAAGGGAATAATTACCATACTCGTAACCCTCGTGATCCGCCATCATTACAGCGTGTACATACTATCGGGATCGAGAGCCGGAGTTTGCCTATCTCTTTAGGATCTCCTTGAACGTACATGCTAAATCATATTATATTCATTAAATTTTTTAATAAATAGTGAGCGACACTTAAAACCTTTTGATACTTACTCAGGAGAATGAGCTTGACAACATATATCAAGATCATTGAAATCGATAAAATCATCCGTAAGGTGCATAATTACCAATTATTCTTTATTTAATAAATTTACGAATAATTTTTTGCAAATTAACATTAGATATTTTTTTAAAGAAAAGTAACTACAGCTGAGCGGACATGCGAGTGTAATCATAGTGCGCAGGTCGAACTCACACGTACGCTTACACTCACATGTCCGCTCAGCTGTCAGCTGTAGTTGCGTGCTGCTGGCGTACGCAGTCTGGTAACAGGGTGCGAGAGCTAAGACGTTTTAATAAAAATTTTGTGTTTGCCTAGTAAATTAACAGAGAAAATGAAGTGTACTCTGCAAGAATATACGGATATGATTGTGGCATACGGACCAGCGGAAGAAAATACTCATGCGGCCGCAATTTACATGGAATCATTTCTTGGGCGTGCACGAAAACCAAGTGGCCGTACAATTTTACGTGTTGTGCAATAATTATGTGAAACTGAGTGTCGTGCATAATATCGAGATAAGCAGTGCGTCTTCGTGTACGAGATGAAGAAAGAATTCTTGAAGAATTTTATCATTGTATCACATTATCAACGTGTGCATTTTATCGAGGGATTTTCAACCATGAATCAATTTTTGTAAAGGTACTGCCCATTAATTTTTTACATTTACGATATATTCAGCGTATAGTAAATGGCATTTTGAATAATTTTTAAATTGAGAGTGGAATAGGCCTATGGGGGAAACCACTATAAAAAAAGCGCACCTACCGCACCTACCTGCTATCTACCGCAAGGTGGTGTGGAAATGATAGCGCATCATTTTCTCGCCACGAAAAGGGGGGACGGGTCATTTTTCGGCGCGGTATTGCGATATATCGCAAACCACCATCATGTCTCAGAGAGCGACCCGCCCATCGCTTCGCCGCGCTCGTAGTATCGGATTACGGTGGGACGACTCTCGTCGCCGCGCGCTTTTACTCACGCAGATTGACCGATCTGTTTTATTTTATATTTCGTTAATTATTGCGACAATCCCAAAACAATACAGGTCATTCCTTCTTAATTCGAGCTAATCTACTTATTTATTTCATTTTGGTCGAAAATCTACGGACACCCTGTATATCCAATATTTCCCATGTTGGTCCAATATTGCAAAGTAGACGCGATTTCATTTTTAGCCAATATTGAATTGTAATATTGAACGAATATATTATTTTCATTTTAACTAAGATTGGCTAATTATACATACCCAAATATTTTTACAATTTTACATTTTTTAATTTATGGAGCTCTGAAGCTCCTCGCAAAAGCTAGAGGAGGTGCGGCTATAATAGTCCGTAGTTTTTGACTGATAAGTCGTGACTCGTGTGTCGCGATCTTAATATACTGCTTTAGATGGAATCCCACTCTCGAGGTAGGTGTTTTCTTATTCGCCATCTAGTGGTGACGCGCGAAGCTCACATATAAGATGTGAACGTGCAATATTGGCACACATTTACATTTACTTCATAACCAATAGTGGTATTAAAATGGATGCAACACATTTATATTTAAATAGTAGCCAATATTGGACATCATTGACATTGCAATATTAGCAGAACACTTGCATTTTGTTAACAATCAATATTAGTTTTACATTGAGAAATATTGGTCAAGACATTTTCAATATAACCAATATTGAGCCAAGATATACCAATATTTTGCCAATGTTTTGTGCTACTAGGTGTTTCAGTCCTGCCAATTCAGAAGCCAACTTTCGAATGATTAAAGACATAACGGTAAAACTCATGCACATGTATATAATAAGATGTATTAATTAAGTCTGAAATGAAAGTAAAATAATTAACAGAACATATGTTTTTAATTGACACACACAAATAATGGCTGTAATTCACAATAATACTATACATTATCATATGCTTAAAAAATTTATTTTTATTAAAATTTATTTTCAAAGAACTATTTCTTTAATAGTTTATCAACTCGAAACGTTATAATCTAGTATAATCTCGTTAATGTAGAATCTAGTTAAAAAGTTAATAATTAGTTTAATATATCTGACAATGTATGGTATAATGTATTTTATATTTCATGTCTTACACAGACAATTTTTTATAATCAGCGAAAAATAATTAACATTTATCTTACGAGTTAATTTTATTAATTGCAGTGTACATATGTATAATGTAGCATATAGTATATAATGTAGCATATAGTATATAATGTTTATTAAGAACGGTTATTTAATCAGTTACGTTATCTCGATTTTTTATTATGATATACAAGGTCTTAAGGTCATTAAGATATACAGGTCTTAAGGTCATTAATATATACAAAGTCATGTATTTGATTTTGCATTTGAGATAAATCTTGATGATATAATTTATGCAATTCATCGTGACTCGTCTTTTTATTCGCGTATCTGTAATAGCGTCTATGCTTTATAAATAGGTAAAAAATTTGAACAAGTTAGTAATATTTCCTATCACGTAGTAGCAAGTTGTTCTATTGATTTCCGAATGTGTCAGTTGCTGTAACCATCAATTACGTTAGCGAATTCAAGTACGTTATATTCATCGTTTATTTAGATGTTAGCTATCACAAGGTTTGCGAATCGCCTAAAATAGAATATTTCAAGTACTAAACGAATAATAATATTTTGAAAAATAATTTCAAAATGAATATCTATTCTCTGTCTCGTCAGAAGAGAATGTGTTCAATTTTCATATTTTATCAGATCTTCCATGGAATTCGTTCACTTGAGAACGAAAAAAGTGTGAATTATTTATAGATAATGACTTCGCATATCATATTAATTGAAAAGATGATACAATTTGTTTCTATTCATTAATGTATGTACACAATCACATGATAAACAACTTCAGTTTAATGTTAAATATACATTTCTGATTTTAAGATAGTGAAAATATTACTGGTTTTATTATGTCGCTTTAATATAGACATGTAATTTATACGTGAGTTATTATTTTTGAAGCATAATATTGAAACACGGTTTAATCTCAAATTTCATACAGAATGAGTGCTATATGCGTGATTGATTATCTTTTAAAATTGTTCTATGTATATCGTGTTCGTTCCTGCTTTATTTCCACCTTGTTAAACACAGTATTCTTTCATTTTCATAATAGAATATATTAAGACGAAATAATGAAATTGTTTATTTAATTAATTTCACAGTCCTGATCTCACTCACCACTTCTTCCCCACACACTGCTTCGCCGCACGCCTAATATAAGATTACAGTGGTGTGACTCTCGTTGTCGCGCGCTTCTATTCATGCAGATTGGCTGATCTTCTTTAATTAATTTTTTGTTCATTATTGCAAAAAAACGTAAAATAGAAAGTATAAAACCTTCCTTCTTAATTTGAGAACTACCTTCACACTTCGGGACTGTGAAAAGTTTTCAGACCCTGTATATATATATATATATATATATATATATATATATATATATATACAATATATATATTCTGTGAGGAATATAATACAGATCGCGAATGAATCGATAAGTTTTGCAACGTTCCTCTCATTGCGTTCGTCATCTTTCATATGTTAGGGCCTTCGCACAAGGTGTTCCGTATCGCATTACGTTACGTTAAGTATAGATCGTAAATTTAACTCCGTACGTAAACTTAATCTTTAGTCAACGCATAGAAAAAATCCTAACGTAAAGATATATCTTCACGTTACGATTTTTTCTGTGCGTTAACTGAAGTTTCAGTTTACGTACGAAGTTAAATTTACGATCTATACTTAACGTAACGTAATGCGATACGGAACATCTTGTGCGGGGGCCCTTACATTTCTCAATAACTAACGCTCGACCGACACATTAATTTGTCGCTGGGATCAATCTTTTTCACAAGTAATTATAAATATAAACATTCGAATATAGAATATTCTTGAATCGGAAACCGTTACATAACGGGTTGCTCGTCAATATAATTTAAATCCCTACAAAATCTATAAGCAATCTATTAATATTGATAAAATGCGATAGAAAAATTAGTTGCCATAAACTTATATTTTATTAAATATGCATTTGGCTTATCAAATTTTTTATTAAATTTTAAATTTTCTAAAACTATGTTTTTTATTGACAAAGTATTATTTTTTTTTAGCAAACGTCACTTGAAATAATTGATTGGTAGCTAAAGAACAATGGGATTTTTTGAAATACTATGCATTATTGCTACTACATTTCTCGCTGTTTATTATTATTTTACATCGAACTTCTGGAAGTCACGTGGTATTCGCGGTCCAAAACCGAAACCAGTTTTTGGTAATATTAAAGATGTTGCACTTAATAATAAGTTTCTAGGTGATTATTTACTGGAAATATACAATAAGTATAAAGATGAATCCGTGATTGGAATATTCACTGGAATGATACCCATTCTGATTGTAAAAAATCCAGATTTAATTAAGGATGTTCTTATCAAAGATTTTTCCAAGTTTGCCGACAGAGGAAGTTTTCCTCCTGTCAGTGAAAAAGTATGTGCAAATATTAATTGTACTATAATATAGTATTATAATATTTGAATTACATAAATGTATTTCGAATTATATAAATATGATAATTTTATATATTATACTTTACCACGATATTTTCTAATAACCAGTTAACATTTTCTAATAACCATTATTGAAAAAAAATATTACTTTTAAATAGTGAGTACCTTCAAATTGTTATAATTTAAAAAAAATGATAAATTTATTTGATTATAATTATGTTTTTTATTATACCGTAGGTTGACCCACTGTCACAACATCTTATTGGTTTAGAACCTAAAAAATGGCGACCTTTAAGAACATGTTTATCGCCCGCTTTTACATCTAGTAAATTAAAAGAGATGTTCTTATTAATATCGAAATGCGCTGATCATCTTGAACAATATATAGAAAAATTAGTGAGCAAAAATGAACCTATAGAATGTCGCGAGGTAGCGGCAAAATATATGACCGATGTAATCGGTACTTGCGCATTCGGCATCGAAATGAATGCTCTATCAGATGAAAACAGTGAATTTCGTAGGATTGGAAAAATGCTCTTCATGCCAACCTGGAAAAATAATTTACGGTTGAGCATAAGACGATACATGCCACAACTTTACAAAATATTCAGTTATATGATACCACAAACGGAGGTGACCCAATTTTTCACACGCCTTGTCATGGATACAATGAATTATAGAGAAAGCAATAATATCATTAGACATGATTTCATTGATATTCTGCGCGAATTAAAAAAGAATCCAGATAAAATGGGCGATATCGGTGAGTGACGGTTATTTAGTATTGTGAAAATTTTATGTGATGCAAGAACTTTTTGAACAAAAATATTAGTTTTTGCAAATATATAAATTTGTAAACTCACTATATATTAATTGTTAAATAATAAATATCTTTTTCATAATTGTTAATATTCGATGAAAGTTAAAACTAATAGTAAAAAAAAATATATTACATTTCAGAGATGACCGATAGCTTAATAACTTCTCAAGTGTTCGTATTTTTCGCTGCCGGTTTTGAAACTTCATCGTCGGCCATGAGCCATGCACTTTATGAATTAGCATTAAATCAACAAATACAAGACATGCTACGTGACGAAATTCATCAAGAGTATACTAAACATGGTAACAATTTAACATATGAGAAAATTAAAAATATGAATTACTTGGATAAAGTTTACAAAGGTACGTCATTCAAAAAAAAATTAGTAATTAAACATAAAAAGGGCTCACTTTCGTACAAAGGTGTTATTGACGTATAATAAGAAGATGTTATCCCTGATTAACATTCTGTAGGTTTTAGCCGGCGATCGTTCTTTATTCAAAATTATTAACAATTAAATGTGAGAAATATTGACATAAAGATTCTACTTTATTTGTTCACCGGTTTTCATTCATTTTTAAATATGTTATAAGGGAAATTTTACCCAGTAATTTCACATGTATAATGGTCAGGCTCAAATAGTTTTGGAGATATATGCTGAAAAAGGATAAACATAAATATAAAAATAAGGTAAACCTCTTCGGAAAACCTACCTATATGAAATAAATATTGAATTGAGTAAGAATATCCTATTTCGTATTTTTACCTCCTGAACACGAATATGAAATTTAAAAATAGAGGTTGAACTCGCAAGTCGAGGAAAAACGCATAAAATAGTAAATTAAATAAAAAAAGAAAAACAATTTAAATCTATATAGAATATATTAAAATTTAACACAATTAAAAAATATCACAAATTTTTGTGTAAAAATTTTAAGCAAAAAATATAGCCTCTGAAAAACTCTATAAAGAAGGTTATATGCATTTTTTTCATAAACCTACTATTTTCGATGTTTTACAAAAAATTAATAATTTTAAATACATTTAATACAATTTAAATTTATTTAGAATTTAGTACAATTTAAAAATGTATGTGCAATTAAAAAATGTATGTGTACACACACACACACGCGCGCGCGCGCGCGGGGTGATGCAAGGGGGACCTTTGGTCCCCCTCCCGCAGCCACCCCGCCGGTAGAGGACACATTGCAAAGAGGTCAATCACAATGGATATATGCTGTAAGTTGTAAATCGAGGTCCACCTTGCCCTCCTTGCATCCCCGCGCGCGCGCGCGCGTGTGTGTGTGGGTGTGTACACATACATTTTTTAATTGTATTAAATTGTACTAAATTCTAAATAAATTTAAATTGTATTAAATGTATTTAAAATTATTAATTTTTCGTATAACAGCTAGAATAGCAGGTTTATGAAAAAAATGCATATATCCTTTTTTCTAGAGTTTTTCAGCGGCTTTATTTTTTGCTTAAAATTTTTTTTCTCAAATCAATATTTTCGTAGATAAAAAGCATTAAAACTGTGAAATTCTTTTGTTAATAACTCTTTAATAAATAACGACCGCCGGCTGAAACTTTTAGAATATATTATATTATATTATATTAATTAGAGATATGACCCTGACAACATGTTAATGACACATTTGGGCGAAGGTAGGACCTTTTTATGCATAATTATCAAAAATTTAATAAAAGAAAAATATCTTGATTGATTTTCAGTGCCAATATAATATCAATAGCGCGAGAAAAAAGTTTATATCTAATTACATATAATTATTGTTCGCGATCGCACCTTTGAATTGCGAGTTTGTTTTGCCGGTACACACCCGAGTAGGTATCGCGAGCTTGACGTATACGTGATTTCGCGAAGTGTGAGTGATAGGGTTGAGTAAGATACACTTTGCTTCTTTTGATGTGTCACAGTAATGTTCACGAGAGAATTACTGTTCGTTTTATTGCACTATAATAAGATAAATTTACAATGTTCATGAACGTGCGCGGGACGCGAGACGCTCTTTTTAATAGTTTGAGCGCGTTGGACGCTATACAAGATTATGTGAGATCGCACAATTGTTCAGTTTAATTAGCGACACAGCGTTTGATCAGCTGTTCGGTAGATTGAGCGAGAGCGTACAATTACACGGTTCGCGCGAGAGCGAGCGAGACAGCGGCTCTATCAGCTGTCCGCGAGATTGAGCGAGACCGCACTTTTCACGGTTGCACGTGCGAAATTGAGAGATACAGAGCTCTACTAACGGCTGTCTGCTTGATTGAGCGAGACCGCACTATTCCACGGTTCGCGTGAGGGCGAGCGAGACGGCGTTATTTCACGAGCACACGAATGAGCGGAGGCTCAATGAGAAAGAGGCTCCACCTCTCACTTAAAGTAGAGGCGCTCCGATAAATCCCGGTACTCGCGCTCAGAATGTTCACGTGTGATACGGAATCGATTAGGTGAACTGAGTTCGAAACTGATTCTTCGCGATACTTGATACAATGACTCGTCAGTTTATATACTCGCGATTTTAGCGTCTCACTTCCAAGGCACTGAGGAAATTCTCGATTTTCCACTTCCGATTCACTCTCGATTACTAAGACTTGAACTTTCAACGATCGAACAAAGACTTTCACAAGGATTCCGCAATGACTCTGATAAGAACTCAGTCATGACTCAGCAATGACTCCGCAATTATTTAGTGGGAGAGAGTCTTTCTCCCGATAATAAGGAATCGATTGCGCATCGGATGATTCGATTTGAGCCTATTATATTTCGGCACGTCAATCGCGTGATGTTTCGAGTTTCTAATTGGCCAAGATCATGTATTTTTACGCGATCACGTGGATCCTGGCTAATTTCGAAAAACAGGACGGCATTACATTTCGGATCGAGTTCGATTGCGCACAAATGGATGGCGCCAGTATGACCGGGGGTGATATTTTAATTCTAATTTCAAGGCGAATCCTGAACATACCGGGGGTGATACTTTAATTCTAATTTCAAGGCGAATCCTGAACATACCGCCCGCCTCGAAATGATAATTTCGAAATAATAGCACTTTCTTATGCCTCCCGCCGTGACGGGATAATTTCGCAGTCGAGGGCGATTGAGAGTTATAATTCGTCGCGGTTTTACATATTTGCATGTGTACATATTTACAGATTTGTATGTTTACATATCTACATATTTACATATCTACATATATACATTTTTGCGGACTCATGTTCGCAATTCCGGGAATTTTAACTGTCGCTAGGAGAGTTATTCGCCGGATATTCGATGTCGATGGGCAAAATGCATAATTTAACTATCTGTCTTTTGTACTCGGAATGTGCGGTGCGCACTGTGACTACGCGAACGTATACGTCGGATCCGAGATGGCATTGTGTGATCCGGCCTTGCACGGCGGAAGTAAGGGGTTGCGGATTAAGACCATTGTACCATTTTTCACGAAAGGTTGCACTTGCCTCCATTTTACTCGTTGCTGCAGAGTATTGACGTAATCACTTTGTGATTCAAATTTTCCAAAACCGCTCCGTAAGTTGACAAATTAATGCCAGCAAGAAAGTCGATTTTCATTAACGGATAAAATGGACGGTTCGGGATTCGTGATTGATGAACCGATTAAAAAATGATCCGGTCAGGGGGTTGTAGTCATCGAGAGTATCTGTGAATGGACCGATAGGTCGAGAATTGAGGCAGGCCTCAATTCTCCGGGAGAATGCGGCAAAGGATAGTAGAAAACTCCTCGTAAATTAGAGTGTGAGAGCCCAGAATCCGTCGCAAGTGATGTTTGACACTGCGAACTCTGGCTTCCCAAAGCCCGCCGAAATGCTGGGCATGGGGAGGGATGAATTGCCAGCAAATGTTATCGGTTGCAATCTTATTCTGAAAATCAGAATTACGCATTGCGTTCTGGCTAAGCTTTTGATAGCTCGGTGTCGGTTCCCGCGAAAGTGGTACCGTTATCAGAATACATTGTGGATGATAGACCGCGGCGAGTGCAAAAGCGAGAGAAAGCGTCGAGAAACACTTCGGTGGAATAATTGTTCGCTAATTCCAAATGCACAGCTCTGGAAGTTAGGCAAATAAATAGAACGATATAGCCTTTTCGTGATGTAATTCCACGACCTGATGATGCGCGAGTGAAAATGGGGCACACGTAATCTATTCCCGAATGGCTCGAGCGGGCGTGGAGATTCGAGCTTGCGGAAAATCGCACATTAACTGCGTGGGAACTTTGGCTTTTTCTCGTACGCAATTAACGCACTGATATATAATCTGCTTGACCTGCGTTCGCGCTTGGAGAATCCAATAGTCTTGGCGTACTGTGGCTAACGTCAGTTGAACGCTAGCCTGTAGAGCTCGAACGTGAGCGTGTCGTATTATGAGCTTGACTAATGGATGGGGAGCTAGAAGTATTGGATGCTTAATGGCGAACGAGAGTGCGGAATGTTTCAGACGGCCGCCGATTCGAATGATATTTTCTTCGTCCAAGAAAGGTCGCAGCATCGTTAGCGGTGATTTTAATGGGAGTGATTGATTGTTCTCGAGCGCTTTAAGTTCTTCATCGAATACTTCCGACTGAATTACTCTGATCCAAAATTGATGCGCGTTTTGACACTTCACTTGCAGATAAAGCTTGGTCTTGAATTTCGGAATTAGATGAGGTTTGATCTCTTTTTCGGCATTTATTCGCAAAAGGGAGGATATATGCCGTGATTCTGATTAATTTTGGCCAAGTGGAGTATTTTGTCGATAAATCTCAACCGGCTTCTGTTTGAACGGAATACACGATAAGACTCCGATTCTCCTCGGGTGTTTCCTCAAGCGGAGGAGCGGTGTCCTTTGGCCATTCGGTTGGAGTGAGTTTGAGCCAGGGAGGATCATGCTACTACAAATGAAAGAAACCGAATTCGGAGTTTGCCTCGAGAGGCGCAATCAGCTGGATTATCCGCGGATGGGACGTAACGCCATTTCACGTGAGGTAATCGTGATTGTATATCGGCTACTCGATGAGAGACGAAAGTTTTCCATTTCGATGGATGCGAGCTTAACCACGCTAATACTACGGTGGAAGTCCAGCAATGACATGTAATATTTGACTAGCAATTTGATGTAGCGATGACTGAGTAAACTCGATTAATCGAGCAAGAAGGCAAGCTACCTGTAATTCGAGTCGAGGGATACTCATTGTTTTGAGTGGCACAACTTTCGATTTGCCTGCTAATAAAGTTATCGTTACTTCTGATCACGATCGTTTGCATATAAACTGCGGCGGCGTACGCAGCGTTAGATGCGTCTGCAAATCCGTGTAAGTCACATTGAACAGTGTCATGATCCTGACCCGTCTATCAAGAATTTAAAGATTATTTAGAGCCGATAAGCTTTGATAGCTTGATTCCCAGCGCTGCATCGTTTGTGAAGGAATGACATCATCCCAGTTTAATTTTAATTTTCACAACTGTTGCATGAAGACTTTAGCATTGATGGTAACGGGGGTGACCCATCCTAATGGATCGAATAATTTGGCAATCGTTGACAATATCTTTCTCTTTGCGTTAGGAAGTGCTGATGGAAGTGACACTCGAAATTGAAACGCGTCGCAGGCGGGATTCCATGACAATCCAAGAACGCTAAAATTTTCCTCGATCGTTAACAATCTATTTCCTGCGAGTCCATGACATTCTTCCGGAATGTCGGATAGAAGAGCGGAGCTGTTGCTGGTCCATTTATGTAAGTTAAATCCGCCGCGAGATAATAAAGAACAAAGTTGTTCACGCGATTGACGTAGCAATGGGATGTCGTCGGCTCCGAACAAAACGTCATCCACATAAATGTTCTCTTGGAGAATCGGAATTGCGAGGGGAAACGCGGCCCCTTCGTCCGTTAATAATTACTTCAGCACTCTCAGAGCAAGGAACGGAGCCGAAGCGGTTCCGTATGTGACAGTTGACAATTGATAATCCTGGATGGCGAATTGATTCTCATTCTACCAGACGATACGCTGATAATCGCGATCATCGATCAAGATCTGTCGATACATCTTGGCAATATTCGCTGTAAACGTACTTATGTTGTTGCCATCTCAATAAGATCGAGGTTATTTTTGTTTGCAATTTAGGCCCGATCTCTAGATGCGAATTTAATGACTTCCCATTCGAAGTGAGACTGGAGGCGTTAAATACTACACGCAGTCTTGTGGTCGCGCTAGTTGCGCGAATTACGGGGTGATGCGGAAGGTAAACTATTTGCGAATGAGGTGCGACTGGGAGTTACACCTTTTGCATGTGGTTTAGCTGTTTATATTCATCGAGAAAGGCGGAGTATTCCGACTTGATGTCGGAATTCGTGTCGAGACGTTTTAACGCTATTAATCGCTGTATAGCTATCGATCGAGATTCTCCGATCTCAAACGTCGTTTTAAAGGAGGCATCGTTTTAAAAGAAAGACGAACGATGTAACGCCCGTCGGAGGTTCGTGAATGAGTATTACTAAAATGATTTTCACAATGTTCCTCGGCAGGAGACAGAATTTTCGGTCGTGGGATTTCTTCAATCTCCCAGAAACGACGCAAGTCATGCTCGAGGGAACAGTGATAAACGTTAACTGTATGAGCAGAAGTATTTTGAGTTTGAGTTGATCCGGAAAGAATCCATCCAAAGTGAGATCGTTGGGCGATAGGTTGCCCGATTGGTCTTTTCCGGATTCCATTCTGAATGACATGACAATAAATGGCAGCGCCAATTATGACATCAATGGGCTGGAGTGATATTATTCCGACCAATCTTCTTAAAATTGTCCAATGATTTAGTTACGAGGCGTAGAATTGAGAGCTGGTTTTCCAGAAATTCACTCATGGTTGCTGATATACACAACAGTCACAGTTTTCAAATTCACTCACAGTATTGTTATCACGTTGTTTTCGACTTCTCGCGATCCGGCTCGAAAGACCAAAATGTTCGAGAGCGCACCTTTGAATTGCTTTTTTGTTTTGCCGGTACACACCCGAGTGGGTATCGCGAGCTTGACGTATACGTGATTTCGCGAGGTGTGAGTGATAGGGTTGAGTAAGATACACTTTGCTTCTTTTGATGTGTAATGTTCACGAGAGAATTACTGTCCGTTTTATTGCACTATAACAAGATATGCATTATAACAAGATAAATTTACAATGTTGATGAACGTTCGCGGGACGCGAGACGCTTTTTCTAATAGTTTGAGCGCGTTAGATGCTATACAAGGTTATGCGAGATCGCACGATACAATTGTTTACTTTAATTAGCGACACAGCGTTTGATCAGCTGTTCGGTAGATTGAGCGAGAGCGTACAATTACACGATTCGCGTGAGAGCGAGCGAGACGGCGTTATTTCACGAGCGCACGAATAAGCGTGAATCGATTATTAAATATTCTGGTAGCATACATCGAGAGCTTTCCAAAACACTATAATTAAGTTAGTTTTCATTAAGTACTTTTCGAATTATGAGACTTGAAATCATTTCTTAATTTTATATAAACCGTAAAATATCTTGTAAAATATTCATTTTTCGATTATCTTACCTTAATACTTTTATGTACAAAATAAGGAGAGGAATCAATTGGTGTAAAGAAAAAATCATAGTTGTTTTAAAAAAAATATGTAATTAGCTATTCACAATTACATATTTTTTTAAAACAACTATCTGTTTTCTTTACAACAATTGATTCCTCTCATTATTTTGTATATAAAAGTATTAAGGTAAGATAATCGAAAAATGAATATGTTACTAGATATTTTATGGTTTATGCAAAATTAAGAAATAATTTTAATCTTCATAACTCGAAAAATACTCAATATAGGAATACTTTATTATAGTGTTTTGGAATGCACTTGAGATAAGCTACACGAATATGTAATAAAAAGTGAGGGTTCCGTTTAAGAAATTAAATGTGACCTTTACGTCACTTTCAAATGACTCTCCAATGTCAAATCATTGCCACTATCTGATGGCCCCTTTCAAGCCATACAACTTTTGTCTGAAACATTTTTTTCTAAGGTATATAGTTTATGAAATATTAGATCGGTTCGGGACTTTTGGGACACCTTGTATGTACATATATACACTCTTCAATGTCAAACTAATGACACCATCTTATGTCCTCCTTCAAGCCATATAACTTTTGTATAAAACATTTTTTAAAAATATTTTTCGAAATATTAAGGAGTTTCCAGACTTTTTCCTAACCCTGTATATACATATATTGAGTAGAAACATTTTGAGTACATTTAATTATAATTTATATTTGACAAATAACTTTTCAAATAATTCTTTCTTACATTATTCTTAATATATGCAGAGACTGTACGAAAATATCCAATAGCGACACATCTTTCAAGAAAATCGATGTCAAGTTATACTTTTAATAACACTACATTTAATATACCAAAAGATCAAAAGATATGGATTCCGATGTTCGCGATTCATCGAGATCCGGATATTTATCCGAAGCCAGATGTTTTTGATCCAGAAAGATTTAATGATGAAGCAGTACAAGCCAGACATCCGATGCATTATTTACCTTTTGGTCATGGACCGAGGAATTGCATTGGTAAAATGAAATACACATAGATTTAAATACATTTAATTCAACTTCTGCGTTTTAATTTATATGTAACAATATTTTAATCGAGAAACTTTTCTTATAATAATAATTTTTTATTTTCAGGTTCTCGTTTTGCCATTTATCAAACAAAAATTGGTCTTGTAAGGATACTACAAAATTGGTCTTGTAAGGAGACTACAAAATTATAAAGTTGAGGTCTGCGATAAAACGCAAATACCCTACATAATTGATCCCAAAGCATCTGTGTTAGCATCAAAGAATGGAATACATTTGAGGATAACTAAAATTAATCGGATTTAGTTTAAGCTTTAATACTACTCTCCAGAAGGACAGATAAAATAAGATGAAGAAATATCTATAAATTAAAATAATAATAACTACAATTATTATTCTTATTCGTCTATTATTATTATTCGTCTATTATCATTTGTAAAATTCGAAATTTTAATAATACATTTTTGAACAAAACTTAAAACAAAAATTCTAATACAAATATGTAGAGACTGCAATAGTTTTTGAGTATAAGCGATCAAAGTTTGCCAACCAATTTACATCGATCATCTATTATTGATTTTTTCATATTAGATAGTATTCTAGATTTCTACTATACAGTTGATTGCACGTTTAAATATAATTACGAATCTGTGCGCGCGAATTCTATGCGATTATTTGATCGCTTTGATCAAACTTTGATCGCTTATAACTCAAAAACTTTTGTAACCTCAACATTTTTATATTAAAATTTTTGTCTTAGTTTTTGAAATATGTTATTAAAATTTTAATTGTGAGTGGTAATATATCCTGTAAATATATCGGGTGAGCCAAATAAAATGTTACAGCTTAATGTCGTTGAAATGGCTGGATGGATTTAATATTCTTGGATTCAATTTTCTCGATTCGACATGCTCTTTCGATATATGAACCAAAACGCGACGCGCGGCGCTTCAGCATTACGTTTAATGAGCATCTCATCACCACGTGTCTAATCAGGTTGCAATAGGATAACTCTCTTCGCCACGCATATTTGTACTTGCACGAATTGGCCAATTTCTTTAAATTAATATGTAATTAATTATTGTGAAAATGATACAAGATTTTCCCACTCAATTTAATATATATTTAATAATTTAATATATAATTTAATATTAAATAATTTAATATATATTGTTATATATTATTATATTGTAATATTTTATGATGATATGAAATAATTAATAATTCGATTTAATTATTTTCAATTTATGTTGTAAACATGTTATGTTGCTACATATGTAATATACATATAATCTGTTTAGTTTTATTTTAATTAAATATACATTAAATATACAAGTTAAATATACAAGTTTTATTTTAATTAAATATACATATATACACTGTACATTGAAATTGAAATATATGTATAATAAAGTAAATGTATAAAATATTGACAAATTTTGATGTAAGATATTTTGAATACAAAATATTTCTTTTATAAAAATAATAAGAAAGTTTATAAAACTATTCATTAATTATCTCTTGAATTAAAACATCTAAATAAGAAATAAGAAATACTAAAATAAGAAATTTTTCGCTAGTTAATGTAATATATAAATACTATTTTTAGAGATTATTTTAGAGATTATTTTCAATCAATTATTTTGCGTATATCAAATATACGTCAATTTTAAGTACATCATATATTTGATGAAATATATGACTTAAAATTAAACTTCCAAGGTATTCTTTGTTAAAAGCTTAACAATTATGATCAAAGATAAAATATATAGTTACGTTTAATTTATTAAGAAAAAAATAATTACGTTAATTGAAGCTTATCTTTAAAAATTTTGATAAAATTTTACAAATGTATGATAACATATAAATATGAAGAAAAATACTGCAATATAATTTTTTTCATCAAGTTTAAAACATACAAAAGAGAAGAAGAAATTGAATAAATTATTTGCATGATCTCGACACATATTTAACATTTTCTTACATTACAGGGCCGTGCAGGTAAATCCGGAAAAATTTACTGAAAGAAAAAAATAATTATATTATCCCCAAAAATTTTTTTACATGCACACAACTTGGCAAAATGAAAGTACTCACCACATACGTTAATATTACTCTATATAATCCCCGTTCGCCTCAACGACCTGCTCCAGCCGAGACCTGAATCGCCTACACGCCCGAGCCAGCTCCTCTCTGTTCATATTGGTCATTACCGCCGTAATTTTTTTACGTAGCGCGTCCTTTGTGTTATGAGGTTCATTGTTCACCTCTGCCTCTACTACGCCCCACACGTAGTAATCCAGCGGATTGCAATCTGGGCTGGAGGGCGGCCACAAGTCCGGCGACCAATGATAAGGAACATTGTTCAGATCGCTTGCTGTGGCTTGCCCGGTCCGAAGTAACATCGTCCTTGTTGTCCGCCTCTCGATAGGTTTTGGCTATCTCGTAAACTTGCGTTTTTGAGTAGCCAAACCAATCCACAATCTCCTTGGCGGTCTTCCCGGCGCGCAGTGATTCCAGGATCGCAGCTCTCCTGTCCTGTTCTTTGCTCATCTTTCCACTTTCACTTTATACGTTGTTTCACTGTCAAAGTACGCTTCTTAAGCTTTAATTAGAAACCTAGAACACAAAAATCCAATAACACATCACTTCACTATACCTATCTAAACTTTTTCCGGATTTACCTGCACGGCCCTGTATATAAAAATATTTTGAGAATAATGTAAAATATTCATTTTTATGAATGAAATCAAAAGACACATATAATTAGACATATATAATTTTTCTAGATAAAGTAAACTAAACGATATTTTTCTAAATTTATTTCATTTCTCTATCTTCTAGAATAAGATAAAATTATCAGTTGATGATACAGTTTAAAATACAATATATTATGAAATTCAATTTTCTATTCAATTCAATTTAATATTTGCAATATATTTAAACTTTCTACATATATGTGTTGGATTTTTTAAATATATTTTCAAAAAAAATATGTAGGAGAAAAAGAGATCCGGATGATAAATAAAATTGATGGAATAAAATGCTAAGGAAGAGATATTAGATGTTGAGTATGTAAAAGCGATTTTAATGTGCTAAAATAACATTTACAAAAAACTTTAACAAAGCATGTTGGAAATAATAAATAATTAAAAAATAAACGTTTCGATTCACTTCGAATCCTTATCAACATCGTTTATAATAAATCTTAAATTAATGCAAATCGAAGTTGTTCGAACGCAAAAGAACATCGCGGTAAAAACGTAAAATAGCAGAAAGTAAAATAGCAGAAAGAGAAACACTATCGAAAAAACGATCGCATAATTAAAAAATCACAAAAAATCTCGAGAAAGACGAAGAAGACGACAAAAGGGAGATCTCTCGAACGAAGAAAGCCAGTCCATCCAGAAATTAATGTCTCGAGGATAAAATGCGTAAAGTTAGGTGGTAAATCCAACAATTAAACTCCAGTGACTCTCGAACATCTCAAATGCTAAAATCACGTTGTCAAAATAATAAAAATTAGTAACGTCTGAAATTAAAATATAAAGTAACAGAAATGAGAAAATATTAATCTGAATCCAAGCACAAAAAATCCGTTATAGAATTATAAAAATTATTTATAAAAATAATATACCTGTCAAAAGGAAAATAATATCACTCAGCAGAACAGGAAGACAACAAATAATACACGCGATAGAATACAAACGCTGACAAAGAAATCAAACGGATACGGGATGCAAGAAACACAGGTGGTGGAAGAAATAGGTGACTATTAGGAACTTAAAAAGCATGATGACATCTAAATAGTTTGAACATTCAAAATGATATTGAATTATTAGATAAGTTGTACCTTCCTATCATTAAAAAGGTACCGACACTTAAAAGTTCCTGCGAAATATCTTTCTTCTCTCTCTTCTCAGTAAACATGATAACATCTAAAGACATCTTAATAACGTTTTAATGATGTTTACGTCATTTATACGTCATTAAGACGTTTTCGCAATAAAGACTTTATATTTTACGTTGGAACGATATCCCTATTCTCTCATCTAATCATTCCGTATTCACGCAATCTACCGATCACGGATCATCATCATTCGCCTCTGCAGCGTATCAGAAGTCGGATTCGAGTGTCTTTACAAATTGCCTTGAAAGAGGTAGACTTTTTAACTGCTACGATGCGAACTTGATGTTGGAAGAGCGCGGGTGCGGACATAGGATCGTTTCTGGTGTGATAAACTCTTATGTACTTCTCAAATCTTGTGCGGTCGTTAGTGTCGAGTTCCATGTGAACGCGAGTTACGTGCCCATACAGCACATGAACATTGAATAAACATCTCAGAAACGTTGCAATACAATTTCGCAATGTTGCATCAACGTTATAAAATATAGATTCAACGTTGAAAATAAATTACAGAAACGTCTAATGTCCGCTGAATTGCAATGTCTTGTAGATATAGCAATTCAATATTCAAAAAACATTTATTTAATATTGATTTAATGTTGATTTAATATTGATTTAACATTGATAAATATTGACTTAATGGTTGCTTAGCAAAACATTTTTAAGAAATGATTTCAAGCCTCATAACTCGAAAAGTACTCAATGAAGAAATACTTTATTACAGCGTTTTGGAAAGCTCTCGAGATAAGCTACACGAATACGTAATAAAAAATAGGGAGTTCCATTTAAGAAATTGACGGTGATGTTCACGTGAATTTCAAATGACTCTCCCATGTCAAATCATTGCCACTATCGGATGGCCCCCTTCAAGCAATACAACTTTTGCCTGAAACATTTCTTTCTTAAGTGCATAGTTTATAAAATATTCGACCGGTCCGGGACTTTTCGGATACTCTGTATACATATACGTTTACTAGTTATTTATAGAAGATGGACCTCATACACATATAGACATTTATTAGATATCTATTAGATAAATTTTTCCGTGTGGGTATTAACTAAAAAACAATTGTATAACACGTTTTAATCTTATCAATTCAAAAGTTAACATACTTTAAAATGATTAAAAAGACAATCAGGAAGTCTCATGTACATGCATATAACAAAAGTAATAAAGTGTAAAAAAAATGTACTATAGTTTAGATTGTGAAATATAAATAATCAACTGAATGTATAATTTGATTGACAAATTCAAATAACAATGTAATCTACATGAATATATATTTGAATGGAATCTACATGAATATATATTTACTATACATTATTACACTTTCTTATATTCTTAAAAAACTTGTTTTTATTAAAATTTATTTCCAAAGAGCTATTTTTCCTTATATCGTTTATCCATACAAAACATCACGTGTAATCTAGTTAAAAAATTAATTGTTAGTTCAATATATCTGATAAAATGTACATTTTATATTATATGTCTTACACAGTCACATAATTAATTATAAATATCGACCGAAAAATGACTGACAATTATTTTATAAGTTCATTTTATTAAATGCAGAGTACATATGCAATAGCATATAGAGTGTAATGATTAAGGAAAATTATCTGATCAATTGTATTTTCTCATTATTATAATATGCGAAGTCATGTATTCGAAATTTTGTATTTGAGATAAATGTTGATCATGTAATTTCCGCAATTCATCGTGACTCACTTCCTTACTCGCACATCTTTTGTGGTGGCGCGTACACTTTATAATTTGATCCAACTTGGACCACGACAGCCAGTACCATTTCCAGTCACTTCGTGACAAGTTGATCTGCTGAAATAGGTCCAAATGTGTCAATTGCTGTAATCGTCCATTACGATACCGCATTCAAGTACGTCATATTTATTATTTATCATTTATTATTATTATCATATATATTTAGTATTATTATCATATACAGACAGAGAACGTCCTTAATTTTTGTATTTCAATGACAGATTTCTTCCCGAAAATCGTTCATTTGATGATAAAAAGAATGTGAATTATCAATAGATAATTGATTTGAAAATGTGATGCAATGTGTCTCCATTCATTAATTTACATACAATAATAATAACACGTGAGTTTGACATTTACCTAAGATAAGAATGACGTGAGTCAGATATGTTTATATTTTGAAGTGATAAACGATATTACTGATTATATTATCGTCGCGTTAATACGATTGTAGCAGTATGCAAATTATTATTTTGCAAGCACAATATTAAAACACATGGTCCAATCCAAAACTTTATATAGAGTGTATAGTTCATTATCTTAGGAACTTTTCTACTTATGTTATTTACGGTTTTACTCACTTTATTTCCACTTCGCTATTATAAATGCTCGACAGCATTCCTTTGCGATTTTATGATATAGAATATTAATATAGAATATAGTATATTAAAGTGAAGAAATGAGATTTCTCATTCGGTTGATTTCAACGTGGCAAATTTGTGCTAAATAGATATAGAATTATATTTTTAATTAAGATTATGTATTTATTAAAAGCATAAAATAAAATTTTATTTATTATTGTTTATCTTTAAATTACATTAATAAATTTTAAATGAAAAGTAATTTGCATGTCATAATTTAAATGCGTTACATTTTACGAAATTGCATCACTCTTTTGTTAACAATCTACAAAATTACAAATTGTTACAAATTCTTACAATTTACAAATTATTTACACATATCTATAAGTGACTTATCGATTATTCTGATATCGATAAAACTTGATTAAAAAATTAGTTATAATAAACTTATACTTTGTTAAATATGCATTTAATGCTTATCAACCTTTTTATTAAATTTTGGATTTGTTGAAATGGAATAAACAATGAGTTTTTATAATGAAATATTATATTTTCTTTTTTAGAAAACATCGCTCTAAATAATTGATTGGCAACAACAGAACAATGGGACCTTTTGAAATACTATGCGGTATTGCGGCTATATTTCTCGCGACTTATTATTATTTTACATCAAACTACGATTTCTGGAAGTCACGTGGCATTCGCGGTCCAAAACCGATACCAGTTTTTGGTAATTTTAAAGACGTTAAGCTTAATAAAAAGTTCGCAGGAGATTATTTAATGGAATTATACAATAAATATAAAAATGAATCCATGATTGAAATATTCAATAGAATATTCAATAGAATATTCAATAGAAAGACACCCATTCTTATTGTAAAAAATCCAGATTTAATTAAGGATATTCTTATCAAAGATTTTTCTAAGTTCGCCGATAGAGGACTTCCTGTCAGTGAAAAAGTATGTAGATAATTTAAATTTTATGATAATATTGTAATTATATAAAGATGATAACTTTACATATATTACGATATTTTCCAATAATCAAAATTATTCTAAAGATTATATTAATTTTAAATAGCCTTACGTTTTATCAACTATTATTAAATTATTTTAAATTATTTTTAAATAATTATAATTTAATGAAATCGATAAATTTATTTGACTGTACTTGTTTTTTATTATATCATAGGCTGATCCACTGTCGCAACACCTTATCGCTTTAGAGCCTAAAAGATGGCGACCTTTAAGGATAAAGTTGTCGCCCGTTTTTACATCTGGTAAGCTAAAAGAAATGTTCTCTTTAATATCGGAATGCGCCGATCATCTTGAACAATATATTGAGAAATTGGTGAGCAAAAACGAGCCTATAGAATGCTGCGAGGTAACGGCAAAATATACGACTGATGTAATCGGTACTTGTGCATTCGGCATCGAAATGAATGCTCTATCAGACGAAGACAGTGAATTTCGTAGGATGGGAAGAATAGTCTTCACGCCAACCTGGCAAAATATTTTACGGATGACAATAAGACAAGCCCTTCCATGGCTTTATGAAATGCTCGGTTATATCCTACTACAATCAGAGATCAACCAATTTTTCACACGTATTGTCATAGAAACTATGAATTATAGAGAAACAAATAATGTCATTAGGCATGATTTCATTGATATGCTGCGCGAGTTAAAAAAGAATCCAGATAAAGAGGGTGATATCAGTAAGTAACGACTGTATATTTTTATAAAAATTTTCTGTGACACAAGAAATTTTTAAAATGAAAATTTTTAAAATTTTTGACAATGTTTATGAGTCTTTGTAAATATAAATTTACAGATTAATAGTAATATATATTAATATTATACGTTAATTGTAGCTTAATAGTAGATTATTCATAATTTGTAATATTTGATGTAATATTTGAAGAATTAAAATTAATTGTAAAAAAATATCGTATTTCAGAGATGACCGAAAGTTTGATAACTGCTCAAGCGTTCGTATTTTTCCTTGCCGGTTTTGAAACTTCATCGACGACTATGAGTCATGCGCTTTACGAATTGGCATTAAATCAACAAATACAAGATAAGCTACGTGAGGAAATTGATCACGAGTACACCAAACATGGTAGCAATTTAACATATGAAAATGTAAAAGAGATGAATTACTTAGATAAAGTTTTCAAAGGTACATCATTCAAAAAAAATAATTTAATAATTTGCTATTAATTTTCAGTAGCATTATAATATCAATAGTTTTATTGCTAATAAATTTTAATACATATATGTACACATTTCGATAATTTATACTTCACAAACAAATTTTCAAATAATTCTCTCTTGTATTACTTTTAATATATGCAGAAACTTTACGAAAATATCCACCAGCACATATCTTATGCGACAATCGACATCAAGTTATACTTTCAATGGTACTACACTTGACATAACAAAAAATCAAAAAGTATGGATTCCGATTTTCGCGATTCATCGAGATCCGGATATTTATCCAAAGCCAGATACTTTTGATCTAGAAAGATTTAATCATGAGGCAATACAAACCAGGCATCCGATGCACCATCTACCTTTTGGTGATGGTCCAAGAAATTGTATTGGTAAAGTGATATACGTATATTTAAATACATTTCATTCAGTTTTGTTTGTTTTGCTTTTACATGTAATATTATTTTAATCGAAAAATTTTTCTCATAATTTTTTTTATTTTCAGGTGCTCGCTTTGCTCTTTATCAGACAAAGATTGGTCTTATAAAGATACTACGAAACTATAAAGTTGAAGTTTGCGATAAAACGCAAATACCCTACATAACTGATCCTAAAGCATTTCTATTAGCACCAAAGGATGGAATATACTTAAGAATAATTAAAATTAATCGAACTTAATTTAAGCTTTATTACAATTCTTAAGAAACAAAGGTAAAAAAATATCCATAAATTAGAATAACCATATCCCGAGCATCAATATATTTTACTAATATTGTTATATTGTAATACTTTTTATGGTGTATATAATAATTAATAATTTGATTTAATTAATTTATTTATGTTGTTAG
Organism: Camponotus floridanus; assembly: GCF_003227725.1. Classification (NCBI taxonomy): domain Eukaryota; kingdom Metazoa; phylum Arthropoda; class Insecta; order Hymenoptera; family Formicidae; genus Camponotus; species Camponotus floridanus. The sequence continues at coordinate 124,658 of NW_020229305.1, read as the reverse complement.
ATGCGTAATATAGATATAACGTGTTTAATTTTAAGTTTTAATTATACGTATACATTGCACATAGAAAGTGAACTATGTAATGTAAATATATAAAATATTGTCAAATCATGTAAAACTATTTGTATGCAAAATATTTTTTGTTAATAAAAATAATAAAATGTTACATAAATATGTTATATAAAATATATTAAAATACATAAAAATATATATGTTGTACATAAAAATAATTAAAAATTAAATAAAACTAAAAATGTTCATTAATGTCCTTCACGAAAAATTCATTCATAATTATCTTTTGAATTAAAATAAAAGATCTTTCGCGAGTTAATATATCATATTAAAACATACACAGATCACTTCTAAAAAATTATTTTGATGTTATTTTCAATTTTAATTAAACTTCTACGATATTTATTGTTAAAAGTAATATAATAATTATGATCAAAGATAAAATTGAATTATATTTAGCTAAGATGAAATTGATTACGTTAATTTAGACCTTATTTTTTAAAATCTTGAAAAAGTTTTACTAATGTATAAAGAAATAAAAAAATATATAAAGAAGTATGTTGAAACATTTTCCTTTTCTGATTTTAGAACATAAAAAAATAACGAAAAAAAATAACATAAGTTATATGCACATTTTCGACACACATTTAACATTTTTTTAATGTGCGAACATTTTGTGATAATTGATACATTATTCATCTCTATAAATAAAACTACAAAAAAATCACAAGAAACGTATATCATTTTCCCAAAAAAATGAATTAAACAATTTTCAAATTTGTTTCGTTTTCCAACTTTCTACAAATCACAAATAAAACATTATCAGTAAATAGAATTAAAACAATATATTACAAAATTCAATTATTTTATTTTATTTTTTGTTATATATTTTGTAACGGCAAGGCTTACTATTGTCTCGCAGATCGGACATCCGACTGCAAGATATAACAATCTTAATTATTTTTAATCATAATATTGACATTCGATAGAGGCTCAGTCTACTCACATCAGAAATATATATAATAATAATTCGCTATATCTCTTTCCGAAATAATGACTTATCTTTTTAATCTTCGAGATGTCTCTCGTTGGCTCTCTCAGCTGTTCCGGAACCTCGAATTTCTTCTGTATTTTGTGAAAAAGACTGGAAATTATGAAGAAGCTGACCAGATCTCACTTTCTGGATATTCACTTCTTCTATTTCCTTCTTCTTTCCAAATGGACAGATCAAACATAGGAAAATCATCGATTTCCCGATGTTTGCCGTGCCAGAATCTCAGAATGAAAGAAGATGAGCAGAGACGAGGCTCTCACACTTCGATCATTATAGATCGGCACGTTATATTAGTTAAACATTTGCATGTGTGAAATTGAGGGAAACAAATTTTGCCTTTAAAGGCTGCAGTTCAAGTTTGATTATCACTTGTTACAATTTTTCTCCTTTTATACAACACATTAGTGATGTGTGGAGCGTAAAGTAATCGTCAATAACTAATTCAAATTAGCTTACTGCCATGTCACATACATATACGTCAAACATTAATTACAATTTAACTAATCCTATGAAGACATTTTTGTTATTACCTCATTCTACATATCATTCATACCTTTCACACATATATACATCAATATTACTAATAAAAATATACACACACACTTACTGGAATCATCATTAACAATAATTCAAAAGTAGTTTAGAGAGAAACCAAACACACATAATATTATGTTTTCTTACTTTTTTTGAACATTATTTTTATCACTGTAATATTTTCGGAGATTGCGACGATTATAAATGCCTATTTCCCTTTATTCATTTTGATAATCAACTAACAAAAACGCATTTTCACCAATATACTGAATTATTTTATATGAATCTTCAGAAAGATGAAAAAATTTGTTAACTATTTTGTCAAAGGCATTGGAGAGATGTCTTACCCTTAACAGAACCAAATCTCCAATGATAATTTAACCTTCGAAATATTCTCTTATTGCTTCTTACGATAGTTGAAATTTCTTTTTAAGTTTTTTCTTAGCCATCATAATGAGATGTTCGTGGGAGGGTTTTTCGTTTTCCGGAAATTGAATAAATTTGAGAATTTCATCTCGAACCAGTTTTTGAGACCTGTACTCTGATAGATCGTTACATTTAATAAATTCTCGATTGTCGGAACTAATTCAACCCACTTCGTATTGCTTTTCCGCAAAGTCCTAAAAAATCCCAATTCACTCATCATCTATTCTGTAGAATTAGATTGAGGATGCCTAACCGATCTATATAAAACTTTTTCATATTTTCACCATTTAAACGTGCTTTCCATAATGCAGATGAATTGACTACCATGATCTGATAAAATGCGCATTGGCTGTCCAAATTTTGGAATAAACCCACATAGAAATTGGCATTCTGTGAATGTTTATTAAATCATTAGCTCCATAGAATATTTATCTCTATGATGGAAGTCAGATAGACATTTCTTAGAGATCCATTAAACCGTCATAGCTCTTTGAGATGCTTACATCCACGATGGAAATCAGACAGACGTCCATCAAACATTTATCCTACCTCCATAATAAATATCCTCTTATAGACGTCCATTAGACAATAATAATGGATAATAGATTTACACATAAATAAATAATATTTAAGTAGATAATTAATATTATTAAGATTAATATTTAAGTTTTAACATTAATGAAAATTAAAAAAAAAATTTTCAGCTAATTTTTCAGGTACATATAAACATTTACAATTTAATATTTTTATACACATTTTTAAATATTTATAATTTAATTTATAAATAAAATAAATTTAAACTGTACATAATTATATAAATTAATTGTAAAAATTATTATATTTTAGGTTTATTCATATAATTACCCAAGCTTTTATTAGAAAGAAAACTGATAAACTGATAAAAAAATGATAAACGTCCATAATAAAAATCAAATATATACTTCTAATGGACATCTACAATAAATATCAAATATAATACTTCAAATGGACCTCTATTAGACGTCTTTAACTGACATTACATGGATCATTAATAGAGGGCTCATGGAGCCTAGACGATTGATAGATGTTCCGCGGATCATTAATAGAAAGTTCACAAAACCTCATTTGAAGATTAATCGACCCTTCGTAGATCATTAATACAAGATTCGCGAAGCCTCAATGGATGACTAACGGACATTGTGTGGATCATTTATAGAGCATTCGCGAAGCATCAATGGACGATTAATCGACGCTTCGTGGACCATTAATAGAGGTTTCATAGAATGGATGGATGAAATATATAATTATAAATAAAAATAATATTTAAAATTGTAAAAAAAACTTTGTTTATTGAAAATAAAATTACAAATCAATTTGATGTTTAAGGCAAATTAATTTAATGCTCCTTGGTACTCACCGTGACTATGTTGGATTATGACGTCGGAAGCAAGAAATTCCACGCTGAAAATTTTTATGTGCCATTTTTCAATAAAATAATAATTACACAGACTAAGCTTAGCCAGTGCAAAGTTCGAGGCTACGCGCAAGTATACGCAGCCTGCCATCGATCCCTTAGATTGCTAATCAACATATGGCAAGCACACGGCTTTTCCTTATGCAACGGTTACTCGTCCCTTAAAATTTTCCTATCATAAAACTTCTCGGATTATGCATACAGAATCCTGGTTTTCCAGAAGACATTCTACATCCCGCTTTCATGGAGTAAATATCGTGTCTGCAGAGAGTCTATCTTGCGCCTATATAGAGAGTCTATCTTGCGCCTATAGAGAGTACACATCGTGACTTGATTTAAATTACACTAAACTTATACAATAAACGGAACGTTCAAATTGTAAATAAAATAAATTCGGAGTATCCATTTAACACGAAACGACAATTATTTATCTCCCGAGATCATTCACATATACATAATCTATACACAAGATTTAAAAATAGATTTCTTGTGCAAATATTTGAATAGATATCTTGTATGTGTGTGTGTATTTATAATACTGCACAGACAATAAATTTGTTAAGAATTTCAAAAAAATCCCGAATCAATTTATTGTCGTGGAATTCTTTGACAGTATTCAAGTAATACCGAAAATGTGGCTACAGAGTAAGGATTTATGCAAATATCCTTCGCATTATAAGATAGATTATAGAATTCGGCGATTAAAAAAGAAGAAACGCCAACTTCTGATAAGTCTTTTTTAAAAATTGAACGGATTTTTGACGAGTATCGTATATAAGTATAAATAAAAGTTTTAATTTTTTTCTTCTTTTTCGTAATAATATTTGCTATTATTATTTAAAATGTTTTCAGTGTCCTTACAATTACGTCCGGTGGACTTTCTTTCTGTGAAACCGTGAAAGAAAAATCAAGGATCGGTTTGCATTTAAAGCACAAAGCAATCCTTGTTCGAATAATGATAACGCATAGAAAAACGGAACCTAACCCGCATATATAATCATTTAAACCTAATATTGAGAATGGCCAGTCGAGATAGTGCTAAAGAAACTTTAAATAAACTTTTGAATTATGAGACTCGGAAGTATAAGAAATTCGAACCACCCTTATCTATGGCTATAACTAGCTTCATCTTAGAGATTTTATACAAAGAGCCTGTGGTCCTCGAGAAATTGACCAAAGGTAAACATAAAACAAATACTGTGAAATTAATACTGCACGTGCGCTCGTTCAACAGGCCATCCTCAATCGTCAAATCATTAAGCGATAAGATAATCAGCACCTCGTTCCCACTCTCTACTGGATGGAGCTAAATCTCGAACAAAAGGGCTTAACCAATTAGAACCTTAAAACACTCCTCTCTTATTGAAAATCTAACTCCTTGGTCCTAAGAAGGGAGTAATAGAAATCATTTGATTCAATTTTCAAAGATTCCCAGATTATCCAGCAAGGAGGAGGAGCAACTACTTTAAAAAATGCAAGCGCAAGGCGCGAGAGCTCACTTGGTCTCTTCATTAGTTCATTAAGTTCTCTAGTTCATTAGTTCAGTTGCTATCTAGTTCACTAAGCGTTCACTAATAAGTACTAACTAGCACTATAAGCAGTACAGTTGACAGCTCCAGTCCAAGATTCAGCCATTCAATTTTAAAATTATATAGCCTCGGGGATCCTTTTCTTGCATTATGCAATTAAATTATTAATTTGTTTTATGTCACAGTGAAAATGATTTTGTTGACATTTAATTGTGCATCATGTGAAATTTCTGATGAGCATCTCCATTACTCGGCTCTTCGTGTTACAAACCTCCGACTTCAGCTATTGCAATTTTATCAACGCACTTATTTTTATGATCCCAACGAGTTGTGAGTAAATTTAAATAATTTTTATTTTCTCCCTTTCCCATATCTTACTATCTCATAATTTAAAAATCTATGTCTGACTAATAATTTTAAACAATTAATCATCATTAAATTTTTACTAATTACTATCAATCAATCAATCCTTTTTTCACCTCTTCTCCAGTCTTATTCCTAGTTCTTTCTAGTTCGCCTAGAATCTCCGCAAGGCGGTTCGCGAATAATTTACCTGTTCGTCGGGAATCTCCGCAAGGCGGTTCACGAACAATTCCCCGTTCGTTGAGAATCTCCCCAAGGCGGTTCGCGAACGATTCCTTAATTTTCATTTCCTTTTAATTGCCTTTTCTGATTTATTTATCAACAATTCGTATTGTTTTCTATCTTTATATTTCGTTTAAGCCCTTCTTTATATATATTTAACTCTTCATTTCTATTTTTCTTTACTCCCTTTCATTTTCTTTTAATTTCCCATTCCTTGTATTATTATTATTTTTTCCTTTTTTTTCCTTCTTCCCCTTTATATTATTTCCTATGTATTATCACTACTTTGGGAGAAATCATTGAAATAGATGAATAATTTTCGAACTTAGACTTGGCGAATCTTTTATCTTAATTTTATTATTGTATTTTAATTTGGACCTGTGTTTCGCCGAATTTAGAAAATTTTAATTTTAATTATAACATACTCGAGAATATATACATACACGCACACATACTCACTCATGCATAACTACAACTGCTAAGATGTATTTTTCTTTCCTTATATTTTTTTTATATAATATATGTATTTTTTAATGTAGAATTTAATTATTTAACCCGTTCTCTTCCCTAAACCCTGAGATCGCACTAGGTCCTATCCCGCGTAACAAGGATTAAATTCCTTTACCGAAAAGGGACCACCGAACGAATAGGCGTAAAAACGCAGAGTTAAAGAGACCTTCGGTCGCTGACCTGTATCAGGCCCTTCACATTCGTTCGACCCGATCCATACACACGCCCAAATAAAGTGTGTCACGGGGTAAGTAAGTTCCGTTCTTCCATACAGCCCATCCTTTAAGGGTCCGGACGTAACATAAGTTTTGATATTTTATTTTTCAATATTTTTTTATAAAAATTAATTGTTGAGGTTTTATTTTTTAGAAAAATGATTTTGAGGAAAAATTACTGTAAATTATTTTGAAGGAATTTTTTTATTAAACATTCCAGATAGAATATTATATACTTGGTGTATTTCCTTTACCTTTGTAGATCTTTTTAGAGAGATATCACATCTTTCTAAAATTTTATAAAATTTTATATCCTTTTTGCAAATTATTTTTAAGGATATTTTTTTATTTTTGAAAATTGTTACTGTACAGTAAATTAGTCTTTCTATAAGTTCTATCTAACGACACATGTTTTATATTCTGTATATTCTGTATTCGGTATATCATTTCTGAAAACATTAGATTTCATCTCCAAGAGGTGGTTTTTAAAAATTGTTATTATACTGTAAATTAGTCTTTTTACAAGTCTTATCTAACAGCATAGATTTTATATTTTTATAATACTCCGTTTCTAAAATATTAGATTTCACTCCCAAAGGAGAGGTCGAATTTTCCACTAGGGGTAGTTCTATTCCACTAGACCAAAGGGTAGTTTTTAAAAATTATACGGTAAATTAATCTTTTTACAAGTCTTAATTGCAAAAAATTCAACTTAGATGTTCTACGTAGAACTCGTTGAAACTGTTGGAACTTTCCGTTTCATGGAATCAAGTAGTCGGAATTACCAGAACATGGCATTGAATAAACAAATTAATTTAATGTCAAAATCATTATTTTTAAAGAAATTTAAAAACAAAGCTAAAATACTCATGATCAATAGGATCTATAATTAACATAAAAATCAATATTCAAGTTTCAAAATATTAAAATTAGAAAGTAGCTATGTAAAAATATATATATAAATATATCAATACATTATCAACATATTTTATTATATCTTAGTATAATTTATGTAATTTATTGCGTGAAATCCAAAAATAAATCTCAATTTAGGAAAATTTATAAAGAAAACTATTTAATCCAGAAATTTACTATATTATGTATTTTTTGGATATACTAGTATACAACATTGCGCGCGCTTCGCGCGCGCCATTTATTTCCTTCTACTTTATCATATAATTAAAAAAATGTACATATAATTATATATTAAAATAAAATAAACAGTGTTAAAGGTTCCTATAAATTAACAAATCAAAATGAGTAGTGAAAGGCAGTAAAGAGCCAACGCAGTTGTAGGGCGTATGTACATATATTCTTAAATCTTTACTACGCATAGTATATAAGATAACGTAGAACATATAATGCATATTTACAAATAACTTCCATATATTATCTTGCATATGTATTAATGTAATAATTTTATTAAGAGCACATACAATAATGCAGAGAGGATTTAAAATTATTAGTGTAATTTCACTACAAATAAAAATAATTATAATTATAATTATTATATTATTTTACATATTAACATATATGTGTACATATGTATACGTAATGTATATATATTATATGTATATGTATATATATGTATATATATGTACATATATGTATATATATGTACATACATCCCACAGGACACAAAATACTAAAAGACGATGAAAAGATGTCTTTTCTAAGTCGACTTTTGGACATGGCGAAAAAGACGTCTTATAGATGTCTTTTCGTCATGTCGAAAAGACGACTAAAATAAGGCGTCTTTTCGTCAACTTTTTTAAGTCTAGAATTTGTACGCCTAAAAATGACTTAAAAAAGACGACGAAAAGACATATGAAGTCAGACTTAATATTGTGCAATTTATTTTAGTATCTACACATTGTTTTTGTAAATCTTTGAATTCAGAACTTTAAAATATTTTAGACTATGCCATATAGTTTAATGGTAAATAACAAATGAGATAACAAATCCGAAGTGATACGTTAACGATATTTGTTTATGTTTATTTCAAGAAAGCTTAATTTCTAATTTCTTTGTAATGATTTGTTTATGTTAAAAAATTCTATACAAAATATGTTTATTTTTGCGTTACTGATTTTAATATGTCTGGTTTTTATGTCTAATTACACTATGTCTTATTATAGATATAATTAAATAATATTAAAATATTTCTTCATATTTTATTCCATGTATAAATAAATACGTGTATATAACACGTATTTCTTTATACATAAAATATGAAGAAATATGAATAAAATATGAAGAAATAAATGTTAGGTTGCGACGCCCGCAATTGCGTATTCGATTACTTTTTAGATTGGAGGATATATGTATGTACACACGTACATATTTAATTGCAATGCCCGCAGTTGTAAACAGAGAGAAGATATAAAGTATATACATCTATCTTCTCTTTGGTTGTAGATTTTATAATATGTACTTTATACAAATGTTATGTATCAAGGACGAGCGGCAATACATGTCCACAAACATATTAGAAATGAGCGATACAGAATATAATAACATTATAAATATCGATATTTTCATAATAAATTTATCGACAGTAATAATGTTTTCTAAAACAAGCCGATGGGTGCTGGGACTGTCATCCTTGGACGACAGAGTCCGCATCGGTTATGTGTTTATATAAAACATTATTTCTGTAGATAAATAGTTATTATTACTATAATATCGATATTTTATTTGTTTTTATAAGTATTTTCAACAATATGTAAACTACATCTAAAATACGTCTTTTGTGCAAGTAATAAATGACTGAGCTACACTGTTATATATATATATATATATATATATATATATTATATATATATATTATAGTTATATATATATATATATATAATGATGCAATCAATTAATTATAGCGCTTTTCTTTTAATATAATACATATTATTATATGTATAAAATTAAATATGTTTAATTGCTTAAACTCTATCAAAATGTATGAATTGATTAATTGTAATATTACTATTATATCCGTGAAACGCAACGACAAAAAAGATACACAATTTTCAGATTTGACCTGTAATAGGTCAGAATTAATTTTTACAAATATATCGCTCATTTCTAATCGATTTTCTACATACACATGCGCGCGCATGCACACGCATTTATAAAGGAAACTGTAATTTACAGATACTTAAATTATAAATATATTGAATAATAGTTTTAAGTAAATAATATTTGACAGTGGCTGCATATTGCATTGTGATAAATGTTTTTTGATATATTTTGAATTAAACTAATACAGGGTCGGCATTATTATTTAATTAATAAATGTATTCAATGTAGACGAGAGAAATAAAAGATGTATTACAGTATTTATAAATAGTGCGTATATATAATAAAGAAATTATAATATAATGTTCATATAAGAGATATAAACAATTTTTTATTATAATAAAATTTTATTTATAAATTTTAAAAATAATGTAATATTTTTTAATATCTATCTACCTATCTATCCTAACCTATTATCCATATAGTACAAAGCAGTTTCAAAAATGACTAAAACTCGACATATTTCTATTCAAATTAAGACGTCTTTTAGTCTAATAATATAGTCGACGAAAAGACAACTAAAAGTCGATTAAATTATGTCTAAGAGACGACTAAAAGATGTCTTAAATAAGTCTTTAAAAACCTAATAAAAAGATGTCTTAAAGACGACCGAAAATATACAGATTTAGTCGTCTTTTAGTCATCTTTTAGTCATCTTTTGGCTTGACAGATTAGTGACTAAATTCGGGTCATGAGCAGACTTTTAGTCGACTTTTCGTCGACTATTGTCTCTAACTGAAAGACGTTTTTGACGAAAATATGTCCAGTTTAGTCGTCTTTTAGACGTCTTTGTGCCCTGTGGGATATAATTACAATATAGTTTATATATTTTATACATATTGTAAATATAATTGTAAATATAAATGTATACAAGTAATATGACCTTTTTGTGATCAAAGTTTTTCATACTTTCTTTTAAAAAAAAGCATTATTTATACATATATTTACATACATTTTTTATTCGACTTTTCTTCTTTCTCTCTTTCTCCTTCTTCTATCCTCTTTGAGATTCTTTTTACTTCTTTCTTAATGCACTACTATGTAACACGAAACAGCAGAGTAATAAATAGGTTATGGATGACGAAGCGCTCGAGCGCTACGCTACTTACCGCGAATATATCGGAACGCACCAGCATCCAATCAGTATCGCAGAAAAGGAGGCTTCAACGTTTCGATATATTCGAGTAATCGACTTAACATACACTTTTTAAGGTAGGAAGATGTAGATTAAAATATTGCAACGATGAGAATACTTAAGTAAATATTTAAATAATTAGAATAGTAGTATAAATAATGTATATTTAATAAAATTGTTTGGTAATTATAATTTATGGACGACCTCACCGATTTCAATGATCATAACATATGTTGTCAAGCTCACTCTTATAAGTAAGTATCAAAAGGTTTTAAGTGTCACTCACTATTTATTAAAAAGTTATTAACGAAAAAATTTTACGAATTATGTGCAATTTTTAGACATTATATTTAGACGTTTTAAAAGTCAAAGTAAAATATACATGCGTGGATACAGTGTGTTCCGCCGGGATCGACCAAACTGCGCACATTTCTGATCGGATACGATGACATTTCACGATCGGACACAGACCCGATCGGACACAGAATCGATCAGACACAGTCCAGATCGGACCCGGACTCGATCGGACACAGACTCGAGTCCTTGTCTGATCGAGACTGTGTTCAATCGGGACTGTGTCTGACTGGGAAATGTCGTCGTGTCCGTTCGGGAATGTGTCTGATAATCGGGATTCACTCGTTCCGCCTCCTCTACGAGGGGACTTCACTTTCAGAAGATATAATCTAACCTAAATCTATTTCTGATTTAAAATAAAATTTTGTTTGAGAACCTTGCTTCGCGTGAAAAGTTGCAAACCTATGTGAACTTCGTTTCAACTTGCAAAGTACATACTTGGAGACAATAGGTTCCGCCTTCCTACGGGGGGCTCTACTTCCGGAAGATATAATCTAATCCAAACCTACTCTGATTTAAACCAAATTTTAATTTTAAATCATAAATAGGTTTGGGTTAGGTTATATCTTTCGAAAGTGAAGCACACTGTGGAGGGAGCGGAACCTACGGTTCGCAATTTTTCACACGTAGCAGGATTTATCTCAAACCAATTTTTAGTTTTTAAATCAGAAATAGGTTTGGGATAGGTTATATCTTCCGAAGGAAAGGCAGAATTGTTTCCAAGCATGCACTTTGCAACACAAAACGTACACGATATGGAAAAATTATATTATATTTATTAAACTTTTGAATAAACAGTGAGCGACATTTAAAACTTTTCACACTTACTCAGGAGAGTGAGCTTGACATATCAACATATGTCAAGAACATTGAAATTGATGTAGTCGTCCGTAAAGTGCATAATTACCAATTATTCTTTATTTAATAATTTTACGAATAATTATTTGCAAATTAACATTAGATATTCTTCCAAAAAGAAATCAAAAAGAAAAGCAAATTTATCGATATATTGAGAAAATACGAAAATAAATGTTACTAAAAAAACAACTCTGTATGTATAAAATTGTTTCAATTCTGTCAATTCAGAAGCTAACTTTCGAATGATTAGAGACATAAACGGTAAAAATCATGTACATGAATATAATAAAATGTATTAATTAAGTCTGAAATAAAAGTAAAATAATTAACAGAACATATGTTTTTAATTGACACACACAAATAATAAATGCAATGTAATTCACAGTAATACTATACATTATCATATTCTTAAAAAATTTATTTTTAGTAAAATTTATTTTCAAAGAACTATTTTTTTAATAGTTTATCTACTCGAAACTTTATTAATTGCAGTGTACATATGTATAATATAGCATATAGTGTTTATTAAGAACGGTTATTTAATCAGTTACGTTATCTCGGTATTATGATATACGAAGTCATGTATATGATTTTGCATTTGAGATAAATCTTGATGATATAGTTTTTGCAATTCATCGTGACTCATTTTTTATTCGCGTATCTATAATAGCGTATACGCTTTATAATTCGACAAAATTTAGAATTGCTAGTTATTATTTCCAATTACATAGTAACAAGTTGGTCCATTGAATTCCGAATGTGTTAGTTGCTGTAACCATCAATTACGTTAGCGAATTCAAGTACGTTATATTCATCGTTTATTTAGATGATAGCTATCACAAAGTTTGCGAATCGCGTAAAATAGAATATTTCAACTATTAAACGAATAATAATATTTTGAAAAATAATTTTGAAATTAATATCTATTCTCTGTCTCGTTAGAAGAGAATGTGTTCAATTTTCATATTTTATCAGATTCTCCCACGGAAATCGTTCACTTGAGAACAAAAAAAGTGTGAATTATTTATAGATAATGACTCCGCATATGATATTGATTGAAAAGATGATACAATTTGTTTCTATTCTACTAATGTACACAATCGCACGATGAACAACATCAGTTTGATGTCAGATACACATTTGTGATTTTAAGATAGAGAAGATTTGAAAATATTACTGATTTTATTACGTTGCGTTAAAATAAACTTGTAACAGTACGCGAGTTACTATTTTTAAAGCATAATATTGAAACACGATTTAATCATAAATTTCATACAGAATGAGTGTTATATGCGTAGTTGATTATCTAAAAATTTTTTTATATATATCGTGTCTGCTCCTGCCCGCTTTATTTTCACTTTGTTAAATACAGTATTCTTTCATTTTCATAATAGAATATATTAAGATAAAGTAATGAAATTTTTCATTTGGTTAATTTTATTTCATTTGGTTAATTTCACAGTCCGGCTATCACTCACCACTCCTTCCTCACTTACCGTTTCGCCGCGCGCCTAGTATAAGGTTACAGTGGGGCGACACTCGTCTTCACGCAGTTTGGCCGATCTTTTTTAATTAATTTTTTATTCATTATTGCGAATATAAATAGTATAGGATCTTCCTTCTTAATTTGATCCGATCTACCTACACACTTCAGAGCTACGAAAAGTTTTGAGACACTCTGTATATGTGTATATATCAAGCGACGCAGTAGCGTCGCGATGCCAAGTATATAAAAAACTGATAAAAAATTGGATCCAAGTATTGAGAGTCACTGTTTTCGACGCGGCGGTACCAAGTAGCTTATCCGGAATTTTACGTTAAAATGACGTTAAATAAACTTTCACTTGAAATATTTCAGAAACTGAGTAGCCGTAATTAAAAATCCAACGGCATTTTTCTGATATAAAGTGAATACAAACTTTCGATTGTGACCAGTTTGAATAAAATCGGCAATCAATCCCGAGAAATGATAATGTCAGAATTGTGACTTTTTCATTTTCCTTCATAATAAAGTTCAGATTCATGAACGTATCTTCGCACGTACACATTCAAAGCGATTTTGTCCCTCAAACTGCGTTCACTCCGCGCATATATGATTATTCGCTTTGGTGTGCAACAATGCTTTAAGAGACAAAATCATTTATGTACCATATGTGTGCATACGTGTGATATGTGTATGTGTGTGTGTATGTATACGTGTGAGAGATTAATTCATCGCATAACAATTTTCAAAAACCTCTCGAGGGTAAAATCTAATATCTCGAAAAGGGGTATCACAAAAAACAGTACTATTAAATAAGAAGACTAATTCTAAGGAGACTAATTTATCGTATTATAACAATATTCAAAAACCACCCGTTGGGAGTGAACTTTAATATCCAGAAAATGAAGTCTTGTAAAAATACGGGACTTACCCTTAGTAAAGATTTATAAAATGCATATATATTTTTTGCAGAAATAATATAAATTTTTACAAACAGGTGGTGATATCTCTCTAAAAACAACCTTATAAAGGTAAAAAAATACATAAAATAACTTTTAACAAATCAAAAAATCTAAAGGAGTGATTAAAAATAAAATATTTAAAAACCGATATGAGATTAATACTATTAGCCAAGTACAATAAATTATGTGATATTAATTCGTAATCGATATTAAATGAGTTAAGATTGCTTTAATTCCTCAAGCATTTTTTATATGATGTATATAAACTAAAAGTTTTACACAAATTCTAAATCGCATAAATGACTTTCAGATCGAAGTAAGATATCATAAAAAATCTAGCTTTTTCCTGTTTTAAACTGTATGATTTAAATACGAAGCATGATAAGTTTTCATATAAGGTTACAGTGGGATGACTCTCGTCGCCGCGCGCTTCTATTCATGCAGATTGGCCGATCTTCTTTAATTAATTTTCTGTTCATTATTGCAAATATCATAAAATAAGACCTTCCTTCTTAAATTGAGAACTACCTTACACCTCGGGACTGTGAAAAGTTTTCAGACACTCTGTATATATATATATATATATATATATACAATATATATATTCTGTGAGGAATAGAATACAGATCGCAAATGAATCGATAAGTTTCGCAACGTTCCTCTGATTACGCTCGTCATCTTTCATATGTTACATTTCTCAATAACTAACGCTCGACCGACACATTAATTTGTCGCCGGGATCAATCTTTTTCACAAGTAATTATAAACATTCGAATATAGAATATTCTTAAATCGGAAACCGTTACATAACGGGTGGCTCGTCAGTATATCATATAATTTAAGTCCCTACAAAATCTATAAGCAATCTATTAATATTGATAAAATGCGATTGAAAAATTAGTTGCCATAAACTTATATTTCATTAAATATGCATTTGGCTTATCAAATTTTTTGCTAAATTTTAAATTTTCTAGAACGTTTTTTTTTAATGATAAAGTATTATTTTTTTTTAGCAAACGTCACTTGAAATAATTGATTGGTAGCTAAAGAACAATGGGATTTTTTGAAATACTATGCTTTATTGCTACTACATTCCTCGCTGTTTATTATTATTATTTTACATCGAACTACGACTTCTGGAAATCACGTGGTATTCGCGGTCCAAATCCAAAACCAGTTTTTGGTAATATTAAAGATTTTAATATTAAAGATTTTGTACTTAATAATAAGTTTATAGGTGATTATTTACTGGAAATATACAATAAGTATAAAGATGAATCCGTGATTGGAATATTCTCTGGAATGACACCCATTCTGATTGTAAAAAATCCAGATTTAATTAAGGATATTTTTATCAAAGATTTTTCTAAGTTCGTCGATAGAGGACTTCCTGTCAGTGAAAAAGTATGTAGATAATTTATATTTTATTATAATATAGTATTATAATATTTGAATTACATGAATGTATTTCTAATTATATAAATATCATAATTTTATATATTATACTTTACTACGATATTTTCTAATAACCATTTAACATTTTCTAATAACCATTATTCAAAAAAAATATTAGTTTTAAATAGTGAGTATCTTCAAATTATTATAATTTAAAAAAAATGATAAATTTATTTGAATATAATTACGTTTTTTATTATATCGTAGCATGACCCACTGTCACAACATCTTGTTGGTTTAGAGCCTAAAAAATGGCGACCTTTAAGAACATGTTTATCGCCCATTTTTACATCTAGTAAACTAAAAGAGATGTTCTTATTAATAACGGAATGCGCTGATCATCTTGAACAATATATAGAAAAATTAGTGAGCAAAAATGAACCTATAGAATGTCGCGAGGTAGCGGCAAAATATTTGACCGATGTAATCGGTACTTGCGCATTCGGCATCGAAATGAATGCTCTATCAGATGAAAACAGTGAATTTCGTAGGATTGGAAAAATGTTCTTCACGCCAACCTGGAAAAGTAATTTACGGTTGAGTATAAGACGATACATGCCACAACTTTTCAAAATATTCAGTTATATGATACCACGAACGGAGGTTACCCAATTTTTCACACGCCTTGTCATGGATACAATAAATTATAGAGAAACCAATAATATTATTAGACATGATTTCATTGATATTCTGCGCGAAATGAAAAAGAATCCAGATAAATTGGGCGATATCGGTGAGTGACGGTTATTTAGTATTGTGAAAATTTTATGTGATGCAAGAACTTTTTAAACAAAAGTATTAGTTTTTGCAAATATATAAATTTGTAAACTCACTATATATTAATTGTTAAATAATAAATATCTTTCTCATAATTGTTAATATTCGATGAAAGTTAAAACTAATAGTAAAAAAAAATATATTACATTTCAGAGATGACCGATAGCTTAATAACTTCTCAAGTGTATGTATTTTTCGTTGCCGGTTTTGAAACTTCATCGTGGGCCATGAGCCATGCACTTTATGAATTAGCATTAAATCAACAAATACAAGACATGCTACGTGAGGAAATTCAAGAGTATACTAAGCATGGTAACAATTTAACATATGAGAAAATTAAAAAAATGAATTATTTGGATAAAGTTTTCAAAGGTACGTCATCCAAAAAAAAAATTAGTAATTAAACATAAAAAGGGTTCACTTTCGCACAAATATTATTGACGTATGATGTGAAGATGTTATCCTCGATTAATATTCTGAAGGTTTTAGCCAGCGGTCGTTCTTTATTCAAAAGTTATTAACAATTAAATGTGAGAAATATTGACATAAAGATTCTACTTTATTTGTTCATCGGTTTTCATTCATTTTTAAATATGATGAGGGAGATTTTCCCGACTAATTTCACATATATAAAGGTCGGACTCAAATAGATTTGGCGATATATGCTGAAAAAGGATAAACATAAATATAAAAATAGCGTAAACCTTTTTGGAAAACCTACCTATATGAAATAAAGATTGAATTGAGTAAGAATATCCTATTTCTACGTATTTTTACCTCCTGAACACGAATATGAAATTTAAAAATAGAGGTTGAACTCGCAACTCCATAAAAAACTCATAAAATCGTAAATTAAATGATAAATAAAAAAAGGTAAACAATTTAAATTTATATAGAATATATTACAATTTAATACAATTAAAAAATATCACAAATGTATGTGTAAAAATTTTAAGCAAAAAATATAGCCGCTGAAAAACTGTACAAAAAAGGTTCTATGCATTTTTTTCATAAACCTACTATTTTAGATGTTATAAATAAATAAATTTAAATTCTATTAAATGTATTTAAAATTATTAATTTTTCGTATAACAGCTAGAATAGTAGGTTTATGAAAAAAATGCATATATCCTTTTTTCTAGAGTTTTACAGCAGCTTTATTTTTTGCTTATTTGTTTTCTCAAATCAATATTTTCGGAGATAAAAAGCATTAAAATTGTGAAATTCTTTAGTTAATAACTCTTTAATAAATAACAAACGCCGGCTGAAACCTTTAGAATATTAATTAGAGATATGACCCTGACAACATATGTTAATGACATATTTGGGCGAAGGTGGGACCTTTTTATGCATAATTATCAAAAATTTAATAAAAGAAAAATATCTTATTCATTTTCAGTGCCACTATAATATCAATAGCGCGAGAAAAAAAGTTTATATCTAATTACATATAATTATTGTTCGCGATCGCACCTTTGATTTGCGATTTTGTTTTGCCGGTACACACCCGAGTGGGTATCGCGAGCTTGACGTATACGTGATTTCGCGAGGTGTGAGTGATAGGGTTGAGTAAGATACACTTTGCTTCTTTTGATGTATCACAGTAATGTTGAGAGAATTACTGTCCGTTTTATTGAACTATAACAAGATAAATTTACACTGTTCATGAACGTTCGTGGGACGCTCTTTCTAATAGTTTGAGCGCATTGGACGCTATACAAGATTATGCGAGATCGCACGATACAATTGCTCACTTTAATTAGCGACACAGCGTTTGATCAGCTGTCCGTTAGATTGAGCGAGAGTATACAATTACACGGTTCGCGCGAGAGCGAGCGAGACAGCGCTCTATCAGATGTCCGCGAGATTGAGCGAGACCGCACTTTTTACGGTTGCACGCGCGAGATTGAGAGAGACAGCGCTCTATCGGCCGTTCGCGAGATCGAGCGAGACCGCACTACTCACGGTTGAACGCACGAAATTGAGAGAGACAGCGCTCTAATGGCCGTCTGCGAGAGCGAGCGAGACCGCACTATTCACGGCTGTACGCACGAGATTGAGAGAGAGAGCTTTCTAACAGCTGTTTGCTAGATTCAGCGAGAGCGCACTATTTACGGTTCGCGTGAGAGCGAGCAAGACGGCGTTATTTCAGGAGCACACGAATGAGCGGAGGCTCAATGGGAAAGAAGCTCTACCTCTCACTTAGAGTGGAGGCGCTCCGATGAATCCCGGCACTCGCGCTCAGAATGTTCACGTGTGATACGGAATCGATTGGCTGAACTGAGTTCGAAACTGATTCTCCGCGATACTAGATACAATGACTCGTCAATTTATGTACTCGCGATTTTAACGTCTCACTTCCAAGGCACTTAGGAAATTCTCGATTTTCCACTTCCGATTCGCTCTCGATTACTAAGACTTGAACTTTCAATGAACAAAGACTCTCACAAGGATTCCGCAATGATTCTGATAAGATCTCAGTCATGACTCAGCAATGACTCCGCAATTATTTAACGGGAGAGAGCCTTTTTCCCGATAATAAGGAATCGATTGCGCATCGGATGATCCGATTTGAGCCTATTTCGGCACGTCAATCGCGTGATGTTTCGAGTTTCTGATTGGCCAAGATCATGTATTCTTACGCGATCACGTGGATCCTGGCTGATTTCGAAAAACAGGACGGCATTACATTTCGGATCGAGTTCGATTGCGCACAAATGGATGGCGCCAGTATGACCGGGGGTGATATTTTAATTCTAATTTCAAGGCGAATCCTGAACATACCGGGGGTGATATTTTAATTCTAATTTCAAGGCGAATCCTGAACATACCGCCCGCCTCGAAATGATAATTTCGAAATAATAGCACTTTCTTATGCCTCCCGCCGTGACGGGATAATTTCGCAATCGAGGGCGATTGAGAGTTATAATTCGTCGTGGTTTTACATATTTGCATGTGTACATATTTACAGATTTGTATGTTTACATATCTACATGTTTACATATCTACATATATACATTTTTGCGGACTCATGTTCGCAATTCCGGGAATTTTAACTGTCGCTAGGAGAGTTATTTGCCGGATATTCGATATCGATAGGCAAAATGCATAATTTAACTATCGGTCTTTTGTACTCGGAATGTGCACTTTGACTACGCGAACGTATCCGTCGGATCCGGGATGGCATTGCGTAATCCGGCCTTGCATGGCGGAAGTAAGGGGTTGCGGATTAAGACCATTGTACCATTTTTCACGGAAGGTTGCACTTGCCTCCATTTTACTCGTTGCTGCAAAGTATTGACGTAATCACTCTGCCAAATTTTCCAAAACCGCTCCGTAAGTTGACAAATTAATGCCAGCGAGAAAGTCGATTTTCATTAACGGATAAAACGACGGTTCAGGATTCGTGATTGATGAACCGATTAAAAAATGACCCGGTCAGGGGGTTGTAGTCATCGAGAGTATCTGTGAGTGAACCGATAGGTCGAGAATTGAGGCAGGCCTCAATTGATAGCTTGATTCCCAGCGCTGCATCGTTTGTGAAGGAATGGCATCATACCAGTTTAATTTTAATTTTCACAACTGTTGCATGAAGACTTTAGCATTGATGGTAACGGGGGTGACCCATCCTAATGGATCGAATAATTTGGCAATCGTTGACAATATCTTTCTCTTTGCGTTAGGAAGTGCTGATGGAAATAACACTCGAAATTGAAACGCGTCGCAGGCGGGATTCCATGACAATCCAAGAACGCTAAAATTTTCCTCGATCGTTAACAATCTATTTCCTGCGAGTCCATGACATTCTTCCGGAATGTCGGATAGAAGAGCGAAGCTGTTGCTGGTCCATTTATGTAAGTTAAATCCGCCGCGAGATAATAAAGAACAAAGTTGTTCACGCGATTGACGTAGCAATGGGATGTCGTCGGCTCCGAACAAAACGTCATCCACATAAATGTTCTCTTGGAGAATCGGAATTGGAGGGGAAACGCGGCCCCTTCGTCCGTTAATAATTACTTCAGCACTCTCAGAGCAAGGAACGGAGCTGAAGCGGTTCCGTATGTGACAGTTGACAATTGATAATCCTGGATGGCGGATTGATTCACATTATACCAGACGATAAGCTGATAATCGCGATCATCGATCAAGATTTGTCGATACATCTTGGCAATATTCGCTGTAAACGTACTTATGTTGTTGCCATCTCAATAAAGTCGAGATTATTTCTGTTTGCAATTTAGGCCCGATCTCTAGATGCGAATTTAATGACTTCCCATTCGAAGTGAGACTGGAGGCGTTAAATACTACACGCAGTCTTGTGGTCGCGCTAGTTGCGCGAATTACGGGATGATGCGGAAGGTAAACTATTTGGGAATGAGGTGCGACTGGGAGTTACACCTTTTGCATGTGGTTTAGCTGTTTATATTTATCGAGAAAGGCGGAGTATTCCGACTTGATGTCGGAATTCTTGTCGAGACGTTTTAACGCTATTAATCGCTGTATAGCTATCGATCGAGATTCTACGATTTCAATCGGAGGCATCGTTTTAAGAGGAAAACGAACGATGTAACGCCCGTCGGAGGTTCGTGAATGAGTATTACTGAAATGATTTTCACAATGTTCCTCGGCAGGAGACAGAATTTTCGGTCGTGGGATTTCTTCAATCTCCCAGAAACGACGCAAGTCATGCTCGAGGGAACAGTGATAAACGTTAACTGTATGAGCAGAAGCATTTTGAGTTTGAGCTGATCCGGAAAGAATCCATCCAAAGTGAGATCGTTGGGCGATAGGTTGCCCGATTGGTCCTTTCCGGATTCCATTCTGAATGACGTGACAATAAATGTCAGCGCCAATTATGACATCAATGGGACTTGATCCTGTGGGATCGTCGTCCGCTAACGTGAGAGAGTTTAAGTGTCGCCAGTCAGCTACTGATGCTGACAATCGCAGGGCGTATTTAGTTAGCGCCTTGAGAACGTAAGCGACCGTTGTGAAAAGTGGCTTAGTCTTTCTGCGGGGTACGAGTTCAATGATGGCGGAGTATCGACATGTGTCAGCATCGATACCTCCTACCGCGGAGATTTGAGCGAAAATTCGCTTTCGATTTAAACACAATATTCTTGCTAATATTTCTGAAATAAATGTGACTTCAGACCCTTGATCAATCAGAGTGCGAGCTTCACAGACACGACCGTCGAGATAACGGACCGTTACTTTCGCCGTGGCCAGTAGGACGGATGAGATCGGAGCACTCGAACATACGACGGACATTACGACGGCCTTTGACGTCTCGGGAGCATCGACGGTATCGTTTACGCTTAACGCATTAGGTTTAGTCGCGCTTGTATCGATAGAAGAGGCCGAATCAATGTGCAAGAGAGAGTGATGCTTCTTTTGACAAGTGCGACATATATATTTACTTTTGCATTCTTGCGCGGAATGCTTTATGCCAAGATAGTTGAAACATCGGTTTGAATTTTTAACTAATTCGTGTCACTGATTCGGACTCTTATTTAAGAGTTGCCGACACTTACTAATAGAATGCGGTTTTTTACAGAGGGTACATTGACCGGGAGACTGATTAGAAAGTGTCGCATTATTCGCTTTTATGGATTGATGACCTTTATTTGAGGCGGAAGGCGACAATTCTTTAAGTGCGAGCGCGCGCGACGAAATAAAGTTTATTAAATCTTCATAATTCGGTGGCGTCGATTCCGATTCGTTTTGAGTTTCCAGGCGCGATGAGTGGCGGGGTCAAACTTGAGCGATACAAAGTAAACGAGAATATCATTAAGGATATCATCTTGTGTTCGGTTTAAATGTTTTAAGGCTGAGAGTGCTTTATCGGCTTTGTCTCGTAAAGCGTGCAATTCTACGGCAGACTCCCGTTTGACGGGGGGTAAATTATATAATTCCGCCACATGAATCTCAATGAGCTTCCGTTTATTTTCGAAACGAGAAGTTAACGCTTTCCAAGCGACGGCGAAATTATCAGCGGTTACAGGTGTACCGGCTACAACATCGCGAGCTCTATCGGTCAAGCTTGATACTAAAAAAGGCATGCGAGCAAAATCGGATAGTTCATGATTTTTAATAATTAACGCTGTGAATCTATCGCGTAAATTCTCCTACTCGTCCGCTTTACTGGAGAACGGAGGTAATTTGATCGATAGCAAATGCTTTAACGATAGCGCGGATTCCGATTGTATGTGAGATACAGATCGATCGCTTGATTGGAGTGGACTTACGCACGGTTCCAGCTCCTCCAAACACTCCGACATGAAATCCAGCGCAGTCTGGTAGATCTTTCCGTAGTGATCCAGCTGTTCCTCTCGAAAGTAGACGAGCGATTCGCGCTTTGACGCTAATGTTACAGCAACAGGCTGTGCCCTTCAAAACACTTACTCCAGATTTCCTTCAGGAACGTCATTCGAGATTGTATCTTGGCTGGAGTGATATTATTCCGACCAATCTTCTTAAAATTGTCCAATGATTCAGCTACGTGGCGCAGAATTGAGAGCTGGTTTTCCAGAAACTCATTCATGGTTATTGATATACACAACAATCACACTTTTCAAATTCACTCACAGTATTGTTATCAGTTGTTTTCGACTTCTCGCGATCCGGCTCGAAAGACCAAAATGTTCGAGAGCGCACCTTTGAATTGCTTTTTTGTTTTGCCGGTACACATCCGAGTGGGTATCGCGAGCTTGACGTATACGTGATTTCGCGAGGTATGAGTGATAGGGTTGAGTAAGATATACTTTGCTTCTTTTGATGTGTAATGTTCACGAGAGAATTACTGTCCGTTTTATTGCACTATAACAAGATAAACTTACAATGTTGATGAACGTTCGCGGGACGCGAGACGCTTTTTCTAATAGTTTGAGCGCGTTAGACGCTATACAAGATTATGCGAGATCGCACGATACAATTGTTCACTTTAATTAGCGACACAGCGTTTGATCAGCTGTTCGGTAGATTGAGCGAGAGTGTACAATTACACGATTCGCGTGAGAGCGAGCGAGACAGCGCTCTAACGGCTGTCTGCGAGATTAAGCGAGACCGCACTACTCACGGTTGCACGCACGAAATTGAGAGAGACAGTGCTTTAACGGCTGTCTGCGAGAGCGAGCGAGACCGCACTATTCACGGCTGCACGCACGAGATTGAGAGAGACAGCGCTCTAAAGGCTGTCTGCTAGATTGAGCGAGACCGCACTATTCACGGTTCGCGTGAGAGCAAGCAAGACCGCACTATTACACGGTTCGCGTGAGATCGAGCGAAACGGCGCTCTATCGGCCGTCCGTGAGATTGAGCGAGACCGCACTATGACACGGTTCGCGTGAGAGCGAGCGAGACGGCGTTATTTCACGAGCACACAAATGAGCGTGAATCGATTATTAAATATTCTGGTAGCTTACATCGAGAGCATTCCAAAACACTATAATTAAGTTAGTTTTCATTAAGTACTTTTCGAATTATGAGACTTGAAATCATTTCTTAATTTTACATAAACCGTAAAATACTCGTATCTTGTAAAATATTCATTTTTCGATTATCTTATCTTAATACTTTTATGTGCGAAATAAGGAGAGTAATCAATTGGTGTAAAGAAAAAACATAGTTGTTTTAAAAAAAAATATGTAATTAGCTATTCACAATTACATATTTTTGTAAAACAACTATGTGTTTTCTTTACAACAATTGATTCCTCTCATTATTTTGTATATAAAAGTATTAAGGTAAAATAATCGAAAAATGAATATGTTACTAGATATTTTATGGTTTATGCAAAATTAAGAAATAATTTCAATCTTTATAACTCGAAAAGTACTCAATGAAGAAATACTTTATTATAGTGTTTTGGAATGCTCTCGAGATAAGCTACACGAATATGTAATAAAAAGTGAGGGTTCCGTTTAAGAAATTAAATGTGACCTTTACGTCACTTTCAAATGACTCTTCAATGTCAAATCATTGCCACTATATGATGGCCCCCTTCAAGCCATATAACTTTTGTCTGAAACATTTCTTTCTAAAGTGCATAGTTTATGAAACATTAGATCGGTTCGGGTCTTTTGGGACACCCTGTATGTACATATATACACTCTTTAATGTCAAACTAATGACACCATCTTATGTCCTCCTTCAAGCCATATAACTTTTGTATTAAACATTTTAAAAAAATGCTTATTTTTCGAAATATTAAGAAGTTTCCAGACTTTTTCCTAACCCTATATATACATATATTGAGTAGAAACATTTTGAGTACATTTAATTATAATTTATATTTGACAAATAACTTTTCAAATAATTCTTTCTTACATTATTCTTAATATATGCAGAGACTGTACGAAAATATCCAGTAGCGACACATCTTTCAAGAAAATCGATGTCAAGTTATACTTTTAATAATACTTCATTTAATATACCAAAAGATCAAATGATATGGATTCCGATGTTCGCGATTCATCGAGATCCGGATATTTATCCGAAGCCAGATGTTTTTGATCCAGAAAGATTTAATGATGAAGCAGTACAAGCCAGACATCCGATGCATTATTTACCTTTTGGTCATGGACCGAGGAATTGCATTGGTAAAATGAAACACGCGTAGATTTAAATACATTTAATTCAACTTCTGCTTGTTTTAATTTATATGTAACAATATTTTAATCGAGAAACTTTTCTTATAATAATAATTTTTTATTTTCAGGTTCTCGTTTTGCCATTTATCAAATAAAGATTGGTCTTGTAAGGATACTACAAAATTATAAAGTTGAGGTCTGCGATAAAACGCAAATACCCTACATAATTAATCCCAAAGCAACTGTGTTAGCATCAAAGCATGGAATACATTTGAGGATAACTAAAATTAATCAAGTTTCAGTAATCAATCATCTTAGTTTAAGGGTCGGCTAAGGCAAGATAATGATGAAGAAACAAGGATAATAATAGTTATTATCTAATCATCGTATTCAATGATGTATATGTCATATACATCACATATAATGTTATGTACGTCATTAATGTCGCATTCGTATACTAAATATCACATTATGGAATTATCTAAAATTCTAAGATATGTGTATAAATATATTAAAATAAATAAATTAAAATAAAAAGAAATAAAAAATTAATATTTATATATGTATATTATTAATTATATGTATAATATTAATTTGATTAATTCCTTGGTTATAGAATATACACACACATAAATATATACATATATATATATATGTATATATGTGTATATATATATATATATATATATATATATATATAATGTAATTTATTAAATAAAATATATATTATACAAACTTTCATTGTTAGGCTTATTGTTTAAAAAAAATATTACTATTTATAAATATTACTATTTATAATATTAATATTTGACTTATTGTAAAAAAAAATTTAAAAAGGTTAATAAATATTAAATGTAAAAAATTGATTTTTTCCATTTTCCCCTCCTCTTAAGCATCCTCCCCTGTCCTTCCCGCGATCCCATCCCCTCCATTCTCTTGATAATGGCTGTCGTGGGACTGCTGGCAGTGAAGGAAATTGCTGGGATCGCAATGGTGGCGGCGGCGGCGGTTGCTGGGGTGGCAGTGTTGGCGGCGGTTACTGCTGAGGTGGCAGTAGTGGTTACTGGTATGACAGTGGTGGCGGCTGTGGCTGCTGAGGTAGCAGTAGTAGTGGCGGCAACTGCTGGAGTGGTAGCGGTGGCTGGGGTTGTAAATATCCTAATACTAGTTGCTGCTGCTGCTGTTGCTGCTACTGCTGCCGCTCCTGCTGGCGCCGCTCGCGACGATGTTAGCGATAATTATATCGCTAACATCGTCGCGAGCGGCGCCATCGTTCCTTGGAAAAGTAATAAAATAAAGTAAATTAATTCTTTTTAATTATATAAATTTATTACGGAAAACATTTTGCTTATATTTTATTTTTCTCTGTCTCTTCCTTATGTAGTTTATAATATAATTTAAATATTATTGAAAAAAGCATTTTGCATAATTTTTTTATGTCATTTATAAATTGTGTTCATACTAATATTTTTTATTCCAATAAATAAAAATATAGATTTTTTATATTTTTATCGGAATCAAAAGATATTATCAATATAAGCATAATGTTTATAATTAAATATTATAAATTACATAGAATGTTTTTTCCATAATAATTAAAGTTATGAAAGAATAAAAAAAAAGGTAATGTATTTGCCCTATTAAAATATACTTATATTTCGTGATTGTTGTGTTTACATTACAGGCACAACAATTACAGGTAGACGCCAGCCGGGTGTACAAGTTCATTTTTATTCATTTCATAAGAAGGCGGTAATGCCGGCGACAGAAACATTGTAAATAAAAATATATTTCATAAGATATATGTGATAATTATATATGCATATGTAATTCCGTATATGTTGAAAAATATAAGAGGTTATAAGACAAGTTACATGCAAGAAAATTCTATTAAAATCTTGTACTATATTCATTTTATTGTATTCTACTACAATATTTTAATAATTATATTATCTCATGCACATGTATTCATTTACATATTAGTGTGTACATATAAATGAAGAGAATAATTACTCCATACAGAATTACTATCATACTAGTAACCTTCGTGATCCGCCATCATTACAGCGTGTACATACTATCGAGATCGAGAGCCGGAGTTCGGTATTCTATCTCTTTAAGATCCCCTTGAACGTATATGCTACGGCAAAATCATATTATATTCATTAAATTTTTTAATAAATAGTGAGCGACACTTAAAACCTTTTGATACTTACTCAGGAGAATGAGCTTGACAACATATATCAAGATCATTGAAATCGATAAAGTCGTCCGTAAGGTGCATAATTACCAATTATTCTTTATTTAATAAATTTAAGAATAATTTTTTGCAAATTAACATTAGATATTTTTCTAAAGAAAAGCAAACTTATCGATATATTGAGAAAATACGAAAATAAATGTTAACTAGAAAACAACTATGTATAAAATTGTCCTAGTAGTAACACACTTTATTGCAGCAATATTGGCTAACAATATTTCCCATGTTGGTACAATATTGCAAAGTAGACGCGATTTCATTTTGAGCCAATATTGAATTGTAATATTGAACGAATATATTATTTTTATTTTAACTAAGATTGGCTAATTATACAAACCCAAATATTTTTACAATTTTACATTTTTTAATTTATGGAGCTCTGAAGCTCCTCGCAAAAGCTAGAGGAGGCTATAATAGTCCATAGTTTGCGGCTATAATAGTCCATAGTTTTTGACTGATAAGTCGTGATCAAAGCTGCCAGATCTCCGCCACAAGCAACATGCAACACCTTGTGGAGGGGATAACGGGGATGTGAGCGTAACGTACGTGTGAGCTCCGAACTCACACGTACGTTACGCTCACATCCCCGTTATCCCCTCCACAAGGTGTTGCATGTTGCTTGCGGCGGAGATCTGGCAGCTTTGGTCGTGACTCGTGTGTCGCGATCTTAATATACTGCTTTAGATGGAATCCCACTCTCGAGTTAGGTGTTTTCCTATTCGCCATCTAGTGGCGACGCGCGAAGTTCACATATAAGGTATGAACGTGCAATATTGGCACACATTTACATTTACATCATAACCAATATTGGTATTATAATGGATGCAACCATATTGACAAACACATTTATATTTATATCGTAGCCAATATTGGTCATCATGAGCACTGCAATATTAGCAGAACACTTGCATTTTGTTAACAATCAATATTAGTTTTATATTGAGAAATATTGGCCATGACATTTCCAATATAACCAATATTGAGCCAAGATATACCAATATTTTGCCAATGTTTTGTGCTACTAGGTGTTTCAGTCCTGCCAATTCAGAAGCCAACTTTCGAATGATTAAAGACATAACAAAACTCATGCACATGTATATAATAAAATGTATTAATTAAGTCTGAAATGAAAGTAAAATAATTAACAGAACATATGTTTTTAATTGACACACACAAATAATGGATGTAATTCACAGTAATACTATATATTATCATATTCTTAAAAAATTTATTTTTATTAAAATTTATTTTTAAAGAACTATTTCTTTAATAGTTTATCTACTCGAAACGTTATAATCTGGTATAATCTCGTTAATGTAGAATCTAGTTAAAAAGTTAATAATTAGTTTAATATATCTGACAATGTATAGTACAATGTATTTTATATTTCATGTCTTACACAGACAATTAATTATAATCAGCGAAAAATAATTAACATTTATCTTACGAGTTAATTTTATTAATAGCAGTATACATATGTATAATAGCATATAGCATATAGTGTTTATTAAGAATGGTTATTTAATCAGTTACGTTATCTTGATATTATGATATACGAAATCATGTATTTGATTTTGCATTTGAGATAAATCTTGATGATATAGTTTTTGCAATTCATCGTGACTCATCTTTTTATTCGCGTATCTGTAATAGCGTATACGCTTTATAATTCGACAAAATTTAGAATTGCCAGTTATTATTTCCAATCACATAGTAATAAGTTGGTCCATTGAATTCCGAATGTGTTAGTTGCTGTAACCATCAATTACGTTAGTGAATTTAAGTACGTTATATTCATCGTTTATTTAGATGATAGCTATCACAAGGTTTGCGAATCGCGTAAAATAGAATATTTCAACTATTAAACAAATAATAATATTTTGAAAAATAATTTTAAAATTAATATCTATTCTCTGTCTCGTTAGAACAGAATGTGTTCAATTTTCATATTTTATCAGATTCTCCCACGGAAATCGTTCACTTGAGAACAAAAAAAGTGTGAATTATTTATAGATAATGACTCCGCATATGATATTGATTGAAAAGATGATACAATTTGTTTCTATTCTACTAATGTACACAATCGCACGATGAACAACGTCAATTTGATGTCAGATACACATTTGTGATTTTAAGATAGAGAAGATTTGAAAATATTACTGATTTTATTACGTTGCGTTAATATAAACTTGTAACAGCACGCGAGTTACTATTTTTAAAGCATAATATTGAAACACGATTTAATCATAAATTTCATACAGAATGAGTGTTATATGCGTAGTTGATTATCTGAAAATTTTTTTATATATATCGTGTCTGCTACTGCCCGCTTTATTTTCACTTTGTTAAATACAGTATTCTTTCATTTTCATAATAGAATATATTAAGATAAAGTAATGAAATTTTTCATTTGGTTAATTTTATTTCATTTGGTTAATTTCACAGTCCGGCTATCACTCACCACTCCTTCCTCACTTACCGTTTCGCCGCGCGCCTAATATAAGGTTACAGTGGAGCGACACTCGTCTATTCACGCAGTTTGGCCGATCTTTTTTAATTAATTTTTTATTCATTATTGCGAATATAAATAGTATAGGATCATCCTTCTTAATTTGATCCGATCTACCTACACACTTCAGAGCTACGAAAAGTTTTGAGACACCCTGTATATGTGTATATATCAAGCGACGCAGTAGCGTCGCGATGCCAAGTATATGTATAAAAAACTGATAAAAAATTGGATCCAAGTATTGAGAGTCACTGTTCTCGACGCGGCGGTACCAAGTAGCTTATCCGGAATTTTACGTTAAAATGATGTTAAATAAACTTTCACTTGAAATATTTCAGAAACTGAGTAGCCGTAATTAAAAATCTAACGGCATTTTTCTGATATAAAGTGAATACAAACTTTCGATTGTGACCAGTTTGAATAAAATCGGCAATCAATCCCGAGAAATGATAATCGCATGTCAGAATTGTGACTTTTTCATTTTCCTTCATAATAAAGTTCAGATTCATGAACGTATCTTCGCACGTACACATTCAAAGCGATTTTGTCCCTCAAACTGCGTTCACTCCGCGCATATATGATTATTCGCTTTGGTGTGCAAAAATGCTTTAAGAGACAAAATCATTTATGTACCATATGTGTGCATACGTGTGATATGTGTATGTGTGTGTGTATGTATATGTGTGAGAGATTAATTCATCGCATAACAATTTTCAAAAACCTCTCGAGGGTAAAATATAATATCTCGAAAAGGGGTATCACAAAAAACAGTACTGTTAAATAAGAAAACTAATTCTAAGGAGACTAATTTATCGTATTATAACAATATTCAAAAACCACCCGTTGGAAGTGAACTTTAATATCCAGAAAATGAAGTCTTGTAAAAATACGGGACTTACCCTTAGTAAAGATTTTTAAAAATGCATATATATTTTTTGCAGAAATAATATAAATTTTTACAAAAAGGTGGTGATATCTCTCTAGAAACAACCTTATAAAGGTAAAAAAATACATAAAATAACTTTTAACAAATCAAAAAATCTAAAAGAATGATTAAAAATAAAATATTTAAAAACCGATATTAATACTATTAGCCAAGTACAATAAATTATGTGATATTAATTCGTAATCGATATTAAATGAGTTAAGATTGCTTTAATTCCTCAAGCATTTTATATATGATGTATATAATCTAAGTTTTACACAAATTCTAAATCGCATAAATGACTTTCAGATCGAAGTAAGATATGATAAAAATTCTAGCTTTTTCCTGTTTTAAACTATATGATTTAAATACGAAGCATGCCAAGTTTTCATATAAAGTTACAGTGGGATGACTTTCGTCGCCGCGCGCTTCTATTCATGCAGATTGGCCGATCTTCTTTAATTAATTTTTTGTTCATTATTGCAAATATCATAAAATAAGACCTTCCTTCTTAATTTGAGAACTACCTTACACCTCGGGACTGTGAAAAGTTTTCAGACACCCTGTATATATATATATATATATATATATATATATATATATATACAATATATATATTCTGTGAGGAATAGAATACAGATCGCAAATGAATCGATAAGTTTCGCAACGTTCCTCTGATTACGCTCGTCATCTTTCATATGTTACATTTCTCAATAACTAACGCTCGACCGACACATTAATATGTCGGGATCAATCTTTTTCACAAGTAATTATAAATATAAACATTCAAATATAGAATATTCTTGAATCGGAAACCGTTACAAAACGGGTGGCTCGTCAGTATAATTTAAGTCCCTACAAAATCTATAAGCAATCTATTAATATTGATAAAATGTGATTGAAAAATTAGTTGCCATAAACTTATATTTCATTAAATATGCATTTGGCTTATCAAATTTTTTACTAAATTTTAAATTTTCTGAAACGATGTTTTTTAATGACAAAGTATTATTTTTTTTTAGCAAACGTCACGAAATAATTGATTGGTAACTAAAGAACAATGGGATTTTTTGAAATACTATGCATTATTGCTATTACATTTCTCGCTGTTTATTATTATTTTACATCGAACTACGACTTCTGGAAATCACGTGGTATTCGCGGTCCAAAACCGATACCAGTTTTTGGTAATATTAAAGATGTTGCACTTAATAATAAGTTTACAGGTGATTATTTACTGGAAATATACAATAAGTATAAAGATGAATCCGTGATTGGAATATTCAATGGAATGACACCCATTCTGATTGTAAAAAATCCAGATTTAATTAAGGATGTTTTTATCAAAGATTTTTCCAAGTTTGCCGACAGAGGAAGTTTTCCTCCTGTCAGTGAAAAAGTATGTGCAAATATTAATTGTATTATAATATAGTATTATAATATTTGAATTACATAAATGTATTTCTAATTATATAAATATGATAATTTTATATATTATACTTTATTACGATATTTTCTAATAACCAGTTAACATTTTCTAATAACCATTATTGAAAAAAAATATTAGTTTTAAATAATGAGTATCTTCAAATTGTTATAATTTAATAAAAATGATAAATTTATTTGATTGTAATTATGTTTTTTATTATACCGTAGGTTGACCCACTGTCACAACATCTTGTTGGTTTAGAGCCTAAAAAATGGCGACCTTTAAGAACATGTTTATCGCCCATTTTTACATCTAGTAAACTAAAAGAGATGTTCTTATTAATATCGAAATGCGCTGATCATCTTGAACAATATCTAGAAAAATTAATGAGCAGAAATGAACCTATAGAATGTCGCGAGATAGCGGCAAAATATTTGACCGATGTAATCGGTACTTGCGCATTCGGCATCGAAATGAATGCTCTATCAGATGAAAACAGTGAATTTCGTAGGATTGGAAAAATGCTCTTCATGCCAACCTGGAAAAATAATTTACGGTTGAGAATAAGACGATACATGCCACAACTTTACAAAATATTCAGTTATATGATACCACGAACGGAGGTTACCCAATTTTTCACACGCCTTGTCATGGATACAATGAATTATAGAGAAACCAATAATATTATTAGACATGATTTCATTGATATTCTGCGCGAATTAAAAAAGAATCCAGATAAAATGGGTGATATCGGTGAGTGACAGTTATTTAGTGTTGTGAAAATTTTGTGATGCAAGTACTTTTTAAACAAAAATATTAGTTTTTGCAAATATATAAATTTGTAAACTCACTATATATTAATTGTTAAATAATAAATATCTTTCTCATAATTGTTAATATTCGATGAAAGTTAAAACTAATAGTAAAAAAAAATATATTACATTTCAGAGATGACCGATGGCTTAATAACTTCCCAAGCGTTTGTATTTTTTGTTGCCGGTTTTGAAACTTCATCGTCGGCCATGAGCCATGCACTTTATGAATTAGCATTAAATCAACAAATACAAGATATGCTACGTGAGGAAATTCAAGAGTATACTAAGCATGGTAACAATTTAACGTATGAGAAAATTAAAAAAATGAATTATTTGGATAAAGTTTTCAAAGGTACGTCTTTCAAAAAAAAAATTAGTAATTAAACATAAAAAGGGCTCACTTTCGTACAAATATTATTGACGTATGATGTGAAGATGTTATCCCTGATTATTATTCTGAAGGTTTTAGCCGGCGGGCGTTCTTTATTCAAAAGTTATTAACACTTAAATGTGAGAAATATTGACATAAAGATTCTACTTTATTTGTTCATCGGTTTTCATTCATTTTTAAATATGTTATAAGGGAGATTTTCCCGAGTAATTTCACATATATGAAGGTCGGACTCAAATAGATTTGGCGATATATGCTGAAAAAGGACATAAATATAAAAAATAATATAAACATAAATATAAACATAAATATAAAAATAGTAAACCTTCGGAAAACCTACCAATATGAAATAAAGATTGAATTGAGTAAAAATATCCTATTTCTACGTATTTTTACCTCCTGAACACGAATATGAAATTTAAAAATAGAGGTTAACTCGCTGATAAAATCGTAAATTAAATGATAAATAAAAAAGGTAAACAATTTAAATTTATATAGAATATATTACAATTTAATACAATTAAAAAATATCACAAATGTATGTGTAAAAATTTTAAGCAAAAAATATAGCCGCCGAAAAACTTTACAAAAAAGGTTCTATGCATTTTTTTCATAAACCTACTATTTTAGATGTTATAAATAAATAAATTTAAATTCTATTAAATGTATTTAAAATAATTAATTTTTCGTATAACATCTAGAATAGTAGGTTTATAAAAAAAATGCATATATATCCTTTTTTCTAGAGTCTTACAGCAGCTTCATTTTTTGCTTATTTGTTTTCTCAAATCAATATTGTCGGAGATAAAAAGTATTAAAATTGTGAAATTCTTTAGTTAATAATTCTTTAATAAATAACGAACGCCGGCTGAAACCTTCAGAATATTAATTAGAGATATGACCCTGACAACATATGTTAATGACATATTTGGGCGAAGGTGGGACCTTTTTATGCATAATTATCAAAAATTTAATAAAAGAAAAATATCTTATTCATTTTCAGTGCCACTATAATATTAATAGCGCGAGAAAAAATCTAATTATATATAATTATTGTTCGCGATCGCACCTTTGAATTGCGATTTTGTTTTGCCGGTACACACCCGAGTGGGTATCGCAAGCTTGACGTATACGTGATTTCGCGAGGTGTGAGTGATAGGGTTGAGTAAGATACACTTTGCTTCTTTTGATGTGTCACAGTAATGTTGAGAGAATAACTGTCCGTTTTATTGCACTATAACAAGATAAATTTACAATGTTCATGAACGTTGGTGGGACGCTCTTTTTAATTGTTTGAGCGCGTTGGACGCTATACAAGATTACGCGAGATCGCACGATACAATTGCTCACTTTAATTAGCGACACAGCGTTTGATCAGCTATTCGGTAGATTGAGCGAGAGTATACAATTACACGGTTCGCGCGAGAGCGAGCGAGACAGCGCTCTATCTGCTGTCCGCGAGATTGAGCGTGACCGCACTATTCACGGCTGCACGCACGAGATTGAGAGAGACAGCGCTCTAACGGCTTTGCTAGATTGAGCGAGACCGCACTATTTACGGTTCGCGTGAGAGCAAGCGAGACGGCGTTATTTCACGAGCTCACGAATGAGCGGAGGCTCAATGGGAAAGAAGCTCCACCTCTCACTTAGAGTGGAGGCGCTCCGTTGAATCCCGGCACTCGCGCTCAGAATGTTCACGTATGATACGGAATCGATTAGCTGAACTGAGTTCGAAACTAATTCTTCGCGATACTTGATACAATGACTCGTCAGTTTATATACTCGCGATTTTAACGTCTCACTTCCAAGGCACTTAGGAAATTCTCGATTTTCCACTTCCGATTCGCTCTCGATTACTAAGACTTGAACTTTCAGTGATCGAACAAAGACTCTTACAAGGATTCCGCAATAATTCTGATAAGAACTCAGTCATGACTCAGCAATGACTCCGCAATTATTTAGCGGAAGAGAGCCTTTCTCCCGATAATAAGGAATCGATTGCGCATTCGATGATCCGATTTGAGTCTATCCTATTTCGGCACGTCAAATCGCGTGATGTTTCGAGTTTCTAATTGGCCAGGACCATGTATTCTTACGCGATCACGTAGATCCTGGCTGATTTCGAAAAACAGGACGGCATAACATTTCGGATTGAGTTCGATTGCGCACAAATGGATGGCGCCAGTACGACCGGGGGTGATATTTTAATTATAATTTCAAGGCGAATCCTGATCATACCGGGGTTGATATTTTAATTCTAATTTCAAGGCGAATCCTAAACATACCGCCCGCCTCGAAATGATAATTTCGAAATAATAGCATTTTCTTATGTCGTCCGCCGTGATGGGATAATTTCGCAATCGAGGGCGATTGAGAGTTATAATTCGTCACGGTTTTACATATTTGCATGTGTACATATTTACAGATTTGTATGTTTACATATCTACATATTTACATATCTACATATATATATTTTTGCGAACTGATGTTCGCAATTCCGGGAATTTTAACTGTCGCTAGGAGAGTTATTCGCCGGATATTCGATGTCGATGGGTAAAATGCATAATTTAACTATCGGTCTTTTGTACTCGGAATGTGCACTTTGACTACGCGAACGTATCCGTCGGATCCGGGATGGCATTGCGTAATCCGGCCTTGCATGGCGGAAGTAAGGGGTTGCGGATTAAGACCATTGTACCATTTTTCACGGAAGGTTGCACTTGCCTCCATTTTACTCGTTGCTGCAGAGTATTGACGTAATCACTCATGCCAAATTTTC
Organism: Camponotus floridanus; assembly: GCF_003227725.1. Lineage (NCBI taxonomy): Eukaryota > Metazoa > Arthropoda > Insecta > Hymenoptera > Formicidae > Camponotus > Camponotus floridanus. The sequence goes on along the minus strand of NW_020229305.1, from coordinate 88,548 downwards.
CAAAACCGCTCCGTAAGTTGACAAATTAATGCCAGTGAGAAAGTCGATTTTCATTAACGGATAAAACGACGGTTCAGGATTCGTGATTGATGAACCGATTAAAAAATGACCCGGTCAGGGGGTTGTAGTCATCGAGATTATCTGTGAGTGAACCGATAGGTCGAGAATTGAGGCAGGCCTCAATGCGGCAGAAGAGAATAGAAAAATCCTCGTAAGTTAAAGTGTGAGAACCCAGAATCCGTCGCAAGTGATGTTTGACATTGCGAACTCTGGCTTCCCAAAGCCCGCCGAAATGCTGGGTATGGGAAGGGATGAATTGCCAGCAAATGTTATCGGTTGCAATCTTATTTTGAAAATCGGAATTACGCATTGCGTTCTGGCTAAGCTTTTGATAGCTCGGTGTCGGCTCCCGCGAAAGTGGTACCGTTATCAGAATACATTGTGGATGATAGACCGCGGCGAGTGCAAAAGCGAGAGAAAGCGTCGAGAAACACTTCGGTGGAATAATTGTTCGCTAATTCCAAATGCACAGCTCTGGAAGCTAGGCAGATAAATAGAACGATATAGCCTTTTCGTGATGTAATTTCACGACCTGATGATGCGCGAGTGAAAATGGGGCACACGTAATCTATTCCCGAATGGCTCGAGCGGGCGTGGAGATTCGAGCTTGCGGAAGATCGCCCATTAACTGCGTGGGAACTTTGGCTCTTTCTCGTACGCAATTAACGCACTGATATATAATCTGTTTGACCTGCGTTCGCGCTTGGAGAATCCAATAGTCTTGGCGTATTGTGGCTAACGTCAGTTGAACGCTAGCCTGTAGAGCTCGAACGTGAGCGTGTCGTATTATGAGCTTGACTAATGGATGGGGAGCTAGAAGTATTGGATGCTTAGTGGCGAATGAGAGTGCGGAACGTTTCAGACGGCCGCCGATTCGAATGATATTTTCTTCGTCCAAGAAAGGTCGCAGCATCGTTAGCGGTGATTTTAATGGGAGTGATTGATTGTTCTCGAGCGCTTTAAGTTCTTCATCGAATACTTCCGACTGAATTACTCTGATCCAAAATTGATGCGCATTTCGACATTCACTTGCAGATAAAGCTTGGTCTTGAATTTCGGAATTAGATGAGGTTTGATCTCTTTTTCGGCATTTATTCGCAAAACGGAGGATATATGCCGTGATTCTTATTAATTTTGGCCAAGTGGAGTATCTTGTCGCTAAATCCCAACCGGCTTCTGTTTAAGAGGAATACACGATAAGACTCCGATTCTCCTCAGGTGTTTCCTTAAGCGGAGGAGCGATGTCCTTTGGCCATTCGGTTGAAGTGAGTTAAAGCCAGGGAGGACCGTGCCACTAAAAATGAAAGGAACCGAATTCGGAGTTTGAGATGCCTCGAGAGGCGCAATTAGCTGGATTATCCGAGGATGGGACGTAACGCCATTTGACGTGAGGTAATCGTGATTGTATATCGGCTACTCGATGAGAGACGAAAGTTTTCCATTTCGATGGATGCGAGCTTAACCACGCTAATACTACGGTGGAAGTCCAGCAATGACATGTAATATTTGACTAGCAATTTGATGTAGCGATGATTGAGTAAACTCGATTAATCGAGCAAGAAGGCAAGCTGCCTGTAGTTCGAGTCGAGGGATACTCATTGTTTTGAGTGGCACAACTTTCGATTTGCCTGCTAATAAAGTTATCGTTACTTCTCCTGATCGCGATCGTTTGCATATAAACTGCGGCGGCGTACGCAGCGTTAGATGCGTCTGCAAATCCGTGTAAGTCGCATTGAACAGTGTCATGATCCTGACCCGTCTATCAAGAATTTAAAGATTATTTAGAGCCGATAAGCTTTGATAGCTTGATTCCCAGCGCTGCATCGTTTGTGAAGGAATGACATCATCCCAGTTTAATTTTAATTTTCACAACTGTTGCATGAAGACTTTAGCATTGATGGTAACGGGGGTGACCCATCCTAATGGATCGAATAATTTGGCAATCGTTGACAATATCTTTCTCTTTGCGTTAGGAAGTGCTGATGGAAGTGACACTCGAAATTGAAACGCGTCGCAGGCGGGATTCCATGACAATCCAAGAACGCTAAAATTTTCCTCGATCGTTAACAGTCTATTTCCTGCGAGTCCATGACATTTTTCCGGAATGTCGGATAGAAGAGCGGAGCTGTTGCTGGTCCATTTATGTAAGTTAAATCCGCCGCGAGATAATAAAGAACAAAGTTGTTCACGCGATTGACGTAGCAATGGGATGTCGTCGGCTCCGAATAAAACGTCATCCACATAAATGTTCTCTTGGAGAATCGGAATTGCGAGGGGAAACGCGGTCCCTTCGTCCGTTAATAATTACTTCAGCACTCTCAAAGCAAGAAACGGAGCCGAAGCGGTTCCGTATGTGATAGTTGACAATTGATAATCCTGGATGGCGGATTGATTCTCATTATACCAGACGATACGCTGGTAATCGCGATCATCGATCAAGATCTGTCGATACATCTTGGCAATATTCGCTGTAAACGTACTTATGTTGTCGCCATCTCAATAAGATCGAGATTATTTCTGTTTGCAATTTAGGCCCAATCTCTAGATGCGAATTTAATGACTTCCCATTCGAAGTGAAATTGGAGGCGTTAAATAAATACTACACGCAGTCTTGTGGTCGCGCTAGTTGCGCGAATTACGGGGTGATGCGGAAGGTAAACTATTTGCGAATGAGGTGCGACTGGGAGTTGCACGTTTTGTATGTGGTTTAGCTGTTTATATTCATCGAGAAAGGTGGAGTATTCCGACTTGATGTCGGAATTCATGTCGAGACGCCGTTTTAATGCTATTAATCGCTGTATAGCTATCGATCGAGATTCTCCGATTTCAATCGGAGGCGTCGTTTTAAAAGGAAGACGAACGATGTAACGCCCGTCGGAGGTTCGTGAATGAGTATTACTGAAATGATTTTCACAATGTTCCTCGGCAGGAGACAGAATTCTGTCGTGGATTTCTTCAATCTCCCAGAAACGACGCAAGTCATGCTCGAGGGAACAGTGATAAACGTTAACTGTATGAGCAGAAGCATTTTGAGTTTGAGCTGGTTCGGAAAAAATCCATCCAAAGTGAGATCATTGGGCGATAGGTTGCCCGATTGGTCCTTTCCGGATTCCGTTCTGAATGTCGTGACAATAAATGTCAGCGCCAATTATGACATCAATGGGACTTGATCCTGTGGGATCGTAGTCCGCTAACGTGAGATAGTTTAAGTGTCGCCAGTCAGCTACTGATGTTGACAATCGCAGGGCGTATTTAGTTAGCGCCTTGAGAATGTAAGCGACCGTTGTGAAAACTGGCTTAGTCTTTCTGCGGGGTACGAGTTCAATGATGGCGGAGTATCGACATGTGTCAGCATCGATACCTCCTACCGCGGAGATTTGAGCGAAAATTCGCTTTCGATTTAAACACAATATTCTTGCTAATATTTCTGAAATAAATGTGACTTCAGACCCTTGATCAATCAGAGTGCGAGCTTCACAGACACGACCGTCGAGATAACAGACCGTTACTTTCGCCGTGGCCAGTAGGACGGATGAGATCGGAGCACTCGAACATACGACGGACATTACGACGGCCTTTGACGTCTCGGGAGCATCGACGGTATCGTTTACGCTTAACGCATTAGGTTTAGTCGCGCTTGTATCGATAGAAGAGGCCGAATCAATGTGCAAGAGAGAGTGATGCTTCTTTTGACATGTGCGACATATATATTTACTTTTGCATTCTTGCGCGGAATGCTTTATGCCAAGACAGTTGAAACATCGGTTCGTATTTTTAACTAATTCGTGTCGCTGATTCGGACTCTTATTTAAGAATTGCCGACACTTACTAATAGAATGCGGTTTTTTACAGAGGGTACATTGACCGGGAGACTGATTAGAAAGTGTCGCATTATTCGCTTTTATGGATTGATGACCTTTATTTGAGGTTGAAGGCGACAATTCTTTAAGTGCGAGCGCGCGCGACGAAATAAAGTTAATTAAATCTTCATAATTCGATGGCGTCGATTCCGATCCGTTTTGAGTTTCCAGGCGCGATGAGTGGCAGGGTCAAGCTTGAGTGATACAAAGTAAACAAAAATATCATTAAGGATATCATCTTGTGTTCGGTTTAAATGTTTTAAGGCTGAGAGTGCTTTATCGGCTTTGTCTCGTAAAGCGTGCAATTTTATGGCAGACTCCCGGTTGACGGGGGATAAATTATATAATTTCGCCACATGAATCTCAATAAGCTTACGTTTATTTTCGAAACGAGAAGTTAACGCTTTCCAAGCGACGGCGAAATTATCAGCGGTTACAGGAGTACCGGCTACAACATCGCGAGCTCTATCGGTCAAGCTTGATACTAAAAAATGCATGCGAGCAAAATCGGATAGTTCACGATTTTTAATAATTAACGCTGTGAATCTATCGCGAAAATTCTCCCACTCGTCCGCTTTACTGGAGAACGGAGGTAATTTGATCGGTGGCAAATGCTTTAACGATAGCGCGGATTCCAATTGTATGTGAGATATAGATCGGTCGCTTGATTGGAGCGGACTTACGCACGGTTCCAGCTCCTCCAAACACTTCGACATGAAATCCAGCGCAGTCTGGTAGATCTCTCCGTAGTGATCCAACTGTTCCTCTCGAAAGTAGACGAGGGATTCGCGCTTTGGGTCGACGCTGGGTAATGTTACAGCAACAGGCTGTGCCCTTCAAGACACTTACTCCAGATTTCCTTGAGAAACGTCATTCGAGATCGTATCTTGGCTGAAGTGAGATTATTCCGACCAATCTTCTTAAAATTGTCCAATGATTTAGCTACGAGGCGTAGAATTGAGAGCTGGTTTTCCAGAAACTCACTCATGGTTACTAATATGCACAGTCACAGTTTTCAAATTCACTCACAGTATTCTTATCACGTTGTTTTCAAGTTCTCGCGATCCGGCTCGAAAGACCAAAATGTTCGAGATCGCACCTTTGAATTGCTTTTTTGTTTTGCTAGTACACACCCGAGTGGGTATCGCGAGCTTGACGTATACGTGATTTCGCGAGGTGTGAGTGATAGGGTTGAGTAAGATACACTTTGCTTCTTTTGATGTGTAATGTTCACGAGAGAATTACTGTCCGTTTTATTGCACTATAACAAGATAAATCTACTATGTTGATGAACGTTCGCGGGACGCAAGACGCTTTTTCTAATAGTTTGAGCGCGTTGTACGCTCTATAAGATTATGCGAGATCGCACGATACAATTGTTTACTTTAATTAGCGACACAGCGTTTGATCAGCTGTTCGGTAGATTGAGCGTAAAATTACACGGTTCGCGTGAGAGCGAGCGAGACAACGCTCTAACGGCTGTCTGCGAGATTAAGCGAGACCGTACTACTCACGGTTGCACGCACGAAATTGAGACAGACAGCGCTTTAACGGCTGTCTGCGAGAGCGAGCGAGACCGCACTTTTCACGGTTCGCGTGAGAGCGAGCGAGATGGCGTTCTATCGGCCGTCCGCGAAATTGAGCGAGATCACAATATTATACGGTTCGCGTGAGAGCGAGCGAGACGGCATTATTTCACGAGCACACGAATGAGCGGAGGCTCAATGAGAAAGAGGCTCCACCTCTTACTTAAAGTGGAGGCGCTCCGATGAATTCCGGCACTCGCGTTCAGAATGTTCACGTGTGATACGGAATCGATTAGGTGAACTGAGTTCGAAACTGATTCTTCGCGATACTTGATACAATGACTCGTCAGTTTATGTATTCGCGATTTTAACGTCTCACTTCCAATGCACTTAGGAAATTCTCGATTTTCCACTTCCGATTCACTCTCGATTACTAAGACTTAAACTTTCAACGATCGAACAAAGACTTTCACAAGGATTCCGCAATGACTCTGATAAGAACTGAGTCATGACTCAGCAATGACTCCGCAATTATTTAGCGGGAAAGAGCCTTTCTCCCGATAATAAGGAATCGATTGCGCCTCGGATGATCCGATTTGAGGCTATTCTATTTCGGCACGTCAAATCGCGTGATGTTTCGAGTTTCTAATTGGCCAGGACCATGTATTCTTACGCGATCACGAGGATCCTAGTTAATTTCGAAAAATAGGACGGCATTACATTTCGGATCGAGTTCGATTGCGCGCAAATGGATGGCGCCAGTATGACCGGGGGTGATATTTTATAAATTTTGACCTGATCATCTCATCATATACAGGATGTCCCAAAAGTCCCGGACCGGTCTAATATTTCATAAACTATGCACCTTAGGGCCATCAGATAGTGGTAATGATTTGACATGGGAGAGTTTATCAGTTTAATTTCAAGCTGAATTTAAAATAATTTATTTAATCTGGATACCTTGTTGGGATTCAGAATATTAAAAGATTATTTGAAATTAGGCGGAAAAACACTTTTAGACCAATAATTAAACTTATTTGACTTCAACAAAATGTATTAAATCCAGAGAAATATTTTTCTCTGTGTATTAAAAATATCTCTTTAGAAGATTTTCCTCTTAACAGAGGATCCTCTTGCTCTTATTTTAGTGATATATATTCTAAAGATAAGTGGCATATTCTTAAGTTAGGATTACAATTTTTTCAGTGTAGAGATGAATGAAATACTAATTCTTAGTAATCTTATTCATATATTTGTAATAGAAATTAATATAAGTTTCATAATAATTATATCGGTACTAAAATGGTATATAGTATATATATATATATATATATATATATATATATTATATATATATATATTATATATTATATATATACATATATTATTATATATTTATATATATATATATATTATATATTATATATATATATATATATATATATATATATAATTATGAAAACTATATTAATTTCTATTACAAATATATGAATAAGATCACTAAGAATTAGTATTTCATTGATCTATTATAGAAACGCTTATTTTTTGTTACTTATCTTATATCTTATTAATTATAGTTAGTGAAAGTAAAATTCTATCGCAATTCTATCTAAAATCAGTAATGACTAGTTCGTTTGTTTATTGCTACAGTGCGCTATTTTTTTCCGTACTTAAGTTTTAGTCATGGGGATTATATAAAGCTTGCAAAAGACGACAGATGAAATTAAAAGTATCACTTCGATTTAATTTCTAATACAATCTCAATAGAGGAATTTCAAATATTAAATGGAATTTATAAGTCGGATATGTCCGGCGAATAAACGAAAATGATCTGTTCATTATATATTAAAGATGTAAAATAAGTCATTATCTATTTAACATTCCTGTTCTAATATGCATGTAAATATAAATAAAATGTAAATATAAATAAAATTTTTAATTTTATACGAAGTAGATAAATTAATATTACTAATTAAAACAGCCGATATATATATATATATATATGTATATATATGTATGTATGTATGTATATATGTATGTATGTGTATGTATATGTAGGTACATATGTATATATAGTATAAAATTAATTTGAAATTAATAAAAACTAGTTTTCATTTTGTCTATATAAACGTGAAAAATACATTTCCTTAACTATAATTTTAAAAGCGTTTCTATAGGAATGTTACTTATTAATGCTTTACAGTTAAAAAATATTGGATACGTTTAAGAAACGTATATAAAATGACCATGTGTTACCTGGGTAATATTTTTAATAATCTGGATCCGTTGGAATTCAGAAAATTCAATAAATTATTTTAAATTAAACAGATAAATAAGAAATAATCTATTTATTGCATATATTAAAGTATTCTTATTGCGAATGTATTTATATATTTTTATCAATTTCGAAGGTACTCATGTATCAGAAACTATAGCTTTGCCTTAAATTTACACGATTACACTAAAGATATTTTTTTGTTTGTCGATAACGAAGGATAAGACGGAATAATTGGAGACATAATTATTGTAATAAAACAGTTTAAAGTGCACGAAATCGCCGATTAAGCGAACTCGAAATCTCAACAAGCAGCGGCGGTTCATATACGAGCATTCCGTTCGTATTGCGGTGTATACGCGGCGAAAATTTGCCAGACAATAAATAATTCGAAAATATCATGAATATAGAAAAATTGAGTAAAAACAAAGTGTATAAACGAAATGTCCTTGCGGTTCTAGAATATTTGAGAAATAAATTTAACTATAAGGTTGTAATTACAGTTTTTCGAATAGAAACGAAAAATGTAATATTTTAATAATATTACCAAGATATTACTGAAATCTTAAAATAAGATTGCATTTGAAATAACTACAGATATTGAAACATTGCAGAAATGTTGCAGATATTGTCGTGAGATATTTCTGTAATAATGCTAATATATCAAATGGAATATTGCAGAGATGTTTAAGAAATGTTACACGCGAATTATATAGATAACATTAAATTGATTGAAATTTGACTTATAATCATCATAAAATCGATTTTTAAGTCGACTTATTAACTAACTGTCAGTTGACTATAATCGAATCATTTGTCGGCTGTTAGTTGACTATGGCATTCCAATATTTATTACCAGTACTGAAAATCTATTGTTTATATGACGTATACTATAGATTTTCAATACTAGCAGTGAATATTGAAACACAGCCTACAAATTAACATTTAGTCTGACTTTGAAGTCGATTTTAAACTTCTTCTGCCGATTGATAGTCAACTAACAATCGACTTGATGCTGTTTGAGTAGAAACATTTTGAGTATATTTAATTATAATTTATATTTGACAAATAACTTTTCAAATAATTCTTTCTTACATTATTCTTAATGTATGCAGAGACTTTACGAAAATATCCGATAGGGGCATATCTTACAAGAAAATCGATGTCAAGTTATACTTTCGATAATACTACATTTAATATACCAAAAGATCAAAAGATATGGATTCCGATGTTTGCAATTCATCGAGATCCGGATATTTATCCGAAGCCAGATGTTTTTGATCCAGAAAGATTTAATGATGAAGCAGTACAAGCCAGACATCCGATGCATTATTTACCTTTTGGTCATGGACCGAGGAATTGCATTGGTAAAATGAAACACGCATAGATTTAAATACATTTAATTCAACTTCTGCTTGTAATAATTTATATGTAACAATATTTTAATCGAGAAACTTTTCTTATAATAATAATTTTTTATTTTCAGGTGCTCGTTTTGCCATTTATCAAACAAAGATTGGTCTTGTAAAGATACTACAGAATTATAAAGTTGAGGTTTGCGATAAAACGCAAATACCCTACATAATTAATCCCAAAGCATTAATGTTAGCACCAAAGCATGGAATACATTTGAGGATAACTAAAATTAATCGAACTTAGTTTAAGGGTCGGCTAAGGCTAGATAATGAAGAAACAAGGATAATAATAATTATTATCTGATCATCGTATTCAATGATGTATATATGTCATATACATCACATATAATGTTATGTACGTCATTAATGTCGCATTCGTATACTAAATATCACATTACGGAATTATCTAAAATTCTAAGATATGTGTATAAATATATTAAAATAAAAAAATTAAAATAAAAAGAAATAAAAAATTAATATTTATATATGTATATTATTAATTATATGTATAATATTAATTTGATTAATTCCTTGGTTATAGAATATACACACACATAAATATATACATATATATATATATATATATATATATATAATGTAATTTATTAAATAAAATATATATTATACAAACTTTTATTGTTAGACTTATTGTTTAAAAAAAATATTACTATTTATAAATATTACTATTTATAATATTAATATAAAATATTACTATTTATAATATTAATACTTGACTTATTGTAAAAAAAAAAATTTAATAAGGTTAATAAATATTAAATGTAAAAAATTGATTTTTTCCATTTTCCCCTCCTCTTAAGAATCCTCTCCTTCCCTTCCCGCGACCCCATCCCCTTCATTCTCTTGATAGTAGCTGTCGTGGGACTGCTGGCAGTGAAGGAAGTTGCTGGGATGGCAATGGTTGCGGCGGTGGCGGTTGCTGGGGTGGCAATGGTGGCGGCGGTGACTGCTGAGGTGGCAGTAGTGGTTGCTGGTGTGACAGTGGTGGCGGCTGTGGCTGCTGAGATAGCAGTAGTAGTGGCGGCAACTGCTGGAGTGGTAGCGATGGCTGGGGTTGTAAATATATTAGGAGTACAAATAAGTCTCCGCCGTTTGACAAAAGATGGCCTCACCAGTAAATTATGGTTGAAATAGTCAAATGTAAAATGTCATATCGTAAGGTTGAACATCTGGCAACACCATAACCTTGAAATATTAGCGATTTTGTATTAGCATCACATAATTTTTTTTGTGCGAAAATGTCGAGTTTTGAGCCGAATAAGCGTCATTTCCGGGAACTTTTGATTTACTTCTTTAATTTGAAGAAATCTGCAGCTGAGGCGCATCAATTGCTTGTAGAAGCATATAGTGAGGCTGCTTTAAGTGAGAGAAGTTGTCGTGAGTGGTTTCATAAGTTTAAGTACGATGAATTTGACGTCGAAGACAAAGAACGTAGCGGAAGGCCGAAAGTGTACGAAGACGCAGAATTGGAAGCATTATTGGAGGAAGATTAGTGCCAAACGCAAGAAGAACTTGCACTTACATTAGGAGTGACGCAACAAGCAATTTCACATCGTTTAACATCGTTAGGAATGATTCAAAAGCAAGGAAATTGGGTTCCATATGAACTGAAGCCGAGAAACGTTGAACGCCGATTTTGCACATGTGAAATGCTGCTTGCCAGGCATAAACGAAAGGGTTTTTTGCATCGTATAGTCTGGTGATGAAAAATGGATCCACTACGATAACCCAAAGAAGAGGAAATCATGGGGTCCACGTGACCATGCTGCCAAAACTGCCAAAAACTCATATTGTGTATTTGGTGGGATCAGCTTGGTGTTGTGTATTATGAGTTGCTCAAACCAAACGAAATCATTACTGGGGCTCTCTACCGAACACAATTGATGAGATTGAGCCGAGCACTCAAGGAGAAACGCGCCCACTACTACTCCAGACACGACAAAATTATTCTCCTGCATGATAATGCTCGTCCACATGTTGCCGCGCCGGTCAAAACCTTCTTGGAAACACTCAATTGAGAAGTCCTACCTCACCCGCCGTATTCACCAGGCCTTCGGATTATCACTAGTTCCGATTGATGACACATGGTCTGTCTGAGCAGCACTTCACATCATATGAAGATACCAAAAATTGGGTCGATTCGTGGATAGCCTCAAAAGATGAAGAGTTCTTCCGACGCGGTATCCGTATGCTGCCAGAAAGATGGGAAAAAGTAGTGGCTAGCGATGGACAATACTTTGAATAAAACATAAGGTACCGTTCTTTCACAATAAATGCTCAATTTTTGATAAAAAACGGCGGAGACTTATTTGTACTCCTAATACTAATACTAGTTGCTGCTGCTGCTGCTGCTGCTGCTGCTGCTGCTGCCGCTCCTGCTGGCGCCGCTCGCGACGATGTTAGCGATATAATCGTCATCGTTCCTTAAAAAAGTAATAAAAGAAAGTAAATTAATTCTTTTTAAGGGACGACACCACTGTAACTGCCCATTTTCGACTGCTTTCTTTGATATTTTTTTTTAAGAAAGGAATAAAATATATGGTCAAAAGAACTTTTAGGCTTTATTAGACATATATTGAAGTACGTAAAAAAATTTTTTATTTGTTAAAAAAGTACAAAATGGCGGCGCACGAGTCGCTACATCACTACTGGTTTTCAGCCAACTCTCTCCGCGGCACGCAGTAGAACTATCGTAAATTTGATCTTGGAACAAAAAGTGAAATATGTTTGTTAATTATATTAGTTTTAGCAGTCAAGTACGAAGGGAAATAAAAAAAGATTAAAAAAAAAATAGAGACGAGTTTGAATAAAAAGTTCGATTTTTCGACCATAATTTTCGTATAAAAAGTATATATTTTTTATAATTTTCAATTAATCGAAAAAAGCGCTCGTACTTGACTGTTAAATCGATCTGAGAAGCTACAGTTAAAATTTCAAGTCGATCGGATAAAAATTGTTTGAGTTCTGCTGCGTACCGATTTCAAAAACCTGGTTTTGAGAAAAACGCGTTTAAAGTTTTCAGTACCAATAAATTGTTTATAACTTAAGAAATTCTTTATGTATCTTTATTCAGCGATTCCAGCTCCGTACAGTTGCCCTTCCACGTTGAGATCAGCCTCGTTTTCTTCTCTCCGAACTGCCAAATTAGTTCTTCGAGCATCTTTTGCCTGATCCGACATTGATCGCTCTGCCTTGGCGATTCGGATTGCGTCACTTTCCATGCAGAAATTATAGCAGTTGGGCCCGATTTTCACGCCTATTACTTCCAAAACTTTGGCAAGGAACATAAGGCCATCGTTAAATATCAATGTGGCTACATCAATTCCAACGTCGAGCAATAATTTTCCACCAGAAGAATTTTTCGGAGCGATCCACACGACTTTATTGAAGCACTCGTTCGTATTTTGCGTATATCCGCTTAAGCAGCGCTGAAGAAATTCATCTCTGCTTAAATCATCATAAATAGGCTTGATTGCCTCGTATACACATAGCCGGATTATGATTGTATTTTGCTAAATCATTAGCAGTTTTAGCACGTTGCCAAGAGCACCATGACTCTGAGCCGGCTGGGCAGTCGCGTAATGCTTCTTAGAGCCTATACTTGGTCTATACAGTTTACCCAGCGTAGACATTGCTCCAAAATATACAGAAAATACACACAAGAACTCGTAAACAAACAATAAGTAGAGAGAAACTGCCGCGCACCGAATACACGTGAAAACAAACGGCGTCTAGTCAACAGTTTTATAGACGCTACAGCTGATGAAATTTTTTTTTTTCGTAATGCAATACCACTTATGATAGAAAATAAAACTTATTTCAGTCGGTCAACTTTTTCCCCAAAAATAATAAACTCACAAGGGTCGAGAACTGCGTCTACCTGCGTCGCATCGCCGAAGGCGCTTTTTAGCGCTCGGTTTTTACACTCTTCAAAAATAGTTCGAAAACCATTAAAAAAAATTTTTTTTCAGCTATAAACGAATATGCATCGCACTTTTGAAGGTTCAAACAATTTTTTAAAAGTGTTTCCAAAAATCGATTTGTTGAAAATTTTACAGTGGTGTTTCCCTTAATTATATAAATATATTACGGAAAACATTTTGCTTATATTTTATTTTTCTCTGTCTCTTCCTTATGTAGTTTATAATATAATTTAAATATTATTGAAAAAAGCATTTTGCATAATTTTTTTATGTAATTTATAAATTGTGTTCATACTAATATTTTTTATTCCAATAAACAAAAATGTAGATTTTTTATATTTTTATCGGAATCAAAAAATATTATCAATATAAGCATAATGTTTATAATTAAATATTATAAATTACATAGAATATTTTTTCCATAATAATTAAAGTTATGAAAGAATAAAAAAAAAGGTAATGTATTTGCCCTATTAAAATATACTTACATTTTGTGATTATTTTGTTTACATTACAGGCACAACAATTACAGGTAGACGCCAGCCGGGTGCACAAGTTCATTTTCATTCATTTTATAAGGAGGCGATCATGCCGGCGGCAGAGGCACTGTAAATAAAAATATATTTCATAAGATATATGTGATAATTATATATGCATATGTAATTCCGTATATGTTGAAAAATACAAGAGATTATAAGACAAGTTACGTGCAAGGAAATTCTATTAAAATCTTGTACTATATTCATTTTATTGTATTCTACTACAATATTTTAATAATTATATTATCTCATGCACATGTATTCATTTACATATTAGTGTGTACATATAAATGAAGAGAATAATTACTCCATACAGAATTACTATCATACTCGTAACCCTTGTGATCCGCCATCATTACAGCGTGTACATACTATCGAGATCGAGAGCCGGAATTCGCCTATCTCTTTAGGATCCCCTTGAACGAACATGCTACGGCAAAATCATATTATATTCATTAAATTTTTTAATAAATAGTGAGCGACACTTAAAACCTTTTGATTCTTACTCAGGAGAATGAGCTTGACAACATATATCAAGATCATTGAAATCGATAAAGACGTCCGTAAGGTGCATAATTACCAATTATTCTTTATTTAATAAATTTAAGAATAATTTTTTGCAAATTAACGTTAGATATTTTTCTAAAGAAAAGCAAACTTATCGTTATATTGAGAAAATACAAAAATAAATGTTAACTAGAAAACAACTATGTATAAAATTGTCCTAGTAGTAACACACTTTATTGCAGCAATATTGGCTAACAATATATATCCAATATTTCCCATGTTGGTCCATTATTGCAAAGTAGACGTGATTTCATTTTGAGCCAATATTGAATTGTAATATTGAACGAATATATTATTTTCATTTTAACTAACAAGGAGAGGTCGCGACCTTGGGGTCACCGAATTAAATAAAATTTTAACTGCGTGTAGTACTCGACAAAAGAAGTTTTTGAGGAAAGTGAGAGGACGCGCCTCTCAGCCGTTTAAAAAAAAAATTAAGTGAAAAATAGGCCGTATCTTGTAAACCGGTAAGTTTAGACTAATCGTCAAGTAAGCGGCGTAGCTCGGGCGGTAAAGCCCGATACTATTATGCTGCTGGTCACAGGTTCGATCCCGACCTGTGGTAGTTTCATTTTTTTTCATTTTTTTTTTATGCGAAACGTACTATATTTTTTTAATGAAAAAAATTAAATAAATAATTTAATTTTTTGTTTTTATTTTATTTTTATTTCAGGAAAAACAATTATTTACGATATGTTAATTTATATTAAATTTTATAAAACGTCACAATTCTATATATTTTACTCGATACTAACAAAAAAAATATATAAAATTATTATGCCACTTATTAATTAATTATAATTTAATACAAAAAATATTCGGTACATAATTTTTAATCTCATTGTCAACTTCGCTACTGCTCCAACCATTACTTATACCTGTTTTCATCAGGTAACGGTTTTTAGTCCCTTCCTGCCTTTTCTATTGTGTTATGTATATACCTATACAATAACTTTTAAAATCTTGTTCAATCCTAGCCAGACTTTAACCAGAGCCATCAGTTTTATAAAATTTAATATAAATTAACATATCGTAAATAATTGTTTTTCCTGAAATAAAAATAAAATAAAAACAAAAAATTAAATTATTTATTTAATTTTTTTCATTTTCATTCATTAAAAAAATATAGTACGTTTCGCATAAAAAAAAAATGAAACTACCACAGGTCGGGATCGAACCTGTGACCAGCAGCATAATAGTATCGGGCTTTACCGCCCGAGCTACGCCGCTTACTTGACGATTAGTCTAAACTTACCGGTTTACAAGATACGGCCTATTTTTCACTTAATTTTTTTTTTAAACGGCTGAGAGGCGCGTCCTCTCACTTTCCTCAAAAACTTCTTTTGTCGAGTACTACACGCAGTTAAAATTTTATTTAATTCGATGACCCCAAGGTCGCGACCTCTCCTTGTAAGATTGGCTAATTATACATACCCAAATATTTTTACAATTTTACATTTTCTAATTTATGGAGCTCTGAAGCTCCTCGCAAAAGCTAGAGGAGGTGCGGCTATAATAGTCCGTAGTTTTTGACTGATAAGTCGTAACTCGTGTGTCGCGACCTTAATATACTGCTTTAGATGGAATCCCACTCTCGAGGTAGGTGTTTTCCTATTCACCATCTAGTGGTGACGCGCGAAGCTCATATATAAGGTGTGAACGTGCAATATTGGCACACATTTACATTTACATCATAACCAATATTGGTATTATAATGGATGCAACCATATTGGTAAACACATTTATATTTATATCGTAGCCAATATTGGTCATCATGAGCACTGCAATATTAGCAGAACACTTGCATTTTGTTAACAATCAATATTAGTTTTATATTGAGAAATATTGGCCAAGACATTTCCAATATAACCAATATTGAGCCAAGATATATCAATATTTTGTCAATGTTTTGTGCTACTAGGGTGTTTCAGTCCTGCCAACTGAGAAGCCAACTTTCGAATGATTAAAAGCATAAAACTCATGCACATGTATATAATAAAATGTATTAATTAAGTCTGAAATGAAAGTAAAATAATTAACACAACATATATTTTTGATTGACAAATACAAATAATGGATACAATGTAATTCTCAGTAATACTATACATTATTATATTTTTAAAAAATTTATATTTAGTAAAATTTATTTTCAAAGAACTATTTTTTTATAGTTTATCTACTCGAAACGTTATAATCTAGTATAATCTCATTAATGTAGAATCTAGTTAAAAAGTTAATAATTAGTTTAATATATCTGACAATGGTATACTGTATTTTATATTTCATGTTTTACAAAGACAATTTTTTATAATCATCGAAATATAATTAACATTTATCTTAAGAGTTGATTTTATTAATTGCGTTGCAGTGTACATATGTATAATAGCATATAACATATAGTGTTATTAAGAACAATTATTTAATCAATTACGCTATCTCGGTATTATGATATACGAAGTCATGTATTTGATTTTACATTTGAGATAAATCTTGATGATATAGTTCTTGCAATTCATCGTGACTCATCTTTTTATTCGCGTATTTGTAATAGCGTCTATGCTTTATAAATAGATAAAAAATTTGAACAAGTTAGTAATATTTCCTATCACGTAGTAGCAAGTTGTTCTATTGAATTCCGAATGTGTCAGTTGCTGTAACCATCAATTTCGTTAGCGAATTCAAATACGTTATATTCATCGTTTATTTGGATGTTAGCTATCACAAGGTTTGCGAATCGCCTAAAATTGAATAGTTCAACTACTAAACGAATAATAATATTTTGAAAAATAATTTCAAAATGAATATCTATTCTCTGTCTCGTCAGAAGAGAATGTGTTCAATTTTCATATTTTATCAGATCTTCCATGGAATTTGTTCACTTGAGAACGAAAAAAGTGTGAATTTTTTATAGATAATGACTTCGCATATCATATTAATTGAAAAGATGATACAATTTGTTTCTATTCATTAATGTATGTACACAATCACATGATAAACAACTTCAGTTTAATGTCAAATATACATTTGTGATTTTAAAATAGTGAAAATATTACTGGTTTTATTATGTCGCTTTAATATGGACATGTAATTTATACGCGAGTTACTATTTTTGAAGCATAATATTGAAACACGGTTTAATCTCAAATTTCATACAGAATGAGTGCCATATGCGTGATTGATTATCTTTGAAAATTTGTCTATGTATATCGTGTCCGTTCCTGCTTTATTTCCACTTTGTTAAACACAGTATTCTTTCATTTTCATAATAGAATATATTAAGACGAAATAATGACATTTTCTATTTAGTTAATTTCACAGTCCGCATCTCACTCACCACTCCTTCCCCACACACTGCTTCGCCGCACGCCTAATATAAGATTACAGTAGTGTGACTCTCGTTGCCGCGCGCTTCTATTCATGCAGATTGGCGGATCTTCTTTAATTAATTTTTTGTTCATTATTGCAAATATCGTAAAATAGTATAGATATAGAATCTTCCTTCTTAATTTGAGAACTACCTTCACACTTCGGGACTGTGAAAAGTTTTCAGACACTCTGTATATGTATATATACAATATATATATTCTATGAGGAATATAATACATCGCTAATGAATCGATAAGTTTTGCAACGTTCCTCTCATTGCGCTCGTCATCTTTCATATGTTAGGGCCTTCGCACAAGGTGTTTCCTATCGCATTACGTTACGTTAAGTATAGATCGTAAATTTAACTTCGTACGTAAACTTAAACTTCAGTTAACGCACAGAAAAAATCGTAACGTAAAGATATGTCTTTACGTTACGATTTTTTCTGTGCGTTAACTGAAGTTTAAGTTTACGTACGAAGTTAAATTTACGATCTATACTTAACGTAACGTAATGCGATACGGAATACCTTGTGCGGAAGCTCTTACATTTCTCAATAACTAACGCTCGACCGACACATTAATTTGTCGCTGGGATCAATCTTTTTTACAAGTAATTATAAATATAAACATTCGAATATAGAATATTCTTGAATCGGAAACCGTTACATAACGGGTTGCTCGTCAATATAATTTAAATCCCTACAAAATCTATAAGCAATCTATTAATATTGATAAAATGCAATAGAAAAATTAGTTGCCATAAACTTATATTTCATTAAATATGCATTTGGCTTATCAAATTTTTTATTAAATTTTAAATTTTCTAAAACGATGTTTTTTATTGACAAAGTATTATTTTTTTTTAGCAACCGTCACTTGAAATAATTGATTGGTAGCTAAAGAACAATGGGATTTTTTGAAATACTATGCATTATTGCTACTACATTTCTCGCTGTATATTATTATTTTACATCGAACTACGACTTCTGGAAATCACGTGGTATTCGCGGTCCAAAACCGAAACCAGTTTTTGGAAATATTAAAGATGTTGCACTTAATAATAAGTTTATAGGTGATTATTTACTGGAAATATACAATAAGTATAAAGATGAATCCGTGATTGGAATATTCACTGGAATGACACCCATTCTGATTGTAAAAAATCCAGATTTAATTAAGGATGTTCTTATCAAAGATTTTTCCAAGTTTGCCGACAGAGGAAGTTTTCCTCCTGTCAATGAAAAAGTATGTGCAAATATTAATTGTATTATAATATAGTATTATAATATTTGAATTACATAAATGTATTTCGAATGATATAAATATGATAATTTTATATATTATACTTTACTACTATTAGATATTTTCTAATAACCAGTTAACATTTTCTAATAACCATTATTGAAAAAAAAATTAGTTTTAAATAGTGAGTACCTTCAAATTGTTATAATTTAATAAAAATGATAAATTTATTTGATTATAATTATGTTTTTTATTATACCGTAGGTTGACCCACTGTCACAACATCTTGTTGGTTTAGAGCCTAAAAAATGGCGACCTTTAAGAACATGTTTATCGCCCGTTTTTACATCTAGTAAACTAAAAGAGATGTTCTTATTAATATCGAAATGCGCTGATCATCTTGAACAATATATAGAAAAATTAGTGAGCAAAAATGAACCTATAGAATGTCGTGAGATAGCGGCAAAATATATGACCGATGTAATCGGTACTTGCGCATTCGGCATCGAAATGAATGCTCTATCAGATGAAAACAGTGAATTTCGTAGGATTGGAAAAATGCTCTTGATGCCAACCTGGAAAAATAATTTACGGTTGAAAATAAGACGATACATGCCACAACTTTACAAAATACTCAGTTATATGATACCACGAACGGAGGTTACCCAATTTTTCACACGCCTTGTCATGGATACAATGAATTATAGAGAAACCAATAATATCATTAGACATGATTTCATTGATATTCTGCGAGAATTAAAAAAGAATCCAGATAAAATGGGCGATATCGGTGAGTGACGGTTATTTAGTATTGTTAAAATTTTATGTGATGCAAGAACTTTTTAAACAAAAATATTAGTTTTTGCAAATATATAAATTTGTAAACTCACTATATATTAAATGTTAAATAATAAATATCTTTTTCATAATTGTTAATATTCAATGAAAGTTAAAACTAATAGTAAAAAAAATATATTACATTTCAGAGATGACCGATAGCTTAATAACTTCTCAAGTGTTCGTATTTTTCGTTGCCGGTTTTGAAACTTCATCGTCGGCTATGAGCCATGCACTTTATGAATTAGCATTAAATCAACAAATACAAGACATGCTACGTGAGGAAATTCATCAAGAGTATACTAAACATGATAACAATTTAACGTATGAGAAAATTAAAAATATGAATTATTTGGATAAAGTTTTTAAAGGTACGTCATTCAAAAAAAAAATTAGTAATTAAACATAAAAAGGGCTCACTTTCGTACAAAGGTGTTATTGACGTATAATAAGAAGATGTTATCACTGATTAACATTCTGAAGGTTTTAGCCGGCGATCGTTCTTTATTCAAAAGTTATTAACAATTAAATGTGAGAAATATTGACATAAAGATTCTACTTTATTTGTTCACCGGTTTTCATTCATTTTTAAATATGTTATAAGGAAAATTTTCCCGAGTAATTTCACATATATAAAGGTCAGACTCAAATAGTTTTGGAGATATATGCTGAAAAAGGATAAACATAAATATAAAAATAAGGTAAACCTTCTCTCGGAAAACCTACCTATATGAAATAAAGATTGAATTGAGTAAGAATATCCTATTTTTACGTATTTTTACCTCCTGAACACGAATATGAAATTTAAAAATAGAGGTTGAACTCGCAAGTCGAGGAAAAACGCATAAAATAGTAAATTAAATAAAAAAAGAAAAACAATTTAAATTTATATAGAATATATTACAATTTAACACAATTAAAAAATATTACAAATTTTTGTGTAAAAATTTTAAGCAAAAAATATAGCCGCTGAAAAACTCTATAAAGAAGGTTATATGCATTTTTTTCATAAACCTACTATTTTCGATGTTTTACAAAAAATTAATAATTCTAAATACATTTAATACAATTTAAATTTATTTAGAATTTAGTACAATTTAAAAATGTATGTGCAATTAAAAAATGTATGTTTACACACACACACACACACACACACACACACATACGCGCGTGGGGATGCAAGGGGGGTCTTTGGTCCCCCTCCCGCAGCCATCCCGCCGATAGAGGATATATTGCAAAGAGGTCAATCACAATGGATATATGCTGTAAGTTGTAAAGTGAGGTCCACCTTGCTCTCCTTGCATCCCCCGCGCGCGCGCGCGTGTCTGTGTGTACACATACATTTTTTAATTGTATTAAATTGTACTAAATTCTAAATAAATTTAAATTGTATTAAATGTATTTAAAATTATTAATTTTTCGTATAACACCTAGAATAGCAGGTTTATGAAAAAATGCATATATCCTTTTTTTCTAGAGTTTTTCAGCGGTTTTATTTTTTGCTTAAAATTTTTTGTCTCAAATCAATATTTTCGACGATAAAAAGCATTAAAATTGTGAAATTCTTTTGTTAATAACTCTTTAATAAATAACGACCGAGGGCTGAAACCTTTAGAATATATTATATTATATTATATTAATTAGAGATATGACCCTGACAATATGTTAATGACACATTTGGGCGAAGGTGGGGCCTTTTTATGCATAATTATCAAAAATTTAATAAAAGAAAAATATTTTATTGATTTTCAGTGCCAATATAATATCAATAACGCGAGAAAAAAAATTTATGTCTAATTATATATAATTATTGTTCGGGATCTTTTGAATTGCGATTTTGTTTTGCCGGTACACACCCGAGTGGATATCGTGAGCTTGACGTATATATGATTTCGCGAGGTGTGAGTGATAGGGTTGAGTAAAATACACTTTGCTTCTTTTGATGTGTCACAGTAATGTTGAATTACTGTTCGTTTTATTGCACTATAACAAGATAAATTTACAATGTTCATGAACGTTCGCGGGACGCGAGACGCTCTTTCTAATAGTTTGAGCGCGTTGGACGCTATACAAGATTATGCGAGATCGCACGATACAATTACTCACTTTAATTAGCGACACAGCGTTTGATCAGCTGTTCGGTAGAGTGAACGAGAGCGCACAATTACAAGGTTCGCGCGAGAGCGAGCGAGACGGCGTTATTTCACGAGCACACGAATGAGCGGAGGCTCAATGAGAAAGAGGCTCCACCTCTCACTTAGTTTGGTGGCGCTCCAATCAATCCCGGCACTCGCGCTCAGAATGTTCACGTGTGATACGGAATCGATTAGGTGAACTGAGTTCGAAACTGATTCTTCGCGATACTTGGTACAATGACTCGTCAGTTTATGTACTCGCGATTTTAGCGTCTCACTTCCAAGGCACTTAGGAAATTCTCTATTTTCCACTTCCGATTCACTCTCGATTACTAAGACTTGAAATTTCAACGATCGAACAAAGACTTTCACAAGGATTCCGCAATAACTCTGATAAGAACTCAGTCATGACTCCGCAATTATTTAGCGGGAGAGAGCCTTTCTCCCGATAATAAGGAATCGATTGCGCATCGGATGATCCGGTTTGAGCCTATCCTATATCGGCACATCAAATCGCGTGATGTTTCGAGTTTCAATTGGCCAGGACCATGTATTCTTACGCTATCACGCGGATCCTGGCTAATTTCGAAAAACAGGACGGCATTTCATTTCGGATCGAGTTCGATTGCGCGCAAATGGATGGCGTCAGTATGACCGGGGGTGATATTTTATAAATTTTGATCTGATCATCTAATCATACAGAATGTCTCAAAAGTCCCGGATCGGTCTAATATTTCATAAACTATGCACCTTAGAAAGAAATGTTTCAGACAAAAGTTGTATTGCTAGAAGGGGTCCATCAGATAGTGGTAATGATTTGACATGGGAGAGTCATTTTAAAGTCACGCGAAGATCACCGTCAATTTCTTAAACGGAACACCCTACTTTTTATTAAATATTCTGGTAGCTCACATCGAGAGCTTTCCAAAACACTATAATTAAGTTAGTTTTCATTAAGTACTTTTCGAATTATGAGAATTAAAATCATTTCTTAATTTTATATAGACCGTAAAATATCATGTAAAATATTCATTTTTCGATTATCTTATCTTTATACTTTTATGTACAAAATAATGAGAGGAATCAATTGGTGTAAAGAAAAAAACATAGTTGTTTAAGAAAAAAATATGTAATTTGCAATTAACAATTCCATATTTTTTCTTAAAAACAACTGTATGTTTTCTTCACATCAATTGATTCCTCTCATTATTTCGTACATAAAAGTATTAAGATAAGATAATCGAAAAATGAATATTTTACAAGATATTTTATGGTTTATGTAAAATTAAGAAATAATTTCAAGCCTTATAACTCGAAAAGCCTTATAACTCGAAAAGTACTTTATGGAAAAATAATTTATTATAGTGCTTTGGAAAGCTCTCGAGGTCAGCTATAAGAATATATAATCAAAAATAGGGGTTTCCATTTAAAAACTTTTAATTGATTTTTCCGTGTCCTTAACACTATCCAAGGTCACACTAACCATGCTATGTAATGCGCCCCTTAAAGTCCTACAACTTTTGTTCGGAACATTTTTCAAGTAAATGCGTATTTTTCGA
This sequence comes from Camponotus floridanus, assembly GCF_003227725.1. Classification (NCBI taxonomy): domain Eukaryota; kingdom Metazoa; phylum Arthropoda; class Insecta; order Hymenoptera; family Formicidae; genus Camponotus; species Camponotus floridanus. Next base: position 65,224 of record NW_020229305.1, on the reverse strand, counting down.
AATACCAGCCTGATATGGTCGCTCTGATACACCCTGTATATATAATATATATAATAGCATTATATATATATATATATAATATATATATATATATAATATATATATATATATATTATATATATATAATATATAATATATAATATATATATATATATATATATATACAGGGTGTCCGTAGATTTTCGACCAAAATGAAATAAATAAGTAGATTGGCTCGAATTAAGAAGGAATGACCTGTATTGTTTTGGGATTGTCGCAGTAATTAACGAAATATTAAATAAAACAGATTGGCCAATCGGCGTGAGTAAAAGCGCGCGGCGAGGAGAGTCGTCCCACCGTAATCCGATACTACGAGCGCGGCGAAGCGGTGGGCGGGTCGCTCTCCGAGACATGATGGTGGTTTGCGATATATCGCAATACCGCGCCGAAAAATGACCCGTCCCCCCTTTTCGTGGCGAGAAAATGATGCGCTATCATTTCCACACCACCTTGCGGTAGATAGCATGGTGCGCTTTTTTTATAGTGGTTTCCCCCATAGGCCTATTCCACTCTCAATTTAAAAATTATTCAAAATACCATTTACCATACGCTGAGTATATCGTAAATGTAAAAAATTAATGGACAGTACCTTTACAAAAATTGATTCGTGGTTGAAAATCCCTCGATAAAATGTATTGCACACGTTGATAATGTGATACGATGATAAAATTCTTCAAGAATCCTTTCTTCATCTCGTACACGAAGACGCACTGCTGGACCGGTTATCCCGATATTATGCACGACACTCAGTTTCACATAATTATTGCACAACACGTAAAATTGTACGGCCACTTGGTTTTCGTGCACGCCCGAGAAATGATTCCATGTAAATTGCAGCCGCACGATAAGTATTTTCTCCCGCTAGTTCGTATGCCACAATCATATCCGTATATTCCTGCAGAGTACACTTCATTTTCTCTGTTAATTTACTACGCAAACACAAGATTTTTATTAAAACGTCTTAGCTCTCGCACGCTGTTACCAGACTGCGTACGCCAGCAGCACGCAACTACAGCTGACAGCTGAGCGGACTAAGTGTAATCATAGTGCGCAGGCGTCGAACTCACACGTACGCTTACACTCACATGTCCGCTCAGTTGTCAGCTGTAGTTGCGTGCTGCTGGCGTACGCAATCTGGTAACAGTGTGCGAGAGCTAAGACGTTTTAATAAAAATCTTGTGTTTGCGTAGTAAATTAACAGAGAAAATGAAGTGTACTCTGCAGGAATATACGGATATGATTGTGGCATACGAACTAGCGGGAGAAAATACTTATCGTGCGGCTGCAATTTACATGGAATCATTTCTCGGGCGTGCACGAAAACCAAGTGGCCGTACAATTTTACGTGTTGTGCAATAATTATGTGAAACTGAGTGTCGTGCATAATATCGGGATAACCGGTCCAGCAGTGCGTCTTCGTGTACGAGATGAAGAAAGGATTCTTGAAGAATTTTATCATCGTATCACATTATCAACGTGTGCAATACATTTTATCGAGGGATTTTCAACCACGAATCAATTTTTGTAAAGGTACTGTCCATTAATTTTTTACATTTACGATATACTCAGCGTATGGTAAATGGTATTTTGAATAATTTTTAAATTGAGAGTGGAATAGGCCTATGGGGGAAACCACTATAAAAAAAGCGCACCATGCTATCTACCGCAAGGTGGTGTGGAAATGATAGCGCATCATTTTCTCGCCACGAAAAGGGGGGACGGGTCATTTTTCGGCGCGGTATTGCGATATATCGCAAACCACCATCATGTCTCGGAGAGCGACCCGCCCACCGCTTCGCCGCGCTCGTAGTATCGGATTACGATGGGACGACTCTCGTCGCCGCGCGCTTTTACTCACGCAGATTGGCCGATCTGTTTTATTTAATATTTCGTTAATTACTGCGACAATCCCAAAACAATACAGGTCATTCCTTCTTAATTCGAGCCAATCTACTTATTTATTTCATTTTGGTCGAAAATCTACGGACACCCTGTATATATACAGGGTGTTTGGTCGATTTTCGACCAAAATGAAATAAATAAGTAGATTGGCTCGAATTAAGAAGGAATGACCTGTATTGTTTTGGGATTGTCGCAATAATTAACGAAATATTAAATAAAACAGATCGGCCAATCTGCGTGAGTAAAAGCGCGCGGCGACGAGAGTCGTCCCATCGTAATCCGATACTACGAGCGCGGCGAAGCTGTGGGCGGGTCGCTCTCCGAGACATGATGGTGGTTTGCGATATATCGCAATACCGCGCCGAAAAATGACCCGTCCCCCCTTTTCGTGGCGAGAAAATGATGCGCTATCATTTCCACACCACCTTGCGGTAGATAGCATGGTGCGCTTTTTTTATAGTGGTTTCCCCCATAGGCCTATTCCACTCTCAATTTAAAAATTATTCAAAATACCATTTACCATACGCTGAGTATATCGTAAATGTAAAAAATTAATGGACAGTACCTTTACAAAAATTGATTCGTGGTTGAAAATCCCTCGATAAAATGTATTGCACACGTTGATAATGTGATACGATGATAAAATTCTTCAAGAATCCTTTCTTCATCTCGTACACGAAGACGCACTGCTGGACCGGTTATCCCGATATTATGCACGACACTCAGTTTCACATAATTATTGCACAACACGTAAAATTGTACGGCACTTGGTTTTCGTGCACGCCCGAGAAATGATTCCATGTAAATTGCGGCCGCACGATAAGTATTTTCTCCCGCTAGTCCGTATGCCACAATCATATCCGTACATTCCTGCAGAGTACACTTCATTTTCTCTGTTAATTTACTACGCAAACACAAGATTTTTATTAAAACGTCTTAGCTCTCGCACGCTGTTACCAGACTGCGTACGCCAGCAGCACGCAACTACAGCTGACAGCTGAGCGGACTGTGAGTGTAATCATAGTGCGCAGGCGTCGAACTCACACGTACGCTTATCTGGAATCATTTCTCGGGCGTGCACGAAAACCAAGTGGCCGTACAATTTTACGTGTTGTGCAATAATTATGTGAAACTGAGTGTCGTGCATAATATCGGGATAACCGTTCCAGCAGTGCGTCCTCGTGTACGAGATGAAGAAAGGATTCTTGAAGAATTTTATCATCGTATCATATTATCAACGTGTGCAATACATTTTATCGAGGGATTTTCAACCACGAATCAATTTTTGTAAAGGTACTGTCCATTAATTTTTTACATTTACGATATATTCAGCGTATAGTAAATGGCATTTTGAATAATTTTTAAATTGAGAGTGGAATAGGCCTATGGGGGAAACCACTATAAAAAAAGCGCACCATGCTATCTACCGCAAGGTGGTGTGGAAATGATAGCGCATCATTTTCTCGCCACGAAAAGGGGGGACGGGTCATTTTTCGGCGCGGTATTGCGATATATCGCAAACCACCATCATGTCTCGGAGAGCGACCCGCCCACCGCTTCGCCGCGCTCGTAGTATCGGATTACGGTGGGATGACTCTCGTCGCCGCGCGCTTTTACTCACGCAGATTGGCCGATCTGTTTTATTTAATATTTCGTTAATTATTGCGACAATCCCAAAACAATACAGGTCATTTCTTCTTAATTCGAGCCAATCTACTTATTTATTTCATTTTGGTCGAAAATCGACGGACACCCTGTATAATGCTAATATATCAAATGGAATATTGCAGAAATGTTTAAGAAATGTTACGCGCGAGTTATATAGATAACATTAAATTGATTGAAATTTGACTTATAATCATCATAAAATCGATTTTTAAGTCGACTTATTAACTAACTGTCAGTTGACTATAATCGAATCATTTGTCGGCTGTTAGTCGACTATGGCATTCCAATATTTATTACCAGTACTGAAAATCTATTGTTTATATGACGTATACTATAGATTTTCAATACTAGCAGTGAATATTGAAACACAGCCTACAAATTAACATTTAGTCTGACTTTGAAGTCGACTTTAAACTTCTTCTGCCGATTGATAGTCAACTAAAAGTCGATTTGATGCTGTTTGAGTAGAAATTTTGAATATATTTAATTATAATTTATATTTGACAAATAACTTTTCAAATAATTCTTTCTTATATTATTCTTAATATATGCAGAGACTTTACGAAAATATCCGATAGGGGCACATCTTTCAAGAAAATCGATGTCAAGTTATACTTTTAATAACACTATATTTAATATACCAAAAGATCAAAAGATATGGATTCCGATGTTCGCGATTCATCGAGATCCGAATATTTATCCGAAGCCAGATGTTTTTGATCCAGAAAGATTTAATGATGAAGCAGTACAAGCCAGACATCCGATGCATTATTTACCTTTTGGTCATGGACCGAGGAATTGCATTGGTAAAATGAAACACGCGTAGATTTAAATACATTTAATTCAACTTCTGCTTGTTTTAATTTATATGTAACAATATTTTAATCGAGAAACTTTTCTTATAATAATAATTTTTTATTTTTAGGTGCTCGTTTTGCCATTTATCAAACAAAGATTGGTCTTGTAAGGATACTGCAAAATTATAAAGTTGAGGTCTGTGATAAAACGCAAATACCCTACATAATTGATCCCAAAGCAACTGTGTTAGCACCAAAGCATGGAATACATTTGAGGATAACTAAAATTAATCGGACTTAGTTTAAGCTTTAATACTACTCTCCAGAAGCACAGATGAAATAAGATGAAGAAATATCTATAAATTAAAATAATAATAACTACAATTATTATTCTTATTCGTCTATTATTATTATTATTATTCGTCTATTATCATTTGTAATCGAAATTTTAATAATACATTTTTGAACAAAACTTAAAACAAAAATTCTAATACAAATATGTAGAGACTGCAATAGTTTTTGAGTATAAGCGATCAAAGTTTGCCAACCAATTTACATCGATCATCTATTATTGATTTTTTCATATTAGATAGTATTGATTTCTACTATACAGTTGATTGCACGTTTAAATATAATTACGAATCTGTGCGCGCGAATTCTATGCGATTATTTGATCGCTTTGATCAAACTTTGATCGCTTATAACTCAAAAACTTTTGTAACCTCAACATTTTTATATTAGAATTTTTGTCTTAGTTTTTGAAATATGTTATTAAAATTTTAATTGTGAGTGGTAATATATCCTGTAAATATATCGAGTGAGCCAAATAAAATGTTACAGCTTAATGTCGTTGAAATGGCTGGATGGATTTAATATTCTTGAATTCAATTTTCTCGATTCGACATGCTCTTTCGATATATGAACCAAAACGCGACGCGCGGCGCTTCAGCATTACGTTTAATGAGCATCTCATTACCACGTGTCTAATCAGGTTGCAATAGGATAACTCTCTTCGCCACGCATATTTGTACTTGCACGAATTGGCCAATTTCTTTAAATTAATATGTAATTAATTATTGTGAAAATGATACAAGATTTTCCCACTCAATTTAATATATATTGTTATATATTATTATATTGTAATATTTTATGATGATATGAAATAATTAATAATTCCATTTAATTATTTTCAATTTATGTTGTAAACATGTTATGTTGCTATATATGTAATATACATATAATCTGTTTAGTTTTATTTTAATTAAATATACATTAAATATACAAGTTAAATATACAAATTTTATTTTAATTAAATATACATATATACACAGCACATTAAAATTGAAATATATGTATAATAAAGTAAATGTATAAAATATTGACAAATTTTGATGTAAGATATTTTGAATACAAAATATTTCTTTTATAAAAATAATAAGAAAGTTTATAAAATTATTCATTAATTATCTCTTGAATTAAAACATCTAAATAAGAAATAAGAAATACTAAAATAAGAAATTTTTTGCTAGTTAATGTAACATATAAATACTATTTTTAGAGATTATTTTAGAGATTATTTTCAAACAATTATTTTGCGTATATCAAATATACGTGTCAATTTTAAGTACATCATATATTTGATGAAATATATGACTTAAAATTAAACTTCCAAGGTATTCTTTGTTAAAAGCTTAACAATTATGATCAAAGATAAAATATATAGTTACGTTTAATTTATTAAGAAAAAAATAATTACGTTAATTGAAGCTTATCTTTAAAAATTTTGATAAAATTTTATAAATGTATGATAACATATAAATATGAAGAAAAATACTGCAATATAATTTTTTTCATCAAGTTTAAAATATACAAAAGAGAAGAAGAAATTCAATAAATTATTTGCATGATCTCGACACATATTTAACGTTTTCTTACATTATATAAAAATATTTTGAGAATAATGTAAAATATTCATTTTTATGAATGAAATCAAAAGACACATATAATTAGACATATATAATTTTTCTAGATAAAGTAAACTAAACGATATTTTTCTAAATTTATTTCATTTCTCTATCTTCTAGAATAAGATAAAATTATCAGTTGATGATACAGTTTAAAATACAATATATTATGAAATTCAATTTTCAATTCAATTCAATTTAATATTTGCAATATATTTAAACTTTCTACATATATGTGTTGGATTTTTTAAATATATTTTCAAAAATAATGTGTAGGAGAAAAAGAGATCCGGATGATAAATAAAATTCATAGAATAAAAGGTTAAGGAAGAGATATTAGGTGTTGAGTACGTAAAAGCGATTTTAATGTGCTAAAATAATATTTACAAAAAATTTTAACAAAGTATGTTTGAAATAATAAATAATTAAAAAATAAACGTTTCAATTCACTTCGAATACTTATCAATATCGTTTATAATAAATCTTAAATTAATGCAAATCGAAGTTGTTCGAACGCAAAAAAACATCGCGGTAAAAACGTATAGTAAAATAGCAGAAAGAGAAACACTATCGAAAAAACGATCGCATAATTAAAAAATCACAAAAAATCTCGAGATAGACGAAGAAGACGACAAAAGGGGGATCTCTCGAACGAAGAAAGCCAGTCCATCCAAAAATTAATCTCGAGGATAAAATGCGTAAAGTTAGGTGGTAAATCCAACAATTAAACTCCAGTGACTCTCGAACATCTCAAATGCTAAAATCACGTTGTTAAAATAATAAAAATTAGTAACATCTGAAATTAAAATATAAAGTAACAGAAATGAGAAAATATTAATCTGAATCCAAGCACAAAAAATCCGTTATAGAATTATAAAAATTATTGATAAAAACAATATACTTGTCAAAAAGAAAATAATATCTGTGGGTGATCTGGCGAATAATTAACAACGCTCTTGCTAATTAAATAATAAATTTATTACAACGATCACAATGTTCGGTAGTGAAACGTAAACCCGTACAAGAGATGATAGCGAGACTAGTATAAGGCACGAGCACTGGATGTGACTCCTGTGAAGGCGTGGAAGTCAGTGAGTGTCTCGAAGTCAGGATTCCGCATGCATGATCCGAGGGAAGATTTTTATGGTAGAAGAAATTCTATAAAAAACCATGTGTTTGCCACGTGTTGTTTGGCGATATATAGGCTCGGTGGAAGGCTACGAAACATACAAGGGTTGTAAATTCTGCCAAAGTGAAAGTGGATGTCGGATGCATGCAGGGATTAGAAAGCTGACAGCATATGTGAAGATGAAGGAAAATTTAGTATAATATATAAGGGAGAATATATGTACACGTGTGATACAGACGGAGTAGGAGACAATTGTCCCTACAGTACCCCCCTGCTAGTGTTTAACGATAGGAATCATGCAAATCCTCCTTGTAGCCGGTCCGGGAAGCGGACACGTCTACCTGATTTGGTTACGTGTTTAGTCGAGTTTCCTAGTGCTGGTTTCTGCTGTGTATGTCTTTGTGTATCTGGTAGGTCTGTGATCACAGTGTCCTTTCCGGAGGGACCTGGAGCGTCCTCTACGTTGCTGCCATCCTGAGAGACGACTGGATCGTCGGCCATGATGTACGCTGGTTTAAGGCGGTCGATGGAAACGGTAACGTCGCGGCCGTTTATGCGAACCACGAACGTCTTCTCTGCCCGTTTGATTACTTTGTATGGGCCGTCATACGGTTGTTGCAGAGGCTGTTTGAGACCATCATGGCGTATAAAGACTTCCTCCGAGGTAGCAAGGTCTTTAAAAACGAATGTCTTTCCCGTACCGTGGCGAGATACCTTCGTCGGTCTCAATTCCCTCAGATGTTGGCGTAGCTCCTTGACGAAATCTGACACGTTGTCCGCTGCGTTGTTGCAATATAGAGATCCTAAGAACTCGCCGGGAAGACGCAGCGACTGCCCGTAGACCATATCGGCCGCCGTGGCTTGCAGGTCCTCTTTCCAAGCTGAGCGGATTCCCAGCAAGACGGTGGAAAGGCTCTGTGTCCAACGGCACTGTTGTTGGCACATGATTGCTGCTTTCAGTTGACGGTGCAGCCGTTCAACCATGCCGTTGGCTGAAGGGTGATAAGCGGTTGTTCTCAAGTGAGTCGTACCTAACAAGTGATTTAATTGCTTGAAAAGATACGACTCAAATTGTCCTGGTCTGTGGTTATTCTCAACGGCGTGCCAAATCGAGATATTCATCCGTCGTAGAGAGCACGTGCGACCGTTGAAGCTTCTTGGTCGTGCAGGGGGACAGCTTCTGGCCAGCGAGTGTATCGATCTACCATAGTCAGGCAGTATCGATGTCCTTCTGACAATGGCATGATTATGATGTCGATGTGAATATGCTCAAACCTGGCAGAAGGTGGCGCGAATGTGCCGACAGGTGAGGAGACATGGCGAGAGATCTTGGCACGTTGGCACTGGATGCAGCTGCGGGCCCATTGTCTGCAATCAGATTTAATCGACGGCCAAACGTAACGTTGGGTTACGAGCTTAACCGTCGCGTTGATTCCCGGGTGGGACAGCTGGTGCAATGAGTCGAATGCAATTTTCCTGAGCCCTTGGGTAACGAAGGGCCGCGCTATTTGCGTTGAGACGTCGCAAAATACCGCAACGTTGGTGCCAGGAATGCGTACTTCTTTTATTAATAGTGTGGAATCTTCTTCCAAGTATCGCTGGAGCTCTTCATCCTCTTGTTGGGCTGCTGCCAAGGCTTCAAAATCGAGCGTATGCTGAATTTCCTCCACGCGCGACAGAGCGTCCGCTACCACGTTGTCCTCCCCGGACACATGGCGGATATCGGTGGTGAACTGTCCGATGAAGTCTAGGTGTCTGAACTGCCGAGGTGAGCATTGGGCCGTCTTCTTGAGGAATGCATAGACGAGAGGTTTGTGGTCCGTGTAGACTGTGAATGATCGTCCCTCCACGGTGTACCTGAAGTGCTTAATTGCTAGGTAAATAGCAAGTAACTCCCGATCGTAGGCTTCGTACTTTGCTTCCGCAGGACTTAGCTTCTTGGAAAAGAACTCAAGGGGTTGCCAGGCACCTCCGATCCGTTGTTGGAGGGCTGCTCCGACTGCGTAGTCTGACGCGTCGCTGAAGATTGCGAGCGGTGCGTTGGGCTCAGGATGAGCCAGCAAGGTTGCTTGGGCTAAGCATTCCTTGCTTGCTTCAAATGCCTCTATGGTTGTTGATGTCCAGTTGACTGGCGATTTCCCTTTTACATTACCTAGCAGTAGATTGTTAAGCGGTGCTTGAGTCTCCTTGGGCAAGAATCTTCTATAAAAATTCAACATGCCCAAGAATTGACGCAACTTCTTCACAGTGTCAGATCGTGGATAGGCCCGTATAGCGTCGACCTTTTCCGGTAACGGGCGCGTTCCTGTGCCGGAAACGAGGTAGCCAAGAAATTTAACTTCGGGCTGTCCAAATACGCACTTAGCTGGGTTGATGACGATACCATACTTCTTCAGCCGCTCAAACAGTATTCTCAGGTGTTCTACATGTTCTGCTTCCGACGTTGATGCGATGAGGATATCGTCAATGTACGCGTAGCAGAATTCCAGCCCTTGCAGCACCTCGTCGATAAAGCGCTGGAAGGTCTGCGCGGCATTACGCAGCCCGAAGGTCATGTACTCGAACTCGAAGAGTCCGAAGGGCGTCGTGATGGCCGTCTTTGGAATGTCCTCCTCCGCGACAGGAATCTGATTGAAGGCTCGTACCAGATCGAAAGTGGAAAAGACGTTTTTCCCACGGAGTGACTGGGAGAAATCCTGGATGTGTCTCACGGGATATCGATCCGGATAGGTTCTCGCATTAAGGGCGCGGTAATCTCCGCAAGGCCGCCAGTCGTCGCCCCTCTTCGGCACCATGTGCAAAGGCGATGCCCAGGAGCTCTGCGACGGGCGAGCGATTCCCAGGCGCAGCATGGCCTCGAACTCCTTCTTCGCCGCCTCCAACTTCTCCGTTGAAAGGCGACGTGGCCTCTGTGCGACGGGTGGCCCTGGGGTGGTGGTGATGTGATGCCTCGTCGAGTGACTTACGGCCTTAGACGCTCCATCCGGTCGTGTCACCTCCGGGAATTGGTGGAGGAGCTCATGATGCCGCGATGAGCCTGAAATGGTCTTAACGCTCGGAATGTCACACTCAATCACCCTTCCACGAGAGGTGAGTTGAGTGGTTGCGTCCAATAGCCGCTGGTTCCTCATGTCCACCAGGAGTCCGTAGTGTACGAGGAAGTCTGCGCCGATGATCGGCTTGGACACAGCGGCAACGACAAATCTCCAGGTGAATTGCCGTCGCAGTCCAAAGTCCAGTGTGAGCGCTATCGTTCCGTATGTGGCGATGGTTGTTTCGTTCGCCGCGGAGAGCTCGTAGTTTGATTTCGCACGGGGTCCCGGCAGATGCGAGCGTGGGAATACACACACGTCGGCCCCCGTATCAATTAAGAACTGTGTCTTCGTGGACCGGTCACTGACGAAGAGGCGGCGCGATATCGCGGGGCTGATGTCGTCGGCCGCCATTAGCGACTGCCCTGTTCGTTTCCCGATGAATTATCGTCGTATTTACACGGCTTGGTGCAATTTCTTGCCAGCGCCCCGTACCAGCAAATATCGCTAGCTGCACTAGGAAGCCGGCTCCGCGATCGCGCACGCGACCGGGAGCGTGAGCGTGGCGGGGAACGTGAGCGTGATCCTTCGCAGGCTTCGCAGGATCCGCCAATAGGATGACGCGCTCCTTGCGTAATGACCTCGATGGCCGCGAGTCTTTGCACTATCTCCGTCATCATGCGGGTTAGACTGTCATCATGAGCCGGGCAGGGTGCGGTGGCTGTTGTCTCCGCGATGAGTCCAACTGGTCCGTACAAATCCGCAATTGAATCCGCGATATCGGCTCGTTTCTCGAGCGTGAGGTCCCGATGCGCCGCGAGGAGTGCTTGGACATGTCTAGGCAGACGGCCTAACCAGAGCGTCTGCAAGATGTCCTCTGGGAACTCCTTACCGGCAAGGCCACGTAGATGTCGGAGAAACTGTGACGGCTTGCGGTCTCCGAGAGGCTCGTTTTCTAGTAAACGACGCGTGTTCTGCTCGCGCGACGAGCCAAGGCGCTTGATAAGCTCGCTCTTCAAAAGCTCGTATGATCGTTCCTCTCTCATGAGTATATCGCGAATCTCCAGGGCATACCTTTGATCGAGGGCTATGATGACATGGCCATATTTGATGCTGTCCTGAGTTACCCCCGCAGCTGCGAAACCGCCCTCGAGCATCATAAACCACAACTCCGGGTCCGTGGGTATGAACGGTGGTACCTTCACTGACACTTGATCGATCGAGGTTGCACGCGACGGGTCCGTAATTTCGCGGTTCGTGACACCACTAGCGTTGTTGTGCGCCATACTGATAAACTCGGAGCGTCCAGCACTACGATGCACAGCACAGATCACTCACGATTCGCAAGAACAACAAATTTCAGATCACGTCGGGGTCACCAATTTGTGGGTGATCTGGCGAATAATTAACAACGCTCTTGCTAATTAAATAATAAATTTATTACAACGATCACAATGTTTGGTAGTGAAACGTAAACCCGTACAAGAGATGATAGCGAGACTAGTATAAGGCACGAGCACTGGATGTGACTCCTGTGAAGGCGTGGAAGTCAGTGAGTGTCTCGAAGTCAGGATTCCGCATGCATGATCCGAGGAAAGATTTTTATGGTAGGAGAAATTCTATAAAAAACCATGTGTTTGCCACGTGTTGTTTGGCGATCTATAGGCTCGGTGGAAGGCTACGAAACATACAAGGGTTGTAAATTCTGCCAAAGTGAAAGTAGATGTCGGATGCATGCAGGGATTAGAAAGCTGACAGCATATGTGAAGATGAAGGAAAATTTAGTATAATATATAAGGGAGAATATATGTACACGTGTGATACAGACGGAATAGGAGACAATTGTCCCTACATATCACTTAGCAGAACAGGAAGACAACAAATAATACACGCGATAGAATACAAACGCTGACAAAGGAATCATAACGGATACGGGATGCAAGAAACACAGGTGGTGGGAGAAATAGGTGACGTATTAGGAACTTAAAAAGCATGATGACATCTAAATAGTTTGAACATCTAAAATGATATTGAATTATTGGATAAGTTGTACCTTCCTATCATTAAAAAGGTATCGACACTTAAAAGTTCCTGCGAAATATCTTTCTTCTCTCTCTTCTCAGTAAACATGATAACATCTAAAGACATCTTAATAACGTTTTAATGATCTTTACGTCATTAATATGTCATTAAGACGTTTTCGCAATAAAGACTTTATATTTTACGTTGGAACGATATCCCTATTCTCTCATCTAATCATTCCGTATTCACGCAATCTACCGATCACGGATCATCATCATTCGCCTCTGCAGCTTATCAGAACTCGGATTCGAGTGTCTTTACAAATTGCCTTGAAAGAGGTAGACCTTTTAACTGTTACGATGCGAACTTGATATTGGAAGAGCGCGGGTGCGGACATAGGATCGTTTCTGGTGTAATAAACTCTTATGTACTTCTCAAATCTTGTGCGGTCGTTAGTGTCGAGTTCCATGTGAACCCGAGTTACGTGCCCATACAGCACATGAACATTGAATAAACATCGCAGAAACGTTGCAATACAATTTCGCAATGTTGCATCCACGTTATAAAATATAGATTCAACGTTGAAAATAAATTACAGAAACGTCTAATGTCCGCTGAATTGCAATGTCTTGTAGATATAGCAATTCAATATTCAAAAAACATTTATTTAATATTGATTTATTGTTGATTTAATATTGATTTAACATTGATAAATATTGACTTAATGGTTGCTTAGCAAAACATTTTTTTACAACTGCTTTTTTACAATTTAAAAGTTTTCTGTGTTGAGATTAGATTTTTTTAAGTCTAAAAAATTAATCCAATCTCAATTTAAGAAAACTTTTAATAGTTGGAAGTAAAATGTTCTACTAAACACAACTATATATATTATGCGATTTCATAATAAATAACTTCATAATAAAATGTTAAATTTGTATAAAGATGTTTTATTTAAAAAATAGAATATGTGTGTGTGTGTGTGTGTGTGTGTGTGTGTGTGTGTGTGTGTGTGTGTGTGTGTGTGTGTGTGTGTGTGTGTGTGTGTGTGTGTGTGTGTGTGTGTGTGTGTGTGTGTGTGTGTGTGTGTGTGCCCTAACACATGTAGATACTGAGAATGTTCGAAGAATATCGCAAAAGTACAATATATTCTCAGAATATTCGAGATACATACTATGATATATTAAGTATATACTAAGAATGCTCTAATGTCCGCCTATTTTGGTTAATAGTAAATACAGAGAATACCTTGTAATATAATTTATATATGTAATGTAAATATTTTTGATAAATGCCGTAAACACACACACTATTTCTCATTTCTTAATTTTAAATAATCTTTTTAATATTCTAAATCCAGGAATCCAGAACAACCAGGAATCCAGAACAACCAAACTACTAAACAAATTTTAAATTAAATCAGTTTATTATAAATTAAACTGACTAAAAAGAAAAAAGAAGAAACTTTGGAACTCATGTTCGTACCAGTCCTTTATGTCCATTTCACCAAAAATTAAGAACGAATTTGATAGCGCGTGTAGCGGCAAAATGAGGAAACACATGCAATATTATAGAATATCCTGAAAATATACGAGAAAGAATATACTAATATGAGATATTCAAAGTATATTCTGAGAATATATGTAAAATAATATACAACAAGTGATGTTATGAGATTATTCTCAGTATATTACATCTGTAATGTATATTTAGAGTATAGAATATTCGAATGCTGAATATCATGTGCTGTTAGGCTAATTAATATAAATTTTAAATTATATATAAATGTAAATAAATAAATAAATAAATGAATAAATAAATAAATGTATATATATATATATATATATGTGTATGTATGTATATATATATATATATATATATATATATATATATATACGTATATATGCAGGGTAATTCTAAATAATCTTATGTTTTTGCAAAGACATAATCTTGATCGAATTCTAAGACGATTTTTCCTTTGGCGAAATTTCGTACAAAGCATAGTTTTTGAATTATTAAGAGAAATATTTTACTTATTACGGGTCGGATACAAGAGGCATGCAAGGGCGGCGCAACTGACCGTCAGACGCGGGCGCTCACGCAGGGCGTCTTCGGCGATCAGCTGTTCGCTATACTGTGCACGAACATACATGCGAATACATACATTCTCTCTCTCTCTCTCTCTTCTCCTCCCTCCCAAAAATATGTAATTGTTAATTGAAAATTACATATTTTTTTTCATAAAAACAACAATGTGTTTTCTTTACACCAATTGATTCCTCTCATTATTTTGTACATAAAATTATTAAGGTAAAATGATCGAAAAATGAATATTTTACAAGATATTTTACGGTTTATGTAAAATTAAGAAATGATTTCAAGCCTCATAACTCGAAAAGTACTCAATGAAGAAATACTTTATTATAGCGTTTTGGAAAGCTCTCGAGATAAGCTACACGAATACGTAATAAAAAATAGGGAGTTCTATTTAAGAAATTGACGGTGAATTTCAAATGACTCTCCCATGTCAAATTATTGCCACTACCGGATGGCTCCCTTCAAGCCATACAACTTTTGCCTGAAACATTTCTTTCTTAAGTGCATAGTTTATGAAATATTCGACCAGTCCCGGACTTTTCGGATACTCTGTACACATATACATTTACAAGTTATTTATAGAAGATGGACCTCATATACACATATAGACATTTATTAGATATCTATTAGATAAATTTTTCCGTGTGGGTATTAACTAGAAAACAATTGTATAACATGTTTTAATCTTATCAATTCAAAAGTTAACATACTTTAAAACGATTAAAAAGACAATCAGGAAGTCTCATGTACATGCATATAACAAAAGTAATAAGATGTAAAAAAAATGTACTATAGTTTAGATTGTGAAATATAAATAATCAACCGAATGTATAATTTGATTGACAAATTCAAATAACAATGTAATCTACATGAATACTATACATTATTACACTTTATTATATTCTTAAAAAATTTGTTTTTATTAAAATTTATTTCCAAAGAGCTATTTTTTCTTGTATCGTTTATCCATACAAAACATCACGTGTAATTTAGTTAAAAAATTAATTGTTAGTTCAATATATCTGATAAAATGTACATTTTATATTATATGTCTTACACGGTCACATAATTAATTATAATTATCGACAAATGACTGACAATTATTTTATAAGTTCATTTTATTAAATGCAGAGTACATATGCAATAGCATATAGAGTGTAATGATTAAGGAAAATTATCTGATCAATTATATTTTCTCATTATTATAATATGCGAAGTCATGTATTCGAAATTTTGTATTTGAGATAAATGTTGATCATGTAGTTTCCGCAATTCATCGTGACTCACTTCCTTATTCGCACATCTTTTGTGTTGGCGCGTACACTTTATAATTTGATCCAACTTGGACCACGACAGCCAGTACCATTTCCAGTCACTTCGTGATAAGTTGATCGGCTGAGATAGATCCAAATGTGTCAATTGCTGTAATCGTCCATTACGATACCGCATTCAAGTACGTCATATTTATTATTTATCATTTATTATTATTATCATATATATTTAGTATTATTATCATATACAGACAGAGAACGTCCTTAATTTTTGTATTTCAATGACAGATTTCTTCGCGAAAATCGTTCATTTGATGATGAAAAGAATGTGAATTATCAATAGATAATTGATTTGAAAAAGTGATGCAATGTGTCTCCATTCATTAATTTACATACAATAATAATAACACGTGAGTTTGACATTTACCTAAGATAAGAATGACGTGAGTCAGATATGTTTATATTTTGAAGTGATAAACGATATTACTGATTATATTCGTTGCGTTAATACGATTGTAGCAGTATGCAAATTATTATTTTGCAAGCATAATATTAAAACACATGGTCCAATCCAAAACTTTATATAGAGTGTATAGTTCATTATCTTAGGAACTTTTCTACTTATGTTATTTACGGTTTTACTCATTTTATCTCCACTTCGCTATTATAAATGCTCGACAGCATTCCTTCGCGATTTTACGATATAGAAAAAAAATATTGATATAGAATATAGTATATTAAAGTGAAGAAATGAGATTTCTCATTCGGTTGATTTCAACGTGGCAAATTTGTGCTAAATAGATATAGAATTATATATTTAATTAAGATTATGTATTTATTAAAAGCATAAAATAAAATTTTATTTATTATTGCTTATCTTTAAATTACATTAATAAATTTTAAATGAAAAGTAATTTGCATGTCATAATTTAAATGCGTTACATTTTACGAAATTGCATCACTCTTTTGTTAACAATCTACAAAATTACAAATTGTTACAAATTCTTACAATTTACAAATTATTTACACATATCTATAAGTGACTTATCGATTATTCCGATATCGATAAAACTTGATTAAAAAATTAGTTCAAAAATTTAGTTTATTATTACGACGTTTTGACCATATGGTTGTGGTCCTTATCAAGTACATACTGCAAAGATTATAAATTGATAAATTAATTGACAGTTTCAATATATAACACGCTCAACAAATTAAAATGTAACAATGTTAATATACCGAAGCCAAAAATCAGGAGACCGGCATAGACGATGATCTTATAAATTGCACAAATCACATTAACAAACCATTATTTATTAAAAGATTTAAATTAGAGAGAAATTGATGTGTCCGTGAGAGACTTCGTCAAGAGACTAAAAACAAACGCTATGAGACGGGACTATGTGACCTTTATTATTTTATCGTAAATATTATTTAAATTATCTGTGTCTTTCTGTAGGTTGATTAAATTATTATTAAATTTTTTGATGAAAAACATCTCAGCAATTTCTCTCTTTCGAACATATTTTTCGTTATGCAAAATATTAGGTTTCGACCAGTCAAAATCGTGTCTAGATTCTAATCTATGTTTGCTAATAACCGAATGATTAGATTCGTGTAACTTTATATTGTTGCAATGTTCTTTTAATCGCGTACGTAAATGTCTTTTTGTTTGCCCGATGTATGACAAATTGCAATCTTTACAATTTAATTTATATACAACACCTGTCTTATCATTATTCTGTAAATTATCTTTACTACGTCTAATTAAATTATTTAGTTTTTTAGTTATTTTGTAGACGACGTTAAAAGCGCTATTTTTCAGAAGGCGATACAAATCATGACTCGAATTCTCCACATATGGAATTGAAATAAATTGAGTCTTGTCATTAATATTTTTTCAATAATCCTTTGATTATTCGACTAGCGATATTAAGATATTTATTAATTAAAAAATTAGTTATAATAAACTTATACTTTGTTAAATATGCATTTAATGCTTATCAACCTTTTTATTAAATTTTGGATTTGTTGAAATGGAATAAACAATGAGTTTTTATAATGAAATATTATTTTTTCTTTTTTAGAAAACATCGCTCTAAATAATTGATTGGCAACAACAGAACAATGGGACCTTTTGAAATACTATGCGGTATTGCGGCTATATTTCTCGCGGCTTATTATTATTTCACATCAAACTACGATTTCTGGAAGTCACGTGGCATTCGCGGTCCAAAACCGATACCAGTTTTTGGTAATTTTAAAGACGTTAAGCTTAATAAAAAGTTCGCAGGAGATTATTTAATGGAATTATACAATGAATATAAAAATGAATCCATGATTGGAATATTCAATAGAAAGACACCTATTCTTATTGTAAAAAATCCAGATTTAATTAAGGATATTCTTATCAAAGATTTTTCTAAGTTCGCCGATAGAGGACTTCCTGTCAGTGAAAAAGTATGTAGATAATTTAAATTTTATTATAATATTGTAATTATATAAAGATGATAACTTTACATATATTACGATATTTTCCAATAATCAAAATTATTCAAAAGATTATATTAATTTTAAATAGCCTTACGTTTTTTCAACTATTATTAAATTATTTTAAATTATTTTTAAATAATTATAATTTAATGAAATCGATAAATTTATTTGACTGTACTTGTTTTTTATTATATCGTAGGCTGATCCACTATCGCAACACCTTATCGCTTTAGAGCCTAAAAGATGGCGACCTTTAAGGATAAAGTTGTCGCCCGTTTTTACATCTGGTAAGCTAAAAGAAATGTTCTCTTTAATATCGGAATGCGCCGATCATCTTGAACAATATATTGAGAAATTGGTGAGGAAAAACGAGCCTATAGAATGCTGCGAGGTAACAGCAAAATATACGACTGATGTAATCGGTACTTGTGCATTCGGCATCGAAATGAATGCTCTATCAGACGAAGACAGTGAATTTCGTAGGATGGGAAGAATAGTTTTCACGCCAACCTGGCAAAATATTTTACGGATGACAATAAGACAAGCCCTTCCATGGCTCTATGAAATGCTCGGTTATATCCTACCACAATCAGAGATCAACCAATTTTTCAGACGTATTGTCATAGAAACTATGAATTATAGAGAAACAAATAATGTCATTAGGCATGATTTCATTGATATGCTGCGCGAGTTAAAAAAGAATCCAGATAAAGAGGGTGATATCAGTAAGTAACGACTGTATATTTTTATGAAAATTTTTTGTGACACAAGAAATTTTTAAAATGATAATTTTTTAAATTTTTGACAATGTTTATGAGTCTTTGTATATATAAATTTATAGATTAATAGTAATATATATTAATATTATACGTTAATTGTAGCTTAATAGTAGATTATTCATAATTTGTAATATTTGATGTAATATTTGAAGGATTAAAATTAATTGTAAAAAAATATCGTATTTCAGAGATGACCGAAAGTTTGATAGCTGCTCAAGCGTTCGTATTTTTCCTTGCCGGTTTTGAAACTTCATCGACGACTATGAGTCATGCGCTTTACGAATTGGCATTAAATCAACAAATACAAGATAAGCTACGTGAGGAAATTGATCACGAGTACACCAAACATGGTAGCAATTTAACATATGAAAATGTAAAAGAGATGAATTACTTAGATAAAGTTTTCAAAGGTACATCATTCAAAAAAAATAATTTGCTATTAATTTTCAGTAGCATTATAATATCAATAGTTTTATTGCTAATAAATTTTAATACATATATGTACACATTTCGATAATTTATACTTCACAAACAAATTTTCAAATAATTCTTTCTTGCATTACTTTTAATATATGCAGAAACTTTACGAAAATATCCACCAGCGACATATCTTATGCGACAATCGACATCAAGTTATACTTTCAATGGTACTACACTTGACATAACAAAAAATCAAAAAGTATGGATTCCGATTTTCGCGATTCATCGAGATCCGGATATTTATCCAAAGCCAGATACTTTTGATCCAGAAAGATTTAATCATGAAGCAATACAAACCAGGCATCCGATGCACTATCTACCTTTTGGTGATGGTCCAAGAAATTGTATTGGTAAAGTGATATACGTATATTTAAATACATTTCATTCAGTTTTGTTTGTTTTGCTTTTACATGTAATATTATTTTAATCGAAAAATTTTTCTCATAATTTTTTTTATTTTCAGGTGCTCGCTTTGCTCTTTATCAGACAAAGATTGGTCTTATAAAGATACTACGAAACTATAAAGTTGAAGTTTGCGATAAAACGCAAATACCCTACATAACTGATCCTAAAGCATTTCTATTAGTACCAAAGGATGGAATATACTTAAGAATAATTAAAATTAATCGAACTTAATTTAAGCTTTATTACAATTCTTAAGAAACAAAGGTAAAAAAATATCCATAAATTAGAATAACCATATTCCGAGCATCAATATATTTTACTAATATTGTTATATTGTAATACTTTTTATGGTGTATATAATAATTAATAATTTGATTTAATTAATTTATTTATGTTGTTAGATGCGTAATTTATTTATGTTGTTATGATGCGTAATATAGATATAACGTGTTTAATTTTAAGTTTTAATTATATGTATACATTGCACATAGAAAGTGAACTATGTAATGTAAATATATAAAATATTGTCAAATCATGTAAAACTATTTGTATGCAAAATATTTTTTGTTAATAAAAATAATAAAATGTTACATAAATATGTTATATAAAATATATTAAAATACTTAAAAAATATATATGTTGTACATAAAAATAATTAAAAATTAAATAAAACTAAAAATGTTCATTAATGTTCTTCACGAAAAATATTCATAATTATCTTTTGAATTAAAATAAAAGATCTTTTGCGAGTTAATATATCATATTAAAACACTATACACAGATCACTTCTAAAAAATTATTTTGATGTTATTTTCAATTTTAATTAAACTTCTACGATATTTATTGTTAAAAGTAATATAATAATTATGATCAAAGATAAAATTGAATTATATTTAGCTAAGACGAAATTGATTACGTTAATTTAGACCTTATTTTTTAAAATCTTGAAAAAGTTTTACTAATGTATAATGAAATAAAAAAATATATAAAGAAATATGTTGAAACATTTTCTTTTTCTGATTTTAGAACATAAAAAAATAACGAAAAAAAATAACATAAGTTATATGCACATTTTCGACACACATTTAACATTTTTTTAATGTGCGAACATTTTGCGATAATTGATATATTATTCATCTCTATAAATAAAACTACAAAAAAATCACAAGAGACGTATATCATTTTCCCAAAAAAATGAATTAAACAATTTTCAAATTTGTTTCGTTTTCCAACTTTCTACAAATCACAAATAAAACATTATCAGTAAATAGAATTAAAACAATATATTACAAAATTCAATTATTTTATTTTATTTTTTGTTATATATTTTGTAACGGCAAGGCTTACTATTGTCTCGCACACCGGACATCCGTCTGCAAGATATAACAATTTTAATTATTTTTAATCATAATATTGACATTCGATAGAGGTTCAGTCTAATCACATCAGAAATATATATAATAATAATTCGCTATATCTCTTTCCGAAATAATGACTTATCTTTTTACTCTTCGAGATGTCCCTCGTTGGCTCTCTCAGCTGTTCCAGAACCTCGAATTTCTTCTGTATTTTGTGAAAAAGACTGTGGAAATTATGAAGAAGCTGGCCAGATCTCACTTTCTGGATATTCACTTCTTCTATTTCCTTCTTCTTTCCAAATGGACAGATCAAACATAGGAAAATCATCGATTTCCCGATGTTTGCCGTGCCAGAATCTCAGAATGAAAGAAGATGAGCAGAGACGAGGCTCTCACACTTCGATCATTATAGATCGGCACGTTATATTAGTTAAACATTTGCATGTGTGAAATTGAGGGAAACAAATTTTGCCTTTAAAGGCTGCAGTTCAAGTTTGATTATCACTTGTTACAATTTTTCTTTTTTTATACAACACATTAGTGATGTGTGGAGCGTAAAGTAATCGTCAATAACTAATTCAAATTAGCTTACTGCCATGTCACATACATATACGTCAAACATTAATTACAATTTAACTAATTTCTATGAAGACATTTTTGTTATTACCTCATTCTACATATGATTCATACCTTTCACACATATATACATCAATATTACTAATAAAAATATACACACACACTTACTGGAATCATCATTAACAATAATTCAAAAGTAGTTTAGAGAGAAACCAAACACACATAATATTATGTTTTCTTACTTTTTTTGAACATTATTTTTATCACTGTAATATTTTCGGAGATTGCGACGATTATAAATGCCTATTTCCCTTTATTCATTTTGATAATCAACTAATAAAAACGCATTTTCATCAATATACTGAATTATTTTATATGAATCTTCAAAAAGATGAAAAAATTTGTCAACTATTTTGTCAAAGGCATTGGAGAGATGTCTTACCCTTAACAGATCCAAATCTCCAACTGATAATTTAACCTTCGAAATATTCTCTTATTGCTTTTTACGATATTTGAAATTTCTTTGTAAGTTTTCTTTTAGCCATCATAATGAGATATTCGTGGGAGGGTTTTTCGTTTTCCGGAAATTGAATTGAGAATTTCATCTTGAACCAGTTTATGAGACCTGTACTCTCATAGATCGTTACATTTAATAAATTCTCGATTGTCGGAACTAATTCAACCCACTTCGTATTGCTTTTCCGCAAAGTCCTAAAAAATCCCAATTCGCGCATCATCTATTCTGTAGGATTAGATTGAGGATGCCTAACCGATCTATATAAAACTTTTTCATATTTTCACCATTTAAACGTGCTTTCCGTAATGCAGATGAATTGACTACCATGATCTGATAAAATGCGCATTGGCTGTCCAAATTTTGGAATAAACCCACATAGAAATTGGCATTCTGTGAATGTTTATTAAACCATCATAGCTCCATAGAATATTTATCTCTATGATGGAAGTCAGATAGACATTTATTAGAGATCCATTAAACCGTCATAGCTCTTTGAGATGCTTACATCCACGATGGAAATCAGACAGACGTCCATCAAACATTTATCCTACCTCTATAATAAATATCCTCTTATAGACGTCCATTAGACAATAATAATGGATAATAGATTTACACATAAATAAATAATATTTAAGTAGATAATTAATATTATTAAGATTAATATTATTAAGATTAATATTTAAGTTTTAACATTAATGAAAATTAAAAAAAAATTTCAGCTAATTTTTCAAGTACATATAAACATTTACAATTTAATATTTTTATACATATTTCTAAATATTTATAAATTAATTTATAAATAAAATAAATTTAAACTGTACATAATTATATAAATTAATTGTAAAAATTATTATATTTTAGGTTTATTCATATAATTACTCAAGCTTTTATTAGAAAGAAAACTGATGAGCTGATAAAAAAATGATAAACGTCCATAATAAAAATCAAATATATACTTCTAATGGACGTCTACAATAAATATCAAATATAATACTTCAAATGGACCTCTATTAGACGTCTTTAACTGACATTACATGGATCATTAATAGAGGGCTCATGGAGCCTAGACGATTGATAGATGTTCCGCGGATCATTAATAGAAAGTTCACAAAACCTCATTTGAAGATTAATCGACGCTTCGTAGATCATTAATAGAAGGTTCGCGAAGCCTCAATGGATGACTAACGGACATTGTGTGGATCATTTATAGAGCATTCGCAAAGCATCAATGGACGATTAATCGACGTTCCGTGGACCATTAATAGAGGTTTCATAGAATATGGATGGATGAAATATATAATTATAAATAAAAATAATATTTAAAATTGTAAAAAAAACTTTGTTTATTGAAAATAAAATTACAAATCAACTTGATGTTTAAGGAAAATTAATTTAATGCTCCTTGGTACTCGCCGTGACCATGACGTTGGATTATGACGTCGGAAGCAAGAAATTCCACGCTGAAAATTTTTATGTGCCATTTTTCAATAAAATAATAATTACACAGACTAAGCTTAGCCAGTGCAAAGTTCGAGGCTACGCGCAAGTATACGCAGCCTGCCATCGATCCCTTAGATTACTAATCAACATATGGCAAGCACACGGCTTGTCCTTATGCAACGGTTACTCGTCCCTTAAAATTTTCCTATCATGAAACTTCTCGGATTATGCATACAGAATCCTGGTTTTCCAGAAGACATTCTACATCTCGCTTTCATGGAGTAAATATCGCGCCTGCAGAGAGTCTATCTTGCGCCTATATAGAGAGTCTATCTTGCGCCTCGATAGAGTACACATCGTGACTTGATTTAAATTACACTAAACTTATACAATAAACGGAACGTTCAAATTGTAGATAAAATAAATTCGGAGTATCCATTTAACACGAAACGACAATTATTTATCTCCCGAGATCATTCACATATACATAATCTATACACAAGATTTAAAAATAGATTTCTTGTGCAAATATTTGAATAGATATCTTGTATGTGTGTGTGTATTTATAATACTGCACAGACAATAAATTTGTTAAGAATTTCAAAAAAATCCCGAATCAATTTATTGTCGTGGAATTCTTTGACGGTATTCAAGTAATACCGAAAATGTGGCTACAGAGTAAGGATTTATGCAAATATTCTTCACATTATAAGATAGATTATAGAATTCAGCGATTAAAAAAGAAGAAACGCCAACTTCTGATATGTCTTTTTTAAAAATTGAACGGATTTTTGACGAGTATCGTATATAAGTATAAATAAAAGTTTTAATTTTTTTCTTCTTTTTCGTAATAATATTTGCTATTATTATTTAAAATATTTTCAGCGTCCTTATTGTTACGTCCGGTGGATTCCACGATTCTTTTCTTTCTTTGAAACCGTGAAAGAAAAATCAAGGATCGGTTTGCATTTAAAGCACAAAGCAATCCTTGTTCGAATAATGATAGCGCATAGAAAAACGGAACCTAACCCGCGTATATAATCATTTAAACCTAATATTGAGAATGGCCAGTCGAGATAGTGCTAAAGAAACTTTAAATGAACTTTTGAATTATGAGACTCGGAAGTATAAGAAATTCGAACCACCCGTATCTATGGCTATAACTTGCTTCATCTTAGAGATTTTAAACAAAGAGTCTGTGATCCTCGAGAAATTGACCAAAGGTAAACATAAAACAAACACTGTGAAATTAATACTGCACGTGCGCTCGTTCGACAGGCCATCCTCAATCGTCAAATCATTAAGCGATAAGATAATCAGCTCCTCGTTCCCACTCTCTACTGGATGGAGCTAAATCTCGAGCAAAAGGGCTTAACCAATTAGAACCTTAAGACACTCCTCTCTTACTGAAAATCTAACTCCTTGGTCCTAAGAAGGGAGTAATAGAAATCATTTGATTCGATTTTCAAAGATTCCCATTATCCAGTAAGGAAGAGGATCAACTACTTTAAAAAATGCAAGCGCAAGGCGCGAGGACTCACTTAGTCTCTAGTTCATTAGTTCATTAAGTTCTCTAGTTCATTAGTTCAGTTGCTATCTAGTTCACTAAGCGTTCACTAATAAGTACTAACTAGCACTATAAGCAGTACAGTTGACAGCTCCAATCAAGATTCAGCCATTCCGTTTTAAAATTATATAGCCTCGGGGATCCTTTTCTTGCATTATGCAATTAAGTTATTAATTTGTTTTATGTCACAGTGAAAATGATGTTGTTAACATTTAATTGTGCATCATGTGAAATTTCTGATGAGCATCTCCATTACTCGGCTCTTCATGTCATAAACCTCCGACTTCAGCTATTGCAATTTTATCAACGCACTTATTTTTATGATCCCAACGAGTTGTGAGTAAATTTGAATAATTTTTATTTTCTCCCTCTCCCATATCTTACTATCTCATAATTTAAAAATCTATGTCTGACTAATAATTTTAAACAATTAATCATCATTAAATTTTTACTAATTACTATCAATCAATCAATCCTTGTTTCACCTCTTCTCCAGTCTTATTCCTAGTTCTTTCTAATTCGCCTAGAATCTCCGCAAGGCGGTTCGCGAATAATTTACCTGTTCGTCGGGAATCTCCGCAAGGCGGTTCACGAACAATTCTCCGTTCGTCGAGAATCTCCGCAAGGCGGTTCACGAACGATCATTAATTTTAATTTCCTTTTAGTTGCCTTTTTTGATTTATTTATCAACAATTCGTATTGTTTTCTATCTTTATATTTCGTTTAAGCCCTTCTTTATATATATTTAACTCTTCATTTCTATTTTTTCTTTACTCCCTTTTATTTTCTTTTAATTTTCCATTCCTTGCATTATTATTATTATTTTTCCTTTTTTTTTCTTTCTTCCCCTTTATATTATTTTCCTATGAATTATCACTACTTTGGGAGAAATCATTGAAATAGATGAATAATTTTCGAACTTAGACTTGGCGAATCTTTCATCTTAATTTTATTATTGTATTTTAATTTGGACCTGTGTTTCGCCGAATTTAGAAAATTTTAATTCTAATTATAACATATTCGAGAATATATACTCACGCACACATACTCACTCATGCATAACTACAACTGCTAAGATGTATTTTTCTTTCCTTATTTTTTTTATATAATATATGTATTTTTTTTATTTGATGTAGAATTTAATTATTTAACCCGTTCTCTTCCCTAAACCCTGAGATCGCACTAGGTCCTATCCCGCGTAACAAGGATTAAATTCCTTTACCGAAAAGGGACCACCGAACGAATAGGCGTAAAAACGCAGAGTTAAAGAGACCTTCGGTCGCTGACCTGTATCAGGTTCTTCACATTCGTTCGACCCGATCCATACACACGCCCGAATAAAGTGTGTCACGGGGTAAGTAAGTTACGTTCTTCCATACAGCCCATCCTTTCAGGGTCTGGACATCACACTACAGTGCGCTATTTTTTTTCGTACTTAAGTTTTAGTCATGGAGATTATATAAAGCTTGCAAAAGACGACAGATGAAATTAAAAGTATCACTTCGATATAATTTCTAATACAATCTCAATAGAGGAATTTCAGATATTAAATCGATTTTATAAGTCGGATATGTCCGGCGAATAAACGAAAATGATCTGTTCATTATATATTAAAGATGTAAAATAAATCATTATCTATTTATCATGATATGTTCATTATATATTAAAGATGTAAAATAAATCATTATCTATTTATCATGATATGTTCATTATATATTAAAGATGTAAAATAAATTATTATTTATAACATTCCTGCATGTAAATATAAATAAAATGTTTAATTTTAAACGAAGTAGATAAATTAATATTACTAATTAAAACAGTCAATATATATATATATATATATATGTATATATATATGTATGTATGTGTATGTATATGTAGGTACATATGTATATATACTTTAAAATTAATTTGAAATTAATAAAAACTAGTTTTTATTTTGTCTATAGACACGTGAAAAATACATTTCCTTAACTATGATTTTAAAAGCGTTTCTATAGGAATGATTCTTATTAATGCTTTACGGTTAAAAAATATTGGATACGTTTAAGAAACGTATATAAAACGACCATGTGTTACCTGGATAATATTTTTAATAATCTGGATCCGTTGGAATTCAGAAAATTCAATAAATTGTTTTAAATTAAACAGATAAATAAGAAATAATCTATTTATTGCATATATTAAAGTATTCTTATTGAGAATGTATTTATATATTTTTATCAATTTCGAAGGTACTCATGTATCAGAAACTATAGCTTCGCCTTAGATTCACACGATTACACTAAAGATATTTTTTTTGTTTGTCGATAACGAAGGATAAGACGGAATAATCGGAGACATAATTATTGTAATAAAACAGTTTAAAGTGCACGAAATCGCCGATTAAGCGAACTCGAAATCCCAACAAGCAGCGGCGGTTCGTATACGAGCATTCCGTTCGTATTGCGATGTATACGCAGTAAAAATTTGCCAGACAATAAATAATTCGAAAATATCATGATTCTTCTCGCGCACCAATCATAACCGGGATAAAAACATCTCGAATTTCGATCATTCAATTTTGGTAGCAAATCAAAGATCGATGACGAGTTGTATTAGAGATAATATTAGAAAAATTGAGTAAAAACAAAGTGTATAAACGAAATGTCCTTGCGGTTCTAGAATATTTGAGAAATAAATTTAACTATAAGGTTGTAATTACAGTTTCTCGAATAGAAACGAAAAATGTAATATTTTAATAATATTACCAAGATATTAGTGAAATCTTAAAATAAGATTGCATTTGAAATAATTACAGATATTGAAACATTGCAGAAATGTTGCAGATATTGTCGTGAGATATTTCTGTAATAATGCTAATATATCAAATGGAATATTGCAGAGATGTTTAAGAAATGTTACGCGCGAATTATATAGATAACATCAAATTGATTGAAATTTGACTTATAATCATCATAAAATCGATCGAAGTCGACTTATTAACTGACTCAGTTGATTAACTAAGTCAGTTGACTATAATCGAATCATTTGTCGGCTGTTAGTCGACTATGGCATTCCAATATTTATTACCAGTACTGAAAATCTATTGTTTATATGACGTATACTATAGATTTTCAATACTAGCAGTGAATATTGAAACACAGCCTACAAATTAACATTTAGTCTGACTTTGAAGTCGACTTTAAACTTCTTCTGCCGATTGATAGTCAACTAACAATCGTCTTGATGCTGTTTGAGTAGAAACATTTTGAGCATATTTAATTATAATTTATTTTTGACAAATAACTTTTCAAATAATTCTTTCTTACATTATTCTTAATATATACAGAGACTGTATGAAAATATCCGATAGGGGCACATCTTTCAAGAAAATCGATGTCAAGTTATACTTTTAATAATACTTCATTTAATATACCAAAAGATCAAATGATATGGATTCCGATGTTCGCGATTCATCGAGATCCGGATATTTATCCGAAACCAGATGTTTTTGATCCATAAAGATTTAATGATGAAGCAGTACAAGCCAGACATCCGATGCATTATTTACCTTTTGGTCATGGACCGAGGAATTGCATTGGTAAAATGAAACGCGTAGATTTAAATACATTTAATTCAACTTCTGAATACTTCATGTTTATCGATAATCGAAAACATCTAAAATTTAATAGTTTGTTGTTTGTTAGGACTGTTCTTGTCCTCAGTGTATACTGGATTGTTTTTGTCGATCACATTTTGACGTCATTTTATCGTTAGCATTCGAATCTTTTTGCCTAGTCGACCATGTGCGCGCTGAGTATTCGTGTCCGTTTCTGTTTCGTCTTCCCGAGTGGGAGTGAGTTGCCTTTGTCTAATTATAATTATTGCAAGGCCTTGCATATATATATATCTTGTACATTTATTTTGTCAGTGCATTGCTCTTTGCGCCTTGCAACGCTCAAAAGACTGCTTGCAACTGGCTTCCTTCGGGTTGACTTGCCTTGCACGGGTTCACTCTCTAAGACTATACATGTATGATGACTAATTTTTTTCCTCTCTTATCTATTAAGAACTGCGTTTTCATTGTTATTTTATTTATGATTCTTTTTTATCTTATCAGAATCACTGAAGAAGGCTCGAATTGAGTCCGAAACGTTTGATGTCAATAAAGAAGAAAGATCGTCTAATGTGATCGTTTTCATGGATTATTTTTTTCTCCAAAAAACACACCTTACAACTGCGTTGGCTCTTTATGGCCTTTTACTATATTTTATTTTTATTTTGCTTATATTTTATTTTTCTCTGTCTTTTCCTTATGTAGTTTATAATATAATTTAAATATTATTGAAAAAAGCATTTTGCATAATTTTTTTATGTAATTTATAAATTGTGTTCATAATAATATTTTTTATTCCAATAAACAAAAATATAGATTTTTTATATTTTTATCGGAATCAAAAAATATTATCAATATAAGCATAATGTTTATAATTAAATATTATAAATTACATAGAATGTTTTTTTCATAATAATTAAAGTTATGAAAGAATAAAAAAAAAGGTAATGTATTTGCTCTATTAAAATATACTTACACTTCGTGATTGTTGTGTTTACATTACAGGCACAACAATTACAGGTAGACGCCAGCCGGGTGTACAAGTTCATTTTCATTCATTTCATAAGAAGGCGGTAATGCCGGCGACAGAGGCACTGTAAATAAAAATATATTTCATAAGATATATGTGATAATTATATATGCATATGTAATTCCGTATATGTTGAAAAATATAAGAGGTTATAAGACAAGTTACATGCAAGGAAATTCTATTAAAATCTTGTACTATATTCATTTTATTGTATTCTACTACAATATTTTAATAATTATATTATCTCATGCACATGTATTCATTTACATATTAGTGTGTACATATAAATGAAGAGAATAATTACTCCATACAGAATTACTACCATACTTGTAACCCTCGTGATCCGCCATCATTACAGCGTGTACATACTATCGAGATCGAGAGCCGGAGTTCGACTATCTCTTTAGGATCCCCTTGAACGTACATGCTACGGCAAAATCATATTATATTCATTAAATTTTTCAATAAATAGTGAGCGACACTTAAAACCTTTTGATACTTACTCAGGAGAATGAGCTTGACAACATATATCAAGATCATTGAAATCGATAAAGTCCGTAAGGTGCATAATTACCAATTATTCTTTATTTAATAAATTTACGAATAATTTTTTGCAAATTAACATTAGATATTTTTCTAAAGAAAAGCAAACTTATCGATATATTGAGAAAATATGAAAATAAATGTTAACTAGAAAACAACTATGTATAAAATTGTCCTAGTAGTAACACACTTTATTGCAGCAATATTGGCTAACAATATATATCCAATATTTCCCATGTTGGTCCAATATTGCAAAGTAGACGCGATTTCATTTTGAGCCAATATTGAATTGTAATATTATATTGAACGTTATATTGAACGAATATATTATTTTCATTTTAACTAAGATTGGCTAATTATACATACCCAAATATTTTTACAATTTTACATTTTTTAATTTATGGAGCTCTGAAGCTCCTCGCAAAAGCTAGAGGAGGTGCGGCTATAATAGTTCGTAGTTTTTGACTGATAAGTCGTGACTCGTGTGTCGCGACCTTAATATACTGCTTTAGATGGAATCCCACTCGAGGTAGGTGTTTTCCTATTCACCATCTAGTGGTGACGCGCGAAGTTCACATATAAGGTGTGAACGTGCAATATTGGCACACATTTACATTTACATCATAACCAATATTGGTATTATAATGGATGCAACCATATTGGCAAACACATTTATATCGTAGCCAATATTGGTCATCATGAGCACTGCAATATTAGCAGAACACTTGCATTTTGTTCGCAATCAATATTAGTTTTATATTGAGAAATATTGGCCAAGACATTTCCAATATAACCAATATTGAGCCAAGATATACTAATATTTTGTCAATGTTTTGTGCTACTAGGGTGTTTCAGTCCTGCCAACTCAGAAGCCAACTTTCGAATGATTAAAGGCATAAACGATAAAACTCATGCACATGTATATAATAAAATGTATTAATTAAGTCTGAAATGAAAGTAAAATAATTAACACAACATATATTTTTGATTGACAAATAATGGATACAATGTAATTCTCAGTAATACTATACATTATTATATTTTTAAAAAATTTATATTTAGTAAAATTTATTTTCAAAGAACTATTTTTTTATAGTTTATCTACTCGAAACGTTATAATCTAGAATAACCTCATTAATGTAGAATCTAGTTAAAAAGTTAATAATTAGTTTAATATATCTGACAATGGTATACTGTATTTTGTATTTCATGTTTTACAAAGACAATTTTTTATAATCAGCGAAATATAATTAACATTTATCTTAAGAGTTGATTTTATTAATTGCGTTGCAATGTACATATGTATAATATAACATATAACATATAACATACAGTGTTATTAAGAACAATTATTTAATCAGTTAAGCTATCTCGATATTATGATATACGAAGTCATATTTGATTTTACACTTGAGATAAATCTTGATGATATAGTTTTTGCAATTCATCGTGACTCTTTTTTTATTCGCGTATCTGTAATAGCGTATATGCTTTATAAACAGATAAAAAATTTGAACAAGCTAGTAATATTTCATATCACGTAGTAACAAGTTGTTCTATTGAATTCCGAATGTGTCAGTTGCTGTAACCATCAATTACGTTAGCGAATTCAAGTACGTTATATTCATCGTTTATTTGGATGTTAGCTATCACAAGGTTTGCGAATCGCCTAAAATAGAATATTTCAACTATTAAACGAATAATAATATTTTGAAAAATAATTTCAAAATGAATATCTATTCTGTGTCTCGTCAGAAGAGAATGTGTTCAATTTTCATATTTTATCAGATCTTCCATGGAATTCGTTCACTTGAGAACGAAAAAAGTGTGAATTATTTATAGATAATGACTTCGCATATCATATTAATTGAAAAGATGATACAATTTGTTTCTATTCATTAATGTATGTACATAATCACATGATAAACAACTTCAGTTTAATATCAAATACACATTTGTGATTTTAAAATAGTGAAAATATTACTGGTTTTATTATGTCGCTTTAATATGGACATGTAATTTATACGCGAGTTACTATTTTTGAAGCATAATATTGAAACACGGTTTAATCTCAAATTTCATACAGAATGAGTGCCATATGCGTGATTGATTATCTTTGAAAATTGTTCTATGTATATCGTGTCCGTTCCTGCTTTATTTCCACTTTGTTAAACACAGTATTCTTTCATTTTCATAATAGAATATATTAAGACGAAATAATGAAATTTTTTATTTAGTTAATTTCACAGTCCGGATCTCACTCACCACTCCTTCCCCACACACCGCTTCGCCGCATGCCTAATATAAGCTTAGTGCTAAGCTAAGCTTAGTTAATATAAGTGGGATGACTCTCGTCACCGCGCGCTTCTATTCATGCAGATTGGCCGATCTTCTTTAATTAATTTTTTGTTTATTATTGCAAATATCATAAAATAAGACCTTCCTTCTTAATTTGAGAACTATCTTATACCTCGGGACTGTGAAAAGTTTTCAGACACCCTGTATATATATATATATATATATATATATATATATATACAATATATATATTCTGTGAGGAATAGAATACAGATCGCAAATGAATCGATAAGTTTCGCAACGTTCTTCTGATTACGCTCGTCATCTTTCATATGTTACATTTCTCAATAACTAACGCTCGACCGACACATTAATTTGTCGCCGGGATCAATCTTTTTCACAAGTAATTATAAATATAAACATTCGAATATAGAATATTCTTGAATCGGAAATCGTTACAAAACGGGTGGCTCGTCAATATAATTTAAGTCCCTACAAAATCTATAAGCAATCTATTAATATTGATAAAGTGCGATTGAAAAATTAGTTGCCATAAACTTATATTTCATTAAATATGCATTTGGCTTATCAAATTTTTTACTAAATTTTAAATTTTCTAAAACGATGTTTTTCTATTGACAAAGTATTATTTTTTTTAGCAAACGTCACTTGAAATAATTGATTAGTAGCTAAAGAACAATGGGATTTTTTGAAATACTATGCATTATTGCTACTACATTTCTCGCTGTTTATTATTATTTTACATCGAACTACGACTTCTGGAAATCATGTGGTATTCGCGGTCCAAAACCGAAACCAGTTTTTGGTAATTTTAAAGATATTGCACTTAATAATAAGTTTATAGGTGATTATTTACTGGAAATATACAATAAGTATAAAGATGAATCCGTGATTGGAATATTTACTGGAATGACACCTATTCTGATTGTAAAAAATCCAGATTTAATTAAGGATGTTCTTATCAAAGATTTTTCCAAGTTTGCCGACAGAGGAAATTCTCCTCCTGTCAGTGAAAAAGTGTGTGCAAATATTAATTGTATTATAATATAGTATTATAATATTTAAATTACGTAAATGTATTTCTAATTATATAAATATGATAATTTTATATACTATATTTTATTACGATATTTTCTAATAACCAGTTAACATTTTCTAATAACCATTATTGAAAAAAAATATTAGTTTTAAATAGTGAGTATCTTCAAATTGTTATAATTTAATAAAAATGATAAATTTATTTGATTATAATTATGATTTTTATTATACCGTAGGTTGACCCACTGTCACAACATCTTGCTGCTTTAGAGCCTAAAAAATGGCGACCTTTAAGAACATGTTTATCGCCCGTTTTTACATCTAGTAAACTAAAAGAGATGTTCTTATTAATATCGAAATGCGCTGATCATCTTGAACAATATATAGAAAAATTAGTGAGCAAAAATGAACCTATAGAATGTCGCGAGGTAGCGGCAAAATATACGACCGATGTAATCGGTACTTGTGCATTCGGCATCGAAATGAATGCTCTATCAGATGAAAACAGTGAATTTCGTAAGATTGGAAAAATGCTCTTCATGCCAACCTGGAAAAATAATTTACGGTTGAACATAAGACGATACATGCCACAACTTTACAAAATATTCAGTTATATGATACCACAAACGGAGGTTACCCAATTTTTCACACGCCTTGTCATGGATACAATGAATTATAGAGAAACCAATAATATCATTAGACATGATATCATTGATGCTCTGCGCGAATTGAAAAAGAATCCAGATAAAATGGGCGATATCGGTAAGTAACGGTTATTTAGTATTATGAAAATTTTATGTGATGCAAGATCTTTTTAAACAAAAATATTAATATAAATTTGTAAACTCACTATATATTAATTGTTAATTAATAAATATCTTTTTCATAATTGTTAATATTCGATGAAAGTTAAAACTAATAGTAAAAAAAAAATATATTACATTTCAGAGATGACCGATGGCTTAATAACTTCTCAAGTGTTCGTATTTTTCGCTGCCGGTTTTGAAACTTCATCGTCGGTCATCAGCCATGCACTTTATGAATTAGCATTAAATCAACAAATACAAGACATGCTACGTGAGGAAATTCAAGAGTATGTTAAGCATGGTAACAATTTAACGTATGAGAAAATAAAAAAAATGAATTATTTGGATAAAGTTTTCAAAGGTACGTCATTAAAAAAAAAAATTAGTAATTAAACATAAAAAGGGCTCACTTTCGTACAAAAGTGTTATTGACGTATAATGTAAAGATGTTATCTTTAATTAACATTCTGAAGGTTTTAGCCGGCGGTCGTTCTTTAGTCAAAAGTTATTAACAATTAAATGTGAGAAATATTGACATAAAGATTCTACATTATTTGTTCATTGGTTTTCATTCATTTTTAAATATGTTATAAGGGAAATTTTCCCGAGTAATTTATAAAGGTCAGACTCAAATAGTTTTGGAGATATATGCTGAAAAAGGATAAACATAAATATAAAAATAAGATAAACTTCGGAAAACCTACCTATATGAAATAAAGATTGAATTGAGTAAGAATATCCTATTTCTACGTATTTTTACCTCCTGAACACGAATATGAAATTTAAAAATAGAGGTTGAACTCGCAAGTCGAGGAAAAACGCATAAAATAGTAAATTAAATAAAAAAAGAAAAACAATTTAAATTTATATAGAATATATTACAATTTAACACAATTAAAAAATATCACAAATTTTTGTGTAAAAATTTTAAGCAAAAAATATAGCTGCTGAAAAACTCTACAAAGAAGGTTATATGCATTTTCTTCATAAACCTACTATTTTCGATGTTTTACAAAAAATTAATAATTTTAAATACATTTAATACAATTTAAATTTATTTAGAATTTAGTACAATTTAAAAATGTATGTGCAATTAAAAAATGTATGTTTACACACACACACACACACATACGCGCGTGGGGATGCAAGGGGGGCCTTTGGTCCCCCTCCCGCAGTCACCCCGCCGGTATAGGACACATTGCAAAGAGGTCAATCACAATGGATATATGCTGTAAGTTGTAAAGTGAGGTCCACCTTGCCCTCCTTGCATCCCCCGCGCGCGCGCGCGTGCCTGTGTGTGTGGGTGTGTACACATACATTTTTTAATTGCATTCAATTGTACTAAATTCTAAATAAATTTAAATTGTATTAAATGTATTTAAAATTATTAATTTTTCGTATAATAGCTAGAATAGCAGGTTTATGAAAAAATGCATATATCCTTTTTTTCTAGAGTTTTTCAGCGGCTTTATTTTTTGCTTAAAATTTTTTGTTTCAAATCAATATTTTCGGCGATAAAAAGCATTAAAATTGTAAAATTCTTTTGTTAATAACTCTTTAATAAATAACGACCGAGGGCTGAAACCTTTAGAATATAT
This sequence comes from Camponotus floridanus, assembly GCF_003227725.1. Taxonomy (NCBI): domain Eukaryota; kingdom Metazoa; phylum Arthropoda; class Insecta; order Hymenoptera; family Formicidae; genus Camponotus; species Camponotus floridanus. The sequence continues at coordinate 28,756 of NW_020229305.1, read as the reverse complement.
TATATTATATTATATTAATTAGAGATATGACTCTGACAACATCTTAATGACACATTTGCGCGAAGGTGGGGCCTTTTTATGCATAATTATCAAAAATTTAATAAAAGAAAAATATCTTATTGATTTTCAGTGCCAATATAATATCAATAGCGCGAGAAAAAAAATTTATATCTAATTATATATAATTATTGTTCGGGATCGCACTTTTGAATTGCGATTTTGTTTTGCCGGTACACACCCGTGTGGATATCGTGAGCTTGACGTATATATGATTTCGCGAGGTGTGAGTAATAGGGTTGAGTAAAATACACTTTGCTTCTTTTGATGTGTCACAGTAATGTTGAGAGAATTACTGTTCGTTTTATTGCACTGTAACAAGATAAATTTACAATGTTCATGAACGTTCGCGGGACGCGAAACGCTCTTTCTAATAGTTTGAGCGCGTTGGACGCTATACAAGATTATGCGAGATCGCACGATACAATTGTTCACTTTAATTAGTGACACAGCGTTTGATCAGCTGTTCGGGAGATTGAGCGAGAGCGCACAATTACACGGTTCGCGCGAGAGCGAGCGAGACAGCGCCTCTATCAGCTGTCCGCGAGATTGAGCGAGACCGCACTTTTCACGGTTGCACGTGTGAGATTGAGAGAGACAACGCTCTAACGGCTGTCTGCGAGATTAAGCGAGACCGCACTATTTCACGGTTCGCGTGAGAGCGAGCGAGACGGCTTTATTTCACGAGCACACGAATGAGCGGAGGCTCAATGAGAAAGAGGCTCCACCTCTCACTTAGTTTGGAGGCGCTCCGATGAATCCCGGCACTCAGAATGTTCACGTGTGATACGGAATCGATTAGGTGAACTGAGTTCGAAACTGATTCTTCGCGATACTTGATACAATGACTCGTCAGTTTATGTACTCGCGATTTTAACGTCTCACTTCCAAGGCACTTAGGAAATTCTCGATTTTCCACTTCCGATTCGCTCTCGATTACTAAGACTTGAACTTTCAGTGATCGAACAAAGACTCTTACAAGGATTCCGCAATAATTCTGATAAGAACTCAGTCATGACTCAGCAATGACTCCGCAATTATTTAGCGGAAGAGAGCCTTTCTCCCGATAATATGGAATCGATTGCGCATTGGATGATCCGATTTGAGTCTATCCTATTTTGGCACGTCAAATCGCGTGATGTTTCGAGTTTCTAATTGGCCAGGACCATGTATTCTTACGCGATCACGAGAATCCTGGCTAATTTCGAAAAACAGGACGGCATTACATTTCGGATCGAGTTCGATTGCGCGCAAATGGATGGCGCCAGTATGACCGGGGGTGATATTTTATAAATTTTGACCTGATCATCTATTCATATACAGGATGTCTCGAAAGTCCCGGACCGGTCTAATATTTCATAAACTATGCACCTTAGAAAGAAATGTTTCAGACAAAAGTTGTATTGCTAGAAGGGGTCCATCAGATAGTGGTAATGATTTGACATGGGAGAGTCATTTGAAGGTCTGTTCAACATCTCTCGGCTTCAATTCGTATGAATTGGCACCCAATTTCCTTGCTTTTGAATCATACCGAGTGCATTTAAACGTTTGGAAACTGTTGTGCGATCAACATTCAACGATTCAGCAAGTTCATCTTGCGTTTGACATGAATCTTGGTCGAGTAATGCTTCTATTTCCTCATCTTCGAACTTTTTCGATTAATCAGGGCATTCTTTGTCAACTATATCGAAATCACCACTTCTAAAACGTCAAAACCAATACTCACATGTTTTTATCGATGGAGTATGTTCACCGTAAGTTTCCAACAGCACTCAGTGACTTTCAGCAGCACTTTTCTTTGAATTAAACAGGAAAAGTAAAACTTCCCGCAAATGGTGTTTTGTTGGCTCGTAATTCGACATCTTCGGAGCTGAGAAAAAATATGTTGTTTACACTTCAGCAAAATGACACATAATAAAAAGTAAAGCATAATGACAGAGCTTTGACATGAATATAGTTATAGAAGTGTCCGATGCGATATGGCATAAGTTACGCCATCTATTGTAAATCCCTCAAAATTAATTCACAGTTCTAGTACATATACATATATATATATATATATATATATATATATATATATACACAATATATATATATATATATATATATATACTGCATATATAATCTCATATGCGTATGTGTATGTGTGTGTATGAATGAGTATATTTGTCTGTGTGTATATATAGGGTGATTCAAAATAACCCTATTGTGCGTGAAAAAACACATTATTGAGTCACTTGTAAGACGATTTTTCCTTTGGCAAAATTTCGTTTGACGTTTAATTTTTGAATTATTAAAGGAAATAATTAACTTATGACAAGTCGGATACATAAGGCGGGCAAGGTTGGCGCGATTTACTGTCAGACGCGGATGCTTACGCGGGGCACCCGCTGCGATCAGCAAATCGTTACATACACACATATGCGAATACATACATTCTCATTCTCTCTCTCTCTCTCCCTTTCTCTCTCTAGAATAAAAAAAAACGTTTAAAAAATGTTTAAAATACGTTTAAAATACATTTTTTTCTTTATTCGTTAAATGTTTTTTTCTGGAACTAATAAAATAATGCATTCATACACACTCTAAAAATGAACCAGTATACTATCACTGAAAACAGTAAACAGAGTTACTGATATATAGTTGATATGTAATTATAAGTTATTATAGCACTATAAATCAATAGTAGTTTACTAAAAAGATTAGTAATATTGACTGTTTTAATTAGTAATATTAATATATCTACTTCGTATAAAATTAAAAATTTTACTTATATCTACATGCATATTAGAACATGAATGTTAAATAGATAATGATTTATTTTACATCTTTAATATACAGGGTGTCCGTCGATTTTCGACCAAAATGAAATAAATAAGTAGATTGGCTCGAATTAAGAAGGAATAACCTGTATTGTTTTGGGATTGTCGCAATAATTAACGAAATATTAAATAAAAAAGATCGGCCAATCTGCGTGAGTAAAAGCGCGCGGCGACGAGAGTCGTCCCACCGTAATCCGATACTACGAGCGCGGCGAAGCGATGGGCGGGTCGATTTCCGAGACATGATGGTGGTTTGCGATATATAGCAATACCGCGCCGAAAAATGACCCGTCCCCCCTTTTCGTGGCGAGAAAATGATGCGCTATCATTTCCACACCACCTTGCGGTAGATAGCATGGTGCGCTTTTTTTATAGTGGTTTCCCCCATAAGCCTATTCCACTCTCAATTTAAAAATTATTCAAAATTCTGACATTTACTATACACTGAATATATCGTAAATGTAAAAAATTAATGGACAGTACCTTTACAAAAATTGATTCGTAGTTGAAAATCCCTCGATAAAATGTATTGCACCCGTTGATAATGTGATACGATGATAAAATTCTTCAAGAATCCTTTCTTCATCTCGTACACGAAGACGCACTGCTGGACCGGTTATCCCGATATTATGCACGACACTCAGTTTCACATAATTATTGCACAACACGTAAAATTGTACGGCCACTTGGTTTTCGTGCACGCCCGAGAAATGATTCCATGTAAATTGCGGCCGCACGATAAGTATTTTCTCCCGCTAGTCCGTATGCCACAATCATATCCGTATATTCCTGCAGAGTACACTTCATTTTCTCTGTTAATTTACTACGCAAACACAAGTGCAATCATAGTGCGCAGGCGTCGAACTCACACGTACGCTTACACTCGCATGTCCGCTCAGCTGTCAGCTGTAGTTGCGTGCTGCTGGCGTACGCAGTCTGGTAATAGCGTGCGAGAGCTAAGACGTTTTAATAAAAATCTTGTGTTTGCGTAGTAAATTAACAGAGAAAATGAAGTGTACTCTGCAGGAATATACGGATATGATTGTGGCATACGGACTAGCGGGAGAAAATACTTATCGTGCGGCCGCAATTTACATGGAATCATTTCTCGGGCGTGCACGAAAACCAAGTGGCCGTACAATTTTACGTGTTGTGCAATAATTATGTGAAACTGACTGTCGTGCATAATATCGGGATAACCGGTCCAGCAGTGCGTCTTCGTGTACGAGATGAAGAAAGGATTCTTGAAGAATTTTATCATCGTATCATATTATCAACGTGTGCAATACATTTTATCGAGGGATTTTCAACCACGAATCAATTTTTGTAAAGGTACTGTCCATTAATTTTTTACATTTACGATATATTCAGCGTATAGTAAATGGCATTTTGAATAATTTTTAAATTGAGAGTGGAATAGGCCTATGGGAGAAACCACTATAAAAAAAGCGCACCATGCTATCTACCGCAAGGTGGTGTGGAAATGATAGCGCATCATTTTCTCGCCACGAAAAGGGGGTACGGGTCATTTTTCGGCGCGGTATTGCTATATATCGCAAACCACCATCATGTCTCGGAAATCGACCCGCCCACCGCTTCGCCGCGCTCGTATTATCGGATTACGGTGGGACGACTCTCGTCGCCGCGCGCTTTTACTCACGCAGATTGGCCGATCTTTTTTATTTAATATTTCGTTAATTATTGCGACAATCCCAAAACAATACAGGTTATTCTTTCTTAATTCGAGCCAATCTACTTATTTATTTCATTTTGGTCGAAAATCGACGGACACCCTGTATAATGAACAGATCATTTTCGTTTATTCACCGGACATATCCGACTTATAAAATCGATTTAATATCTGAAATTCCTCTATTGAGATTGTATTAGAAATTAAATCGAAGTGATACTTCTAATTTTATCTATCGTTTTTTGCGACAAGCTTTATATAATCCTCATGACTAAAACTTAAGTATGAAAAAAATAGCGCACTGTAGCGATAAACAAACGAACTAGCAATTACTGATTTTGCGGTAGAATTTTACGTTCACTGACTATAATTAATAAGATATAAGATAAAGTAACAAAAAATAAGCGTTTCTACTACATCGAAAAAATTGTATTCTTGAAATGTATACTTTATAAGTCCTCTTAATAAATGTTCTTAATAAATAAGAATATATTCTTAATGAATAAGAATATATTCTTAATGAATAAGAATATATTCTTAATGAATAAGAATAATGAATAAGAATTCTTAATTTACGACTTCTACATCACAACCCGATTTTCGTGTGCGCGACATGTTTCTTCATTTGCCGCTACGCGGCGCTCTTAACACAGCACTCTTAATTTTTCTCGTATTCAATCAATTTATCATGAAGTGTATATAAAGGACTTGTATTAACGTAAGAACTAAAGTATATTTTTCCCTTAGCAGTGGTGCGAAAGAGAGGACGCTTCTCTCACACATAAGTTCTCTATATGCATGTGAGCCGCATCCTCTTTGACATCATTGTTTATCAGTTTAATTTCAAGCTGAATTTAAAATAATTTATTTAATCTGGATTCCTTGTTGGGATTCAGAATATTAAAAGATTATTTAAAATTAGGCGGAAAAAAACTTTTAGACCAATAATTAAACTTATTTGACTTCAACAAAATGTATTAAATCCAAAGAAATATTTTTCTCTGTGTATTAAGAATATCTCTTTAGAAGATTTTCCTCTTAACTTAAGAGGATTTTCTTGGCGCTTATTTTAGTGATATATATTCTAAAGATAAGTGGCACATTCTTAAGTTAGGAATACAATTTTTTCAGTGTAGAGATGAATGAAATACTAATTCTTAGTGATCTTATTCATATATTTGTAATAGAAATTAATATAAGTTTCATAATAATTATATAGTATATAGTATATATATATATATATATATATACATATATATATATATATATATATATATAATTATGAAAACTATATTAATTTCTATTTATTACAAATATATGAATAAGATCACTAAGAATTAGTATTTCATTGATCTATAATAGAAACGCTTATTTTTTGTTACTTATCTTATATCTTATTAATTATAGTTAGTGAAAGTAAAATTCTATCGCAAAATCAGTAATCACTAGTTCGTTTGTTTATTGCTACAGTGCGCTATTTTTTTCCGTACTTAAGTTTTAGTCATGGGGATTATATAAAGCTTGCAAAAGACGACAGATGAAATTGAAAGTATCACTTCGATTTAATTTCTAATACAATCTCAATAGAGGAATTTCAGATATTAAATGGAATTTATAAGTCGGATATGTCCGGCGAATAAACGAAAATGATCTGTTCATTATATATTAAAGATGTAAAATAAATCATTATCTATTTAAAATTCCTATTCTAATATGCATGTAAATATAAATAATATGTAAATATAAATAAAATTTTTAATTTTATACGAAGTAGATAAATTAATATTACTAATTAAAACAGTCGATATATATATATGTATATATATGTATGTATGTATGTATGTATATATGTATGTATGTGTATGTATATGTAGGTACATATGTATATATAGTTTAAAATTAATTTGAAATTAATAAAAACTAGATTTTATTTTATCTATAGAAACGTGAAAAATACACTTCCTTAACTTTGATTTTAAAAGCGTTTCTATAGGAATGTTTCGTATTAATGCTTTACGGTTAAAAAATATTGGATACGTTTAAGAAACGTATATAAAACGTCCATGTGTTACCTGGGTAATATTTTTAATAATCTGGATCCGTTGGAATTCAGAAAATTCAATAAATTATTTTAAATTAAACAGATAAATAAGAAATAATCTATTTATTGCATATATTAAAGTATTCTTATTGCAAATGTATTTATATATTTTTATCAATTTCGAAGGTACTCATGTATCAGAAACTATAGCTTCGCCTTAGATTCACACGATTACACTAAAGATATTTTTTTTTGTCGATAACGAAGGATAAGACGGAATAATCGGAGACATAATTATTGTAATAAAACAGTTTAAAGTGCACGAAATCGCCGAATTGAGCGAACTCGAAATCTCAACAAGCAGCGGCGGTTCGTATACAAGCATTCCGTTCGTATTGCGGTATATACGCGGCGAAAATTTGCCAGACAATAAATAATTCGAAAATATCATGTATCTTCTCGCGCACCAATCATAACCGATATAAAAACATCTCGAATTTCGATCATTCAATTTCGGTAGCCAATCAAAGATCGATGACGAGTTGTATTAGAGATAATATTAGAAAAATTGAGTAAAAACAAAGTGTACAAACGAAATGTCCTTGCGGTTCTAGAATATTTGAGAAATAAATTTAATTATAAGATTGTAATTACAGTTTCTCGAATAGAAACGAAAAATGTAATATTTTAATAATATTACCAAGATATTAGTGAAATCTTAAAATAAGATTGCATTTGAAATAATTACAGATATTGAAACATTGCAGAAATTGTCGTGAGATATTTCTGTAATAATGCTAATATATCAAATGGAATATTGCAGAGATGTTTAAGAAATGTTACGCGCGAATTATATAGATAACATCAAATTGATTGAAATTTGACTTATAATCATCATAAAATCGATCGAAGTCGACTTATTAACTGACTCAGTTGATTAACTAAGTCAGTTGACTATAATCGAATCATTTGTCGGCTGTTAGTCGACTATGGCATTCCAATATTTATTACCAGTACTGAAAATCTATTGTTTATATGACGTATACTATAGATTTTCAATACTAGCAGTGAATATTGAAACACAGTCTACAAATTAACATTTAGTCTGACTTTGAAGTCGACTTTAAACTTTTTCTGCCGATTGATAGTCAACTAACAGTCGATTTGATGCTGTTTGAGTAGAAATTTTGAGTATATTTAATTATAATTTATATTTGACAAATAACTTTTCAAATAATTCTTTCTTACATTATTCTTAATATATGCAGAGACTCTACGAAAATATCCGACAGGGACACATCTTTCAAGAAAATCGATGTCAAGTTATACTTTTAATAATACTACATTTAATATACCAAAAGACCAAATGATATGGATTCCGATGTTCGCGATTCATCGAGATCCGGATATTTATCCGAAGCCAGATGTTTTTGATCCAGAAAGATTTAATGACGAAGCAGTGCAAGCTAGACATCCGATGCATTATTTACCTTTTGGTGATGGACCAAGGAATTGCATTGGTAAAATAAAACACGTAGATTTAAATACATTTCCTTCAAGTTTTGTTTGTTTTAATTTACATGTAACAATATTTTAATCGAGAAACTTTTCTTATAATAATAATTTTCTATTTTCAGGTGCTCGTTTTGCCATTTATCAAACAAAGATTGGTCTTGTAAGGATAGTACAAAATTATAAAGTTGAGGTCTGTGATAAAACGCAAATACCCTACATAATTGATCCCAAAGCACCTGTGTTAGCACCAAAGCATGGAATACATTTGAGGATAACTAAAATTAATCGGACTTAGTTTAAGCTTTAATACTATTCTCCAGAAGCACAGATGAAATAAGATGAAGAAATATCTATAAATTAAAATAATAATAACTACAATTATTATTCTTATTCGTCTATTATTATTATTCGTCTATTATTATTATTCGTCTATTATCATTTGTAATCGAAATTTTAATAATACATTTTTGAACAAAACTTAAAACAAAATTTCTAATACAAATATGCAGAGACTGCAATAATTTTTGAGTTATTAGCGATTAAAGTTTGCCAACCGATTTACACCGATCATTTATTATTGATTTTTTCATATTAGATAGTATTGATTTCTACTATACAGTTGATTGCACGTTTAAATATAATTACGAATCTGTGCGCGCGAATTCTATGCGATTATTTGATCGCTTTGGTCAAACTTTGATCGCTTATAACTCAAAAACTTTTGTAACCTCAACATTTTTATATTAGAATTTTTGTCTTCTAGTTTTTGAAATATGTTATTAAAATTTTAATTGTGAGTGGTAATATATCCTGTAAATATATAGAGTGAGCCAAATAAAATGTTATAGCTTAATGTCGTTGAAATGGCTGGATGCATTTAATATTCTTGGATTCAATTTTCTCGATTCGACATGCTCTTTCGATATATGAACCAAAACGCGACGCGCGGCGCTTACGTTTAATGAGCATCTCATCACCATGTGTCTAATCAGGTTGCAATAGGATAACTCTCTTCGCCATGCATATTTGTACTTGCACGAATTGGCCAATTTCTTTAAATTAATATGTAATTAATTATTGTGAAAATGATACAAGATTTTCCCACTCAATTTAATATATATTGTTATATATTATTATATTATAATATTTTATGATGTGATATGTAATAATTAATAATTCGATTTAATTATTTTCAATTTATGTAACATGTAAACATGTTATGTTGCTACATAAGTAATATACATATAATCTGTTTAGTTTTAAGTTTTATTTTAGTTAAATACACATATATACACTGCATATTGAAATTGAAATATATGTATAATAAAGTAAATGTATAAAATATTGACAAATTTTGATGTAAGATATTTTTGAATACACAAAATATTTCTTTTATTAAAATAATAAGAAAGTTTATAAAATTATTCATTAATTATTTCTTGAATTAAAACATATAATAAGAAATAAGAAATACTAAAATAAGAAATTTTTCGCTAGTTAATGTAACATATAAATACTATTTTTAAAGATTATTTTAGAGATTATTTTCAATCAATTATTTTGCGTATATCAAATATGCGTATGTCAATTTTAAGTACATCATATATTTGATGAAATATATGACTAAAATTAAACTTCCAAGGTATTCTTTAAAAGCTTAACAATTATGATCAAAGATAAAATATATAGTTACGTTTAATTTATTAAGAAAAAAAATAATTACGTTAATTGAAGCTTATCTTTAAAAATTTTGATAAAATTTTACAAATGTATGATAACATATAAATATGAAGAAAAATACTGCAATATAATTTTATTCATCAAGTTTTAGAACATACAAAAAAGAAGAAGAAATTGAATAAATTATTTGCATGATCTCGACACATATTTAACGTTTTCTTACATTATATAAAAATATTTTGAGAATAATGATAAAATATTGATTTTTATGAATGAAATCACAAGACACATATAATTAGACATATATAATTTTTCTAGATAAAGTAAGCTAAACGATATTTCTAAACTTATTTCATTTCTCTATCTTCTAGAATAAGAAAATTACGAGTCAGTTGATGATACAGTTTAAAATACAATATATTATGAAATTCAATTTTCTATTCAATTCAATTTAATATTTGCAATATATTTAAACTTTCTACATATATGTGTTGGATTTTTTAAATATATTTTCAAAAAAAAATATGTAGAAGAAAAAGAGATCTGGATGATAAATAAAATTGACTCTCGAACATCTCAAATGCTAAAATCATTGTCATCGTTGTCCAAATAATAAAAATTAGTAACGTCTGAAATTAAAAAATGAAGTAACTGAAATGAGAAAATATTAATCTGAATCCAAGCACAAAAAATCCATTATAGAATTATAAAAATTATTGATAAAATCAATATACTTGTCAAGAGGAAAATAATATCACTCAGCAGAACAAGAAGACAACAAATAATACACGCGACAGAATAAACGTTGACAAAGGAATCATAACGGGATGCAAGAAACACAGGTGGTGGGAGAAATAGGTGACGTATTAGGAACTTAAAAAGCATGATGACATCTAAATAGTTTGAACATCCAAAATGATATTGAATTATTAGATAAGTTGTACCTTCCTATCATTAAAAAGTGGTACCGACACTTAAAAACTCCTGCGAAATATCTTTCTTCTCTCTCTTCCCAGTAAACATGATAACATCTAAAGACATCTTAATAATGTTTTAATGATGTTTACGTCATTAATACGTCATTAAGACGTTTTCGCAATGAAGACTTTATATTTTACGTTGGAACGATATCCCTATTCTCTCCTCTAATCATTTCGTATTCACGCAATCTACCGATCACGGATCATCATCATTCGCCTCTGCAGCTTATCAGAAGTTGGATTCGAGTGTCTTTACAAATTGCCTTAAAAGAGGTAGACCTTTTAACTGTTACGATGCAAACTTGATGTTGGAAGAGCGCGGGTGCGGACATAGGATCGTTTCTGGTATAATAAACTCTTATATACTTCTCAAATCTTGTGCGGTCGTTAGTGTCGAGTTCCATGTGAACGCGAGTTACGTGCCCATACAGCACATGAACATTGAATAAACATCTCAGAAACGTTGCAATACAATTTCGCAATGTTGCATCCACGTTATAAAATATAGATTCAACGTTGAAAATAAATTACAGAAACTCTAATGTCCGCTGAATTGCAATGTCTTGTAGATAGCAATTCAATATTCAAAAAACATTTATTTAATATTGATTTAATGTTGATTTAAAATTGATTTAACATTGATAAATATTGACTTAATGGTTGTTTAGCAAAACATTTTTTTACAACTGCTTGTTTACAACTTAAAAGTTTTCTGAGTTGAGATTAGATTTAGTCTAAAAAATTAATCCAATCTCAATTTAAGAAAACTTTTAATAGTTGTAAGTAAAATATTCGCATATGTGTGTGTGTGTGTGTGTGTGTGTGTGTGTGTAGAAATTTATATATTTAACTGCGCAACCATAATTATAGTTACATAGACATTTATTACATTTGCCTTCGTAGAATCAAATATAGTTACACAGAAATATTCCCTACATGTATAATGATAATTATATGTATACAGGGTGTCCGTAGATTTTTGACCTTAATGAAATAAATAAGTAGATTGGCTCGAATTAAGAAGGAATGACCTGTATTGTTTTGGGATTATTGCAATAAATAACGAAATATTAAATAAAAAAGATCGACCAATCTGCGTGAGTAAAAGCGCGCGGCGACGAGAGTCGTCCCACCGTAATCCGATACAACGAGCTCGGCGAAGCGATGGGCGGGTCGCTCATCGAGCATGATGGTGGTTTGCGATATATCGCAATACCGCGCCGAAAAATGACCCGTCCCCCCTTTTCGTGGCGAGAAAATGATGCGCTATCATTTCCACACCACCTTGCGGTAGATAGTATGGTGCGCTTTTTTTATAGTGGTTTCCCCCATAGGCCTATTCCACTCTCAATTTAAAAATTATTCAAAATGCCATTTACTATACGCTGAATATATCGTAAATGTAAAAAATTAATGGACAGTACCTTTACAAAAATTGATTCGTGGTTGAAAATCCCTCGATAAAATGTATTGCACACGTTGATAATGTGATACCATGATAAAATTCTTCAAGAATCCTTTCTTCATCTCGTACACGAAGACGCACTGCGAAGACCAGCAGCACGCAACTACAGCTGAGCGGACATGTAAGTGTAATCATAGTGCGCAGGCGTCGAACTCACACGTACGCTTACACTCACATGTCCGCTCAGCTGTCAGCTGTAGTTGCGTGCTGCTGGCGTGCGCAGTTTGGTAACAGCGTGCGAGAGCTAAGACGTTTTAATAAAAATCTTGTGTTTGCGTAGTAAATTAACAGAGAAAATGAATGTACTCTGGAGGAATATACGGATATGATTGTGGCATACGGACTAGCGGGAGAAAATAGTTATCGTGCGGCCGCAATTTACATGGAATCATTTCTCGGGCGTGCCACTATAAAAAAAGCGCACCATGCTATCTCTATACCGCAAGGTGGTGTGGAAATGATAGCGCATCATTTTCTCGCCACGAAAAGGGGGGACGGGTCAATTTCGGCGCGGTATTGCGATATATCGCAAACCACCATCATGTCTCGGAGAGCGACCCACCCACCGCTTCGCCGCGCTCGTAGTATCGGATTAAGGTGGGACGACTCTCGTCGCCGCGCGCTTTTACTCACGCAGATTAGCCGATCTTTTTTATTTAATATTTCGTTAATTATTGCGACAATCCCAAAACAATACAGGTCATTCCTTCTTAATTCGAGCCAATCTACTTATTTATTTCATTAAGGTCGAAAATCTACGGACATCCGGTATGTGCGTGCGTGCGTGCGTGCGTGCGTGCGTGCGTGCGTGCGTGCGTGCGTGCGTGCGCGTGTGTGTGTGTAGAAAGGTGTAGAAATTTACATATTTAACTGCGCAACCATAATTATAGTTACATAGACATTTATTACATTTGCCAGTGTAGACACAAATATAGTTACACAGAAATATTCTCTACATGTATAATGATAATTATATATATATATATATATATATATATATATATATACATATGTAAAATATTTACATTTAATCATACACCGATATATTCGTTTTAAATAGCGCTACAACTTTTATTATATCAAAATATCTACATTATTATAAAAAAATTATTCATATCTCTCCGTTCTTTAATACAGATAAATTTTGTAATCAACCACTATACTCACAATAAAGTTCAGTTAAAGCCATTTAATTTCATATATATTTGTTATGGTCTATCTCTTTTAGTTTAAAAGATAAAAGGGCCACTTCTAGGTGGGACACCCTGTATATATATATATATATATATATATATATATATATATATATAGGGTGTCCGTAGATTTTCGACCAAAATGAAATCAATAAGTAGATTGGCTCGAATTAAGAAGGAATGACCTGTATTGTTTTGGGATTGTCGCAATAATTAACGAAATATTAAATAAAACAGATCGGCCAATCTGCGTGAGTAAAAGCGCGCGGCGACGAGAGTCGTCCCACCGTAATCCGATACTACGAGCGCGGCGAAGCGGTGGGCGGGTCGCTCTCCGAGACATGATGGTGGTTTGCGATATATCGCAATATCGCGCCGAAAAATGACCCGTCTCCCCTTTTCGTAGCGAGAAAATGATGCGCTATCATTTCCACACCACCTTGCGGTAGATAGCATGGTGCGCTTTTTTTATAGTGGTTTTCCCCATAGGCCTATTCCACTCTCAATTTAAAAATTATTCAAAATGCCATTTACTATACGCTGAATATATCGTAAATGTAAAAAATTAATGGACAGTACCTTTACAAAAATTGATTCGTGGTTGAAAATCCCTCGATAAAATGTATTGCACACGTTGATAATGTGATACGATGATAAAATTCTTCAAGAATCCTTTCTTTATCTCGTACACGAAGACGCACTGCTGGACCGGTTATCTCGATATTATGCACGACACTCAGTTTCACATAATTATTGCACAACACGTAAAATTGTACGGCCACTTGGTTTTCGTGCACGCCCGAGAAATGATTCCATGTAAATTGCGGCCGCACGATAAGTATTTTCTCCCGCTAGTCCGTATGCCACAATCATATCCGTATATTCCTGCAGAGTGCACTTCATTTTCTCTGTTAATTTACTACGCAAACACAAGATTTTTATTAAAACGTCTTAGCTCTCGCACGCTGTTACCAGACTGCGTACGCCAGCAGCACGCAACTACAGCTGACAGCTGAGCGGACTATGAGCGTAATCATAGTGCGCAGGCGTCGAACTCACACGTACGCTTACACTCACATGTCCGCTCAGCTGTCAGCTGTAGTTGCGTGCTGCTGGCGTACGCAGTCTGGTAACAGCGTGCGAGAGCTAAGACGTTTTAATAAAAATCTTGTGTTTGCGTAGTAAATTAATAGAGAAAGTGAAGTGTACTCTGCAGGAATATACGGATATGATTGTGGCATACGGACTAGCGGGAGAAAATACTTATCGTGCGGCCGCAATTTACATGGAATCATTTCTCGGGCGTGCACGAAAACCAAGTGGCCATACAATTTTACGTGTTGTGCAATAATTATGTGAAACTGAGTGTCGTGCATAATATCGGGATAATCGGTCCAGCAGTGCGTCTTCGTGTACGAGATGAAGAAAAGATTCTTGAAGAATTTTATCATCGTATCACATTATTAACGTGTGCAATACATTTTATCGAGGGATTTTCAACCACGAATCAATTTTTGTAAAGGTACTGTCCATTAATTTTTTACATTTACGATATATTCAGCGTATAGTAAATGGCATTTTGAATAATTTTTAAATTGAGAGTGGAATAAGCCTATGGGGGAAACCACTATAAAAAAAGCGCACCATGCTATCTACCGCAAGGTGGTGTGGAAATTATAGCGCATTATTTTCTCGCTACGAAAAGGAGGGACGGGTCATTTTTCGGCGCGATATTGCGATATATCGCAAACCACCATCATGTCTCGGAGAGCGACCCGCCCACCGCTTCGCCGCGCTCGTAGTATCGGATTACGGTGGGACGACTCTCGTCGCCGCGCGCTTTTACTCACGCAGATTGGCCGATCTGTTTTATTTAATATTTCGTTAATTATTGCGACAATCCCAAAACAATACAGGTCATTCCTTCTTAATTCGAGCCAATCTACTTATTTATTTCATTTTGGTCGAAAATCTACGGACACCCTGTATATATATATATATATATATATATATATATATATATATATACATATATATATATAATTATAAATTATACATATATATTCCACAAAATGATAACTGTCTATTCTCTTTATTAATATAATATGTCAAAATATATTATGTCTAATCTAAATAGAAATGAGAAAAATTTCACAATCACAATCCACTTGGCGATCGTTAAGTTTCACAAATCTGGGTTTTTACTAATCCATGGACTCGGCGTCGCGACGCTACTGCGTCGCTTGATAATAACTTTCAATATGTCACTTCTCTTCTGTCTTTTTAGACAAGTAATCTTAACGTGTCACTTCTATTCCTTATTACACTATTCCGCACTATACTTTAATAAATTTATCTTTCATACGTACGTACACATACATATTACACTATTCCGCACTATACTTTAATAAATTTATCTTTCATATGTACGTACACATACATATACATATCACACGTATGTGCGCACATGCACACATATGATTTTGTCACTTAAAGCATTGTACATATCGAAGCAATAAATCGTATACTCAGCGATGTGAACGCCGCTTGAGGGACAAACTCGCTTTGCGTGTGTGCGTGCGAGCATATGTACGTGAGATACTGGAAATGAAGGAAAACGAAAAATGTCACAATTCTGATATTCGATCATCATTTCTCAGGATTGACTGCACCGATTTTGTTCAAACAGGTCGAAAGCATATATTCACATTTTATAATAAAATTGTCGTTAAATTTTTGATTACGGCTTTAGTTTATTAAATATCTTAAGCGAAAGTTTACTTGACGCGAAATTCCGGATAAGATATTTGGTAGCGCCGCGTCGAGAGCAGTGACTCTCAACTCAATGCTTGGACTTATTTTTTATGTACTTGGTGTCGCGACGCTTGATCGAAGGCGCGACAGATCAACAATTGCAGGATCAGGATAACATGATGAATTACCAGACAGGAACTGAACTGTTGAAAGCATTCGAAAAGATCAGCTATAATAGTCTGCCTCTTTAATCGCAGCCTTATACACTGTCTTACAATTAGTTGAAATCCTACTCTCGAGTTAGGTGCTTTACTTTTCGTTACCTAGAGGTGAAGCGCGAAGCTCTGAATAGAAATATATGAATATCCATTGGATATCTTTGTTAGCTACTTGATGAATATACGCTCACACGCAAAAAAAACGAGCTACTAAATTTTAATAAAATTTTTTAATATCCTTCAATAACAACAAATCAGCAAAAAATCTCCATATTAAAATGAAATAAGACTCAAATTAAACAGTCCTCTTAAAAGCTAAAAAAAATTTGAATTAGAAAAAATGTTTTACAAAATGACGAATGCTAAAGATAAATTTTGAGAAATAAGAAACAAAACTTTTTTTTAAACTGCTGCATTGCTTAGGAGAATTGGCTACCTAGAAGAAACATGTTTTTAAGCTTTAAAACTTTCATTCTTTATTTCTTAACAAATCTATATTTTAGTAAATTTTCTACGACCTCTTTGACAAAGTTGTACCGTTATACTGTCACAGTATAAGTAAGAATAATAGGTACACTCCTCTGAAAAGTTGGTAAATGAATATGGCTACCAGCACAATTAAGAACATAGTGGTTGTCGTCCGGTACTGACATACATGCATGAGTTAAGTTAGATTGTGGCAAGCGCATTATTTTACAATTGCATTTAATAAAATATTTAAAAAAAATGAGTAAAAGTAGTTATCCGTGTGCATTTAAAGATTGCAATAAAACACCCACCCACACGCGCGCACACAACACACACACACGCACACACGCGCGCGCGCGCGCGCGCACACACACACACACATATATTATATGGTGTATAAAAAGTAATGGGACAGTGAAATACTCTCGAAAACTAAGCATTTCAGAAAAAAATAAAGTGTTGTAAGTGAAGAAAAGTGCTGTAATTTCTTGAAAAATGAACTTTCCGATAGATCGTACTTTTACTCAAATTGAACGTAAATATCACGTTCTAAAGGACAGATCCACACTAAATTATTAATCGAAAGTTCTTTTTTCTTTTATAAACTGTATTCTTCTATAAACTTCAACATCACTTCATAATCACATTCATTCACTCACTTGATGAGACAAGAAATTTACAAATGATTCTATCACTAATCACTATCAATCACTGCCGAATAATCACTGTTGGCAATGAAAAACCACTTGATTAAAGAAAGATACGCGCACATACGTTATTACACGACGCGACAACGCGACGATATTTACTCGGCGACAGCAAACAATTTTTGGTTATGGTAAGTTACGATAGGTTCTTCAATCAAACACATGTTCACGTTCGACAGCGCTGTTAGTACCTTAATCTATCGTAACATATATATAGTATATCCTCAACTTGGGGAATATGGTCACTCTACGGCGTTGTGCTCGTCGGTGCCGTTTTCATACGGAAGGCCAGTCGGAAGCCAGCATGCACGCGAATATCTTCACCGACACTTATTTAGTCAGCAAGTGACCTTTCAGAGATCCTACATGGCAATCGGCATCCTTCGAGTGAGATGCCAACATCGCTCTAGAGTCGCATATCACTGTGTTAAAAAGCAGCATTAAGTGTGAGGTCTGGATAGCTTAGTGGTCTAGAGTTGCCCGGAAAGCGAAAGACTCGGGTTCGATTCCCAATCCAGCCACTTGCGCCTCACATATTATTTTAGTCTGCGAATATTGTTTTTTAGCAATTATTCGTTAGGCTGAAAAATGTGTGATTGCTCTCTCCACAGGATATGCGTCAATGCCGTTGCCACGAATTCTGTCGCTCGTTGATCAAATGGGCGTAAAAACACGTCTGACTTTCTCTTACATACATCCCTATCTTTCTCTCTACAGGATATGCGTCAATGCCGTTGCCACGGATGGATTCTGTCGTTCATCAAATGTTGATTAAATGGGCGTAAAGACACATCCGATCTCCTCCAAAAATTTGAATACGAGTTAGTTAAGTTTAGTGTCGCCACATAGCGGCAAATAAAAAAACACATGTTATACATTTTCGCTATGTTAAAATGTTGCTGCAACATTGCCAAAGTAATATTACAAAATAATGTCTCTGCAATATTTCTGCAGCATTACACTGCTATGTGCAAAATTAATGCAAGCTTCTGTGCTGTATAAGTTATTTTAAATAGTAATAATTATTTAAGAATTATCAAAAGTAAAGTTATTTAAGTATTATTAACACATTTGATGTGCAGATTTGAACTGTTAATACACTCATTCGCAAAAAAAACGGGCCACTAAATTTTAATACAATTTTTTCACATTTTTAAATAGCGATAAATCAGCAAAAAATTATCGTATCAAGATGAAACGTAGCTCAAATTAAAGCTTGAAGATTTCTCTTAAAAATCAAGAAAACCAAATTTGAATTACAAAAAATTTTTTATAAAATGGTGAACGTTGAAGATAGCCTTCGAAAAATGGAAACCAAATTCTTTTTTAAACTATTGCGTTGCTCAGGAAAATCTACACGCTAATACACAAATGTATGAGTTTTGAAGCACATTTATTTCCTAACAAATCCATATTTTGAATAATTTTCTACAACTTTTTTTAGTAAAGTTATATCGTTTTGAAGAAAATGTTGCAAAATAGGACTTTTCTTGTAAAATCTGCAATTTAACAATAAATTAGCGAGAAAAACTTTTTCAATAAAAGAAATTAAAGTGTAACTCGACTCAAGATGCTCCATATGGTTGGATTTAAATCTTTGCGTGAGTATATGCGTGTACATATGCATATATGCGTGTATCCTACTCTTGGCTATCCAGGGTCAACGATGTGGACGGCAGGAAACTGGTCCCACATGTGTGTGTGTGTGTGTTTCTGTATCTGTGTGCGTATTCGCGCGCGCACGCGCGCGTGCGCGTGTGCGTGCATGCGTGTGTGCGTGCGTGCGCGTGTGTGTTTCATAATGCGTATTGCCTCCTTTCGCATTTATCAATCCTTTGATTTGTTGGAGCGTACTGTTAATCAAATTTCTTCCTGTTTCAAATTGTTCGATTCTTCTTGCAAAGCGTTGCGGTGAAAAAGCTCATTTTGCAACATTTTCTTCAAAACGGTATAACTTTATTAAAAAAAGTCATAGAAAATTGTTCAAAATATGGATTTGTTAGGAAATAAATGAGCTTCAAAACTCATACATTTGTGTATTAGCGTGTAGATTCTCCTGAGCAACGCAACAATTGAAAAAAATAATTTGTTTCCCATTTTTCGAAGGTTATCTTCAACGTCCGCCATTTTATAAAACATAAAAAAAATGTAATTGTTAATTGCAAATTACATATTTTTTTCTTAAAAACAACTATGTGTTTTCTTTACATCAATTGATTCCTCTCATTATTTAGTACATAAAATTATTAAGGTAAAATAGTCGAAAAATGAATATTTTACAAGATATTTTACGATTTATGTAACATTAAGAAATGATTTCAAGCCTCATAACTCGAAAAGTATTCAATGAAGAAATAGTTTATTATAGTTTATTATGTTTTGGAAAGCTCTCGAGATAAACTACACGAATACGTAATAAAAAATAGGGAGTTCTATTTAAGAAATTGACGGTGATGTTCACGTGAATTTCAAATGACTCTCCCATGTCAAATCATTGCCACTATCGGATGGCCCCCTTCAAGCCATACAACTTTTGCCTGAAACATTTCTTTCTTAAGTGCATAGTTTGTGAAATATTCGACCGGTCCGGGACTTTTCGGATACTCTGTGTACATATACGTTTACTAGTTATTTATAGAAGATGGACTTTATATACACATATAGACATTTATTAGATATCTATTAAATAAATTTTTCCGTGTGGGTATTAATTAGAAAACAATTGTATAACATGTTTTAATCTTATCAATTGAAAAGTTAACATACTTTAAAACGATTAAAAAGACAATCAGGAAGTCTCATGCACATGCATATAACAAAAGTAATAAAGTGTAAAAAAAATGTACTATAGTTTAGTTTGTGAAATATAAAGAAAATAATCAACCGAATGTATAATATAATTGACAAATTCAAATAACAATGTAATCTACATGAATACTATACTTTATTTCAATTCATTATATTCTTAAAAAATTTGTTTTATTAAAATTTATTTCCAAAGAGCTATTTTTCCTTATATCGTTTATTCATACAAAATATCACGTGTAATCTAGTTAAAAAATTAATTGTTAGTTCAATATATCTGAAAAAATGTATATATTTTATATTATATGTCGTACACAGTTACATAATTAATTATAATTAACGACCGAAAAATGACTGACAATTATTTTATAAGTTTATTTTATTAAATGCAGAGTACATACGCAATAGCATATAGTGTGTAATGATTAAGGAAAATTATCTGATCAATTATATTTTCTCACTATTATAATATGCGAAGTCATGTATTCGACGTCATGTATTTTGTATTTGAGATAAATGCTGGTCATGTAGTTTCTGCAATTCATCGTTACTCCTTACTCGCACATCTTTTGTGGTGGCGCGTACGCTTTATAATTTGATCCAACTTGGACCACGACAGTCAGTACCATTTCCAGTCACTTCGCGACAAGTTGATCGGCTGAGATAGCTCCGGATGTGTCAATTGCTGTAATCGTCCATTAAGTTACCGCATTCAAGTACGTCGTATTTATTATTTATCATTTATTTGGGTATTATCTATCATTTGTCTTCTGAATCGCATATAATGAAATATTTCGATTATCATATAAATAATAACATTTTCAAAGATTTTTAAAAGAATTCAAGAATTTCAAAATATATGTCTCTCACACACACGCGCGCACACACACACACACAGACACATACACAGACAAAGAACGTCCTTAATTTTTGTATTTCAATCACAGATTTCTTCGCGAAAATCGTTCATTTGATGATGAAAAGAATGTGAATTATCAATAGATAATTGATTTGAAAAAGTGATGCAATGTGTCTCCATTCATTAATTTACATACAATAATAATAACACGTGAGTTTGACATTTACCTAAGATAAGAATGACGTCAGTCAGATATGTTTATATTTTGAAGTGATAAACGATATTACTGATTATATTATCGTTGCGTTAATACGATTGTAGCAGTATGCAAATTATTATTTTGCAAGCACAATATTAAAACACATGGTTCAATCCAAAATTTTATATAGAGTGCATAGTTCATTATCTTAGGAACTTTTATACTTATGTTTTTTACGGTCTTACTCACTTTATCTTCACTTGGCTATTATAAACATGCTTGACAGCATTCCTTCGCGATTTTATAATATAGTATATTGATATAGAATATAGTATATTAAAGTGAAGAAATGAGATTTCTCATTCGGTTGATTTCAACGTGGCAAATTTATGCTAAATAGACAGAAAAATAGAATTATATTTTTAATTAAGATTATGTATTTATTAAAAGCATAAAATAAAATTTTATTTATTATTGTTTATCTTTAAATTACATTAATAAATTTTAAATGAAAAGTAATTTGCATGTCATAATTTAAATGCGTTATATTTTACGAAATTGCATCACTCTTTTCTTAACAATCTACAAAATTACAAATTCTTACAAATTCTTACAATTTACAAATTATTTACACATATCTATAAGTGACTTATCGATTATTCCGATCGATAAAACTTGATTAAAAAATTAGTTATAATAAACTTATACTTTGTTAAATATGCATTTAATGCTTATCAACCTTTTTATTAAATTTTGGATTTGTTGAAATGGAATAAACAAAGAGATTTTATAATGAAATATTATTTTTTCTTTTTTAGAAAATATCGCTCTAAATAATTGATTGGCAACAGCAGAACAATGGGACCTTTTGAAATACTATGTGGTATTGCAGTTATATTTCTCGCGGCTTATTATTATTTTACATCAAACTACGATTTTTGGAAGTCACGTGGCATTCGCGGTCCAAAACCGATACCAGTTTTTGGTAATTTTAAAGACGTTATGCTTACTAAAAGGTTCGCAGGAGATTATTTAATGGAAATATACAATGAGTATAAAAATGAATCCATGATTGGAATATTCACAAGCAAAACACCTATTTTGATTGTAAAAGATCCAGATTTAATTAAGGATATTCTTATCAAAGATTTTTCTAAGTTCGCCGATAGAGGATTTCCTATCAGTGAAAAAGTATGTAGATAATTTAAATTTTATTAAAATATTGTAATTATATAAATGTGATAACATATATTACGATATTACGATATTTTCCAATAATCAAAATTATTCAAAAGATTATATTAATTTTAAATAGCCTTAAGTTTTTTCAACTATTATTAAATTATTTCAAATTATTTTTAAATTATTATAATTTAATGAAATTGATAAATTTATTTGACTGTAATTGTTCTTTATTATATCATAGGCTGATCCACTGTCGCAACATCTTTTCGCGTTAGAGTCTAAAAGATGGCGACCTTTGAGGATAAAGTTGTCCCCCGTTTTTACATCTGGTAAGCTAAAAGAAATGTTCTCTTTAATATCGGAATGCGCCGATCATCTTGAACAATATATTGAGAAATTGGTGAGCAAAAACGAGCCTATAGAATGCCGCGAGGTAACGGCAAAATATACGACCGATGTAATCGGTACTTGTGTATTCGGCATCGAAATGAATGCTCTATCAGACGAAGACAGTGAATTTCGTAGGATGGGAAGAATGGTCTTCACGCCAACCTGGCAAAATATTTTACGGTTGAGAATAAGTCAATTCTTTCCATGGCTCTACGAAATGCTCGGTTATATCCTACCACAATCGGAGGTCAATCAATTTTTCACACGTGTTGTCATAGAAACTATGAATTATAGAGAAACAAATAATGTCATTAGGCATGATTTCATTGATATGCTGCGCGAGTTAAAAAAGAATCCAGATAAAGTAGGTGATATCAGTAAGTAACGACTGTATATTTATATGAAAATTTTCTGTGACACAAGAAATTTTTAAAATGATAACTTTTTAAATTTTTGACAATGTTTTAGAGTCTTTGTAAATATAAATTTATAGATTAATAGTAATATATATTAATATTATACGTTAATTGTAGCTTAATAGTAGATTATTCATAATTTGTAATATTTGATGTAATATTTGAAGAATTAAAATTAATTGTAAAAAAATATCGTATTTCAGAGATGACCAAAAGCTTGATAGCTGCTCAAGCGTTCGTATTTTTCCTTGCCGGTTTTGAAACTTCATCGACGACTATGAGTCATGCTCTTTACGAATTGGCATTAAATCAACAAATACAAGATAAACTACGTGAGGAAATTGATCAAAAGTACACCAAACATGGTAGCAATTTAACATATGAAAATGTAAAAGAGATGAATTACTTAGATAAAGTTTTCAAAGGTACATCATTCAAAAAAAATAATTTAATAATTTGCTATTAATTTTCAGTAGCATTATAATATCAATAGTTTTATTGCTAATAAATTTTAATACATATATGTACACATTTCGATAATTTATACTTACACAAACAAATTTTCAAATAATTCTTCCTTGCATTACTTTTAATATATGCAGAAACTTTACGAAAATATCCACCAGTGACATTTCTTATGCGACAATCGACATCAAGTTATACTTTCAATGGTACTACACTTGACATAACAAAAAATCAAAAAGTATGGATTCCGATTTTCGCGATTCATCGAGATCCGGATATTTATCCGAAGCCAGATACTTTTGATCCAGAAAGATTTAATGACGATGCAATACAAACCAGGCATCCGATGCACTATCTACCTTTTGGTGATGGTCCAAGAAATTGTATTGGTAAAGTGATATATGTATATTTAAATACATTTCTTTCAGTTTTTTTTGTTTTGCTTTTACATGTAATATTATTTTAATCGAAAAACTTTTTTCATAATTTTTATTATTTTCAGGTGCTCGCTTTGCTGTTTATCAGACAAAGATTGGTCTTATAAAGATACTACGAAACTATAAAGTTGAAGTTTGCGATAAAACGCAAATACCCTACATAATTGATCCTAAAGCACTTATATTAGCATCAAAGGGTGGAATACACTTAAGAATAATTAAAATTAATCGAACTTAATTTAAGTTTTATTACAATTCTTAAGAAACAAAGGTAAAAAAATATCTATAAATTAGAATAATAATAATCATATCCCGATAGCATCAATATATTTTACTAATATTCTTATATTGTAATACTTTTTATGGTGTATATAATAATTAATAATTTGATTTAATTAATTTTAATTTATGTTGTTACATGCGTAATATGGATATAACCTGTTTGATTTTAAGTTTTAATTATATGTATACATTGCACATGGAAAGTGAATTATGTAATGTAAATATATGAAATATTGACAAATCATGTAAAACTATTTGTATGTAAAATATTTTTTGTTAATAAAAATAATAACATGTTACATAAATATGTTATATAAAATATATTAAAATACATAAAAATATATATGTTGTACATAATAATAATAAAAAATTAAATAAAACTAAAAATGTTCATTAATGTCCTTTACGAAAAATATTCATAATTATCTTTTGAATTAAAATATCTAAAATAAAAGATCTTTCGCGTTTTAATATATCATATTAAAAATTATACACAGATCACTTCTAAAAAATTATTATGATGTTATTTTTAATTTTTAATTAAACTTTTACGATATTTATTGTTAAAAGTAATATAATAATTATGATCAAAGATAAAATTGAATTATATTTAGCTAAGACGAAATCGATTACGTTAATTTAGACCTTATTTTTTTAAATTTTGAAAAAGTTTTACTAATGTATTGTCACGGGCGAATTTTGCGTGAATCGCCATCGGATAGCCGGAGTCGGGATCAGGATTCGTTCGTGGATTTTACTGATAACGAGAACGTGTACGTGAAAAAAAAAGACTATTATAATAGCTTACAGTGTGTTTGTGTGAGTGTGTGGGTGTGTGTGTGTGTGTGTGTGTGTGTCACAGTGATATGTGAGATGTGTGTGTTGCAATATGCGTGTGAATTGCGCGAAGCGCGATGCGTATTAAATATTTCGCTGCGCGGAGATCGAGTTATAACGGCATGCATGGTTGTGTTAGCTGATTTCCCCGGGGCTGTGTTGAGTCGCACGAATATTATTCAAAATATATGTATTTATATAATTGATCGGTATCGCGTAATACAAATGCAGCGGTTATTATCAGAAGTGCAACAATACTTTATTCGGTACAATGCTTCGTACGCCGCGCGTGTTTACGTCTGGGTGCGGTGAATGACCGTTGACGGTGTGCGTCGCGTTTTTCTATGCGCGCGTGTCTGGCGGTAGGTCTAGCCGTGTTTTTGAGGATTTCTTTCCGCTGGCGTTTCTGCAAATCGCCGGGTAAATTCGGTGTACACGCCTTCGGCGGAAATATGAATGAAATTCCCGGTATTGAGGGAAAGTTTCTAGGAAACGTTGTGCCGACGAGAAATACTCGTCCGAGGCAGCTCTCCTCTCTGCCTCGAGATATAATGCACAACGTTAGGCGGTTGGATGCTGGACCGTTTTACCGAGATCACTCGGCCGAACCGGAATGCGCTCAGGTTCGTTTTGCGGTCGGAAGAAGTGGCTGGATGGATTGCCGGTTTATAATCGAGAGTTCTCGATAGAGGAAGAGTGCTCTCTACCTCTGTTTTAAATTCGGCTTTTTGCTAGGAGCGGTTCTGGATTGCGAGACGTTTCACTTGCGTGATCGGAATCGGAAAAGGTGATTAGATTGCCGAGTATGCCCTTTTTATACCGGCTAATTATCCGCGCGTCGGCGCGCGGCAGTATTACCCCTTCCAAACGAGTTTCGAAAACGGTCGGGCCCGTTCGGAGGGGTTCGGGTGTTGCGCCGAACGCGGGCTTTCGCCGGTCGGCGGTTCGGGGCGCCTCGGCAATCTCCGGTGTTTTCCGGCTCGACAATTAACAGCTTAACGCCGTTCGAGTTGTTTTACAACGTTTAAAAAATGTGGGCGCACCGCGCCCCTGCCTTTGCCCGGCGGATGTTCTGCCGGGCGGCAGCTTTCGGCGGATCGCATGCCGGGTATAATGATGCGAGGGGGTGCACGGGGTGCATCGTTACAGTATAATAAAATAAAAATATATATAAAGAAGTATGTTGAAACATTTTCCTTTTCTGAATTTAGAACATACAAAAATAACGAAAAAAAATAATATAAGTTATATGCACATTTTCGACACACATTTAACATTTTTTTAATGTGCGAACATTTTGCGATAATTGATATATTATTCATCTCTATAAATAAAACTACAAAAAAATCACAAGACACTTATATTATTTTCCCCAAAAAAATGAATTAAACGATTTTCAAATTTGTTTCGTTTTCCAACTTTCTACAAATCACAAATAAAACATTATCAGTAAATAGAATTGAAACAATATATTACAAAATTCAATTATTTTATTTTATTTTTTGTTATATATTTTGTAACGGCAAGGCTTATTATTGCCTCGCAGACCGGACATCCGTCTGCAAGATATAACAATTTTAATTATTTTTAATCATAATATTGACAATGGATAGAAGTTCAGTCTAATCACATCAGAAATATATATAATAATAATTCGCTATATCTCTTTCCGAAATAATAACTTATCTTCTTACTCTTCGAGATGTTGGCTCTCTCAGCTGTTCCGGGACTTCGAATTCCTTCTGTATTTTGTGAAAAAGACTTTGTGGAAATTATGAAGAAGCTGGCCAGATCTTACTTTCTGAGTATTCACTTCTTCTATTTCCTTCTTCTTTCCAAATGAATAGATCAAACATCGGAAAATCATCGATTTCCCGATGTTTGCCGTGCCAGGACCTCAGAAAAAAGGATGAGCAGAGACGAGGCTCTCACACTTCGATCATTATAGATCGGCATACGCTTTATATTAGTTAAACATTTGCATGTGTCAAATTGAGTGAAACAAACTTTACCTTTAAAGGCGGCAGTTCAAGTTTGATTATCACTTGTTACAATTTTTCTCCTTTTATACAACAAACTAGTGATGTGTGGAGCGTAAAGTAATCGTCAATAACTAATTCAAATTAGCTTACTGCCATGTCACATACATATACGTCAAACATTAATTACAATTTAACTAATCCTATGAAGACATTTTTGTTATTACCTCATTCATACCTTTCACACATATATACATCAATATTACTAATAAAAATATACACACACACTTACTGGAATCATCATTAACAATAATTCAAAAGTAGTTTAGAGAGAAACCAAAACACATAATATTATGTTTTCTTACTTTTTTTGAACATTATTTTTATCACTGTAATATTTTCGGAGATTGCGACGATTATAAATGCCTATTTCCCTTTATTCATTTTGATGATCAACTAATAAAAACGCATTTTCACCAATATACTGAATTATTTTATATGAATCTTCAAAAAGATGAAAAAAATTTGTCAACTACCTTATCAAAGACATTGGAGAGATGTCTTACCCTTAACAGAACCAAATCTCCAACTGATAATTTAACATTCGAAATATTCTCTTATTGCTTTTTATGATATTTGAAATTTTTTTTTCAGTTTTCTCTTAGTCTCTCGTAATGAGATATCCTAAAAAAATTACCTTTTCAAAAAGAGGTAAAAAAAAGAAGTCCAGTCATCTCAGTAGTAAAACATTATTGTATAAAACTATTTTACAAAAAATTATTTTAATAAAAAATTGCTGTATTAAAAAAAATTGTATAAAATAGTTGTCATAATTATTTACAAAAATTAATGATATATTTAAATAGAAAATTACGTCGAGAATAAAAGAGTGCGATTTTATTTTATGTTAATTAACAGTGTGTGTGTGTTAGATGTGATTGACTGCTGACAAATAATTAAATAAAAAAAAATTATGTTTATATTTTTGTCGAAAGTTATTACATCTTTGTCGTAAAAATCAGAATCTCGATTTCTTCAACGATAAACAGTTGATTCATGTAGCTCGTAATTTAAAAAATTTTAATTATTAAAAAACTCGACGCTTCTGAATAATATACAAATAAATTTGGCAGCATGGAGTTTTTTAATAATTAAAATTTTTTAAGTTACAAGCTACATGAATCAACTGTTCATCGTTGAGAAATCAGATTCTGATTTTACGACAAAGATGTAATAACTTTCGACGAAATATAAACAAATTTTTCTTCATCTAATTATTTATCAGCAGTCAATCACATCTAACACACACACA